>NC_059143.1:12605802-12913402 GCF_020740605.2 Lemur catta | reverse complement strand
CAGAGTCTGATATCCCAAGGGTCTCCCATACAGGTACTCCTGTATAATCCTTACTCTTTTACCTTCCTTACATATAACTCACTTTCCTGGTTTCCTAGGTAGGAGAATTTGTCAGAGGAAAACAGAGGAGGAAAGGAAGCTGATTTCTGTACTGACAAAGTGATTAATTTCCCCCTTCTTTCCTGGCCCCTTTCATTTCAGGGATTCGGTGCTCCCTGGCACAGTCATGGAAGAGGGTAGCCATGGGAATGGGTATGTGAGTGAGTAGGCCTTGGCCAGAGGCTGGAGAGTGTATTGTGAAGTCATGGGTGGGAGGTATGGTGGGGGGGCGGGTAACAAGCTTCAGGTGGCTCCACCCCAGCTAGGCTAGCAGGCCCCCCTTTCCTTGTTCTGGTCGTGGCTGAAGCTTTGAATCTCATTTCCTGCAGCACCTGGGATGAGGATCATGATACCATAAGCTTTCGTGAGCTGTTTTGTCCAGACCCCTCTGTGATGTGTGCAACAGCACAGCTGCTGAGTTCATGAAAGTGCTATTCCAGAAGTCCCTGGAGGATGCTGCACCCACTGTGTCACTGTTAGCTTCTCCAGTTTCTGAGGCAGATTCATCATCCACTTTGCCTTTCACCCTCTTAGGAAGCCCTCCAGGAGAAGTGATATCAGCTCCCCTGCCTGAGCCTTCTCCGCCTCCTGCCTCCATTCTCTCACCTGACCTGATGCCTCCCTTACCTGACTTACTTTCACCTGCACTACTGGATGACCCTCTGCCGCCAGAGCCTGTTTCTCACTTAGATTTCAAATTACCAGTGGACGATGCCTCACCTCAGCCACTTGCTTTTCCCCCTTTCCCACCTCATCACACAGTTAGACCCCAGACCCTTATCTGAAGATCTCTCTGGGTCACTCAAGAGATGATCTTTTGGGCCATTCTCCAGGCTATGTCCCTGATCCTTCCTCACATCCTTCTTTAGTGAAAGCATTCCTGAGCATCTCTCACGGAAGCTTCCAGATTGACTCAATCCAAAATTCTCTGGATCATTACTGTTCTGAGCTCTAAAGAGAGAGATCTATGAGAGTCCATAATGGCACTTTGACTTGGGTGTCTCAGGAATATCTGTCAGAGGATTCAGCAGTGACACAGACTCACGGGCCCTGTGGGGCAGGCCCCACTGGTGCTGGATGAGCCTCTTTTGAAGGTGGTGCTCTAGTTTCTTCTGAAGCTCACTGCTGAGAGGAAAATCTCCAGGAAGGATAGAGATGGGAACGTAAGCCTCAGTGGACTGGCCTGTTCTCCAACCAGAGCCCACTTTTCTATAAAGACCATCTTTGCATTTGATCCCATACTTCTCCAAGATACTGACCCTTCACCAGATGTATCCCAGGTGATGGGTCCCATTGATTCCCAGGCTCGTCATCATGAAGAATTCTCCCTGTGGCATGCCAGGGACTTGTTCCCCTCTAGCTTGTCACAATATGATTTCAAGCCAGAGCCTCTTGCCCCCCACCCTTCCAAGGCTTCTTTTGAGGGAGTCTCTGCAGCCAACCTTGTAGAGCCCGGTGACCTCTTTTTATTTAAGACTGAAGTTCTGGAACTCTTGGAGAGACAAGTTAAAAAGAGGAGGGATTTTTCTCTTGTGGATGGAAAAAGAAAAGAAAATGGGATCTCTTCCAAGGCAACTGAAGTCAGACTACCAACTAAATTCTTCAGCAAAAATGTCAGTGTCAATTGATGATAAGCGTGACTTGGCAGTTTCCCTTCCTTTTTGGACCAGCAAAGACAAAGCAGAGTTGCTGCAGGTGCATCATCCTAAGTCCTTTGAGGTAGCTCAGTCCCAGGTCCAATTTCAATACCCACTCCCAATCCTATCACCTGATCCTCCATCCCAGATTAGGCTCTGTGGAGTGTGTCTTCATAAACCCCAGAATGAGACCCAGTGTCTTCTGCCATCTGAAATTCAACACCTGGAATAGAATGCATTGAAGAAAGAACAGGAAATCGTGTGGGGTTTACACTCTGTGGTCAAGAAATCTCAGCAAGACTTTTGTCCTTCAGCTCTCAAGCTTATACTGGTCAGCCAGTCCTCTAAGCCTTATGTTCTCATCTTTATCCTTCCTGGAGATTTTCCTCTCAGCATCAGTGAGCTTCAGAAGAAACTAGAGCACCACTTTCAAAAGAGGCTCATCCAGCACCGGTGGGACCTGTCCCGTAGGGCCCATGAGTCTGTGTCACTACTGAATCCTCTGACAGATATTCCTGAGACACCCAAGTCAAAGTGCCATTATGGACTCTCAAGGATCTCTCTCTTTAGAGCTCAGAACAGTAATGATCCAGGGAATTTTGGGTTGAGTTAATACAGAAGCTTCCATGAGAGATGCTCAGAAATGCTTCTGCTAAAGAAGGATGTGAGGAAGGATCAGGGACATAGCCTTGAGAATGGCCCAAAAAATCATCTCTTGAGTGACCCTGAGAGGTCTTCAGATAAGGGTCTGGGGTCTAACTCTGTGAAAGACCTAGACAGTCACATGACAAGTCTGTCAGGGAATGATTCAAGGACCTCAAATGTGAACCTAGTTCAGAAACAACTCAAGAATGCCCTAAGGCAGGAGCCTGCAGGGTCATGTGGAGGCCAAAGAATGCCCTAAAAGTACAACTGGGCAAGAAATTTCAGGAGGATCAGATTTCTGGGACTGTGCATAATTCATGGCATTCTATCAATCACACAGTGCCTCTTCCTGAGAAATCTCAACAGCCAAATTAAACATGGAAATGTGGCATCATTGGTGGGTGGGAACCGCTGCCTGAATACCTCTCAGGAGGGTTGCTTCCCTGGCGCCAGCACGTGAGAGATGCTGGAAGCCCATGTTAAAAGTTTTCACATGAGGACAAGGTCAGGGGAAGACCTTGTCCTTGAATCCGTGAAAATATTTAACTGAAAAAGGACTCACTGAACTCTCTTTCCCTTTCTAACTTTGCCAAATAAGGCTTTTACTTTGACCAACCTTATTTCTGGGGTGGATGACAAAGATGGAGTCTCCAGGCCCCTTAGAAGTAGCTCAGAAGCTTTTCACAAAGGAAAGACGGGACAACAAAGTCATTTTCCAGCCTGGATCGTGTCCTCACTGCCACCTCACCTGCAGGCAAAGGAGAACAGGGAACCCTAAGACAATCACCTTCTTAGGGGTTAGCTACTTTTACAATTTTTAAGTTTTTCCTCAAAAGCTTAAAAGATTTTGTGTACTTTCTTCATTACTTCTAATAAATTTGCCAACTCTAGGTTCGTCTGTTTTTCATGGACTTGGCATCATTTGTTCCTCTTGAACAAGAAAAAGTACCCCTAAACCACATGCTGTTCGTACAATACAGGCTCAGCAGTCCCAGGATAGAGGTCTTCAGGGCCTGGGCTCACTGGCCTCTCACAAACCGAGTTGTCTGTGAACTAAATTAGCCTCCGTGCTAAGCTGGGACCCCTGGTGCTCCTTAGCCTGCCTGGCGCAGAATCAGCAACCTCTGCCTCATGTCCCTGACCCAGTTCTCCTGGCACCAACTTTCACCTTGGAGCCTCCCTTGGGGCAGAAGTATGAGGAGGCCCCATAGGTTAGGCTGAAAAGTACCCCAGATGCATTAGGAAATAGCTGTTGAGTGGGTCTTCACCTGGGACAGATGCAGTTGGCCTGTGGAGTCCAAGCTTGGATGGAATGACGTATCCCTCCTACTTTGTGGAATTTAGGCAGTTAGAGCCAGGGCAGGTGGATGAGGGTTAAGGTTAGAGTTAGGGTTAGTTTTAGGGTTAGAGTTGAGTTAGACTTGGGGTTTAGATTGGGGTGAGAATTAGGATGAACTTTAGGGTTAATGTTAGGGATTAGTTATAGGTGTTGCATCGAGGCAGGCATTAGAGTTAGGATTAAGTTTGAGGTTGGGTCCAGATTACTCATCATCCAAGGTTAGATTTAGGTTTAAAGGTTGAGGTTAGGGTAGTGTTCATGGTTAGTGTTAGGATTAGGATTGGGTTTGATATGGGTTAAGTTAACCATGATCACCTGGAAAGTGACTGGGCAGCAGCACATTTCTTCTTGCTCAATAACTGCCTCGTGCAAGACACTCAGGATTATTAAAGACAAGGACATAGTGAGCATTGTAGAGGGGGAAAGGGGATGTCTAAAATTATGGTTGTGATGTGGCAAAGTTATAACATGTCACCAAAATGTTTGTACCCCCATAATTTCCTGAAATAAAAATTAAAAAAAAAAACCCAACAACTCTATCTCTTAGGAATCATATTGACAGCAAGTGGGCTGACAGCATTGTCCCTTGGTTTGCTGGGGTCCCCTCTATCTTCTGAAAGTGGACGGGGTGTGTCCCCATCACATCCTGCCATTGTAGAGCAGTGGGGCGAAGTGTGGTTGCAGGGTTTCACACCATCCCCAGGAGGGAGGGCAGTCTGTCAAGGGTGCCTGCCTTCATTGGAGTGATGGTGGGGCAGTGGGTGTGGCCCAATCAGGTTCCTTGCAGTCCCCTGAAAAGAGGGAATTGGTGATAGGGAGCTGGTGATATAGGGGTACTGCTGACAGCAATACCCACATTTTCATAGAAGCGGGAGTCACATAGGCAGTAGAGGGAAGTGTTTTGATGTCACCCTCCTCTCCTGACATGGGTACAGTGGCAGTGAGGTGAAACTGGATGCAGTACCCACAATTTCCTGGAAGCTTAAGAAAGTAGTGTTTTTGCTGCCATCCTCAGTGTCTCCTGGAGGGTGGGGCATCAGAGATGTCATTTTCCCAAGCCCTGTTTGTATATTGGACTTGGGAGCAAAACGAGTGGAGGGCAGTTAGGGTTAGTGTTAGGGGGTTAGGCCTAGGGCTAGGGGTTAGGGTTAGAGTTATGGTTGGGATTAAGGTTAGGGTCTAGGGTCAGGTTTAGCATCAGAGGTTAGGGGCAGTGTCATTGTCAGGGTCAGGTTAGGGTTTAGGGATAGGACTAAGACTGTGTTTAGGTTAGGGGTAAGGGGGGATTAGGGGTTGGTTTTGGTATTGGAGTTAGGATTGGTTTGGGGTTATGGTTTAGGGTTATGTCTTAAGGATTAAGGTTGGAGTTAGGGCTAGGGCTAGGGTAAGGGTCATGGCTAGGATCAGGTTTAGGGAGTTAGGGTTGGGGGTTGGGGTTAGTGTTAGGGATTAGGGCTTTTTGTTCAGTTTAAGGGTTAGGGTTAGAGTTTATTGTTAGGACGTTGGGGTTAGGTAGTTAGAGTTTAGGGTTAGGGATTAGGAGTTAAGGATAGGGCTAGGGTTAGGCTAAGGGTTAGTGTGAGGTTTAGATTGAGGGTTAGGGCATAGGGTAAGGGTTAGGGTTAGGGTTTGGGTTGATGTTGGGTTTGGTGTTGGGTTTTGAGTTAGGTTTAGGGTTAGGGGTTAGTTTTAGAGGGTAGGCTTTAGAGTTAGGAGTTAGGGTTAAGGTTAGGGGTTGTGGTAGTGTTTAGGTTTATTGTCAGTGTCAGGGTCAGGGTTTAGGGTCAGGGTCAGGTGTTAGGGTCAGGGTTAGGGCTTAGGGTTTGAGTTGGGGTTGAGGTCAGGGTTAGGGCTAGAGGGTTAGGGTTGGCATTGGGATTAGTGGTAGGGGTATGTGTCAGGGTAGGGTTAAGGTTAGGGGTTAGGTTTAGGGGTTAGAGGTTAGGGTTATGGTTTAGGGTTAGGGGTTAGAATAAGAGTTAGGGTCAGGGTTAGTAGTTAGAGGTTGGAGTTAAGTTTAGATGTTAGAGGGAGTGGTAGGGTTATTGTTAGAGATTAGTGTTAAGGGGTTAGGGGTAGGGGTAGGGGTATGGATAAGGTTAGGGCTAGGGTTAGGGTAGGGGATTAGGAGGTTAGGGTTAGGGCTTAGGGTTGAGGGTTAAGTTGTATGGTTTAAGGATACGTTTAGGGTGGGCCAGGGTAGGGATCAGGGCCTGGGCCAGGTTTAGGGTTAAGCATTAGGGTTAGGTTTAGGGTCAGGGTCAGGGCCTAGTGTTAGGGTTAGGATTAGAGCTAGGGCTAGGGTTAGTGGTTATGGCTAGGATTAGGAGTTAGGTTTAGGTTTAGGGTTAGTGATTAAAAGCACAGATTTTAGTTATAGACTAGGTTCATATCCTCTCTCAGCTACTTACCATGTAAATTGTCCAAGTTACTTCATTTCTTTTTCTCAATACCTGCATCTGTAATGTGAGAATAATTACAGAACCTATTTCCTGGGTTGGTTGTGAGAAGCAAATGAATTAAATAAATGTAACTCACATATAGTTATATTATATATGTGACATATTATGCTTTGTTTATATAGTTATATATGTGAAATGCCTGGCAAATGGTTAAGTGCTATTCACCATCCTAACAAATAAGTTATAAAAATATCTCAATTCCACAAATAGCTAGTTTCAAGTTAGACAATGAATGTACTCTTTGACTAGGAGAACAAATTCAATAGGAGATGACACCTGATGATATTCCATACAGTCCTGGGAAGAGAATTTACTACCCTTGAGCTATCACTGTCTTGGATCATTCCGAATATGTAGGCAGTACTGGCACAATTCAACCTTAGGGTTTGCAAATGTCACTACAACTGTCAATGTAAGAGAAAACTCTACAATATTACACTTAAAGAAATAACCTGAAGTATCTTTTTCCATTAAATTCGTAGCCTCCCAAAGCTGACTGCTCTATATGAATAATGAACAACTTTTAACAATTATACAAGTTTCCTTTTTATTTTATTGCCGTACAACTGGGTCATAAAATAACACTGGAAGTAATTGAATAAAGATTTTTTTAAAAGATCTTCATAATTTATTTTTAATTTCCTGCAGGAGGAATAAAACTGTAATTTTCCAAGGAATTTTTCAGATAATTTTACTGATATGGAAAATTTTCAACAGATCTTTTAACCCATACATTTTTAACAAGCCAAACAGACACATGAGAACACCTTTTCAGAGAAGTAAATAGATTAAAACATTGTGGGTGTCGGAACCACATTCAAGGATGCTTCTTTCCTCATGTCTTCCCCTATTGTCAGGTTTTATTGTTTCCTTTCAATGTTATCTCAGTCTTTAAATGGCTTTTCTCTACACAGTGAAAATATGCTGGCCGATTTCGAATCTTTGTCACCACCCAGTACACTCAAGATAAATTTATAAATAGGAAGCTTGAAAGGTCTGGCTGGGAAATACAAAGGCTCAGGGAGGAATCATGCAGGATGAGCAGCTGGCCTCTCTTCTTCTTGTAGAACTGCAGTTTATAAACTTCCTCTCTCTATGAGGCTTTTGCACCATACTGGGAAATTTCCAAATATAACTGCATTGCAGAGCCAGCTGAAAAAGCTAAAAAACATCCATGCTGACCCACAGTATAAAATGGATGACGTTCAATATTTGTCAAAACATTTCTCCCTTGCAGCTACCAAACCTGTAATGACAAGGACTAAGACGTGGTTGACAACAAGCACACCATTATACTCACTGGAGAAAGTTGAAGGGAAGTTTGAAATAAACCTTAAGGAGTGGAAGACATAATAAAAAAATAAAACAGTACCTTTTGGATATTTAGATTATACTAAAATAATTTCCCACCATTAAATGCCCTAGGTATTCTAAAGTTTTGATTATTTCTTCTTAGCTCACAGATTTTGACAGTGAATATTTATTAAGTTCCACTTATACTTGGAACCTTACTGGACATCTTGCTTTTTTATTTTTTTCATAGATATATTATACTAAATGTCGTCCATCCAAAAGCCTACAAACACAGGCTTGTAGAAGCTGAATGAGCACCATAGCTCCTGGCCAGGGCTAGAGAGATAATTGGAAAGTTTTAATGTTCTGTTACTGGAGCTTCATAAAGAGTATGGGGGTGTTCTTTAACACCGGAGGAGTTCTTTAAAAACTCAACATAGGGTAACTCAATTAGAAGAATGACCCCGACATACCTGCAAACATTTTTCTCCCTGTTGGCTCTAAAAATTTTACTGGGTGAGATTTTATTTTGAAATTCTGTTTCCATCTGTTCCAGTCAGAGTTCTGCTTAAATTGTTTTGGTAACTAAAGACTCTCAGAAATCTCACAGACTCACTAGGAAGACTGAGAAACAAATCTGAAAATGGACAAAAAATAATGGAAGCCAAGTAACTAAAACTTCAGTTGAAATCATGCCATTGGATAGATCTAGAGAAAATTCCACTGCCACTACCACTAGAATCGCTGCCACCACTGCTGTGGGACTGCCACCAGTGTGTGTATGAGACACTGGGTTGTACCACCACCACCACCTCTGTAGAGTTCCCGTGCCACTGTCATTGACGACACTGCTGTTACTGTACATCATGCGCCACCACGGGCACTCCTGCCTCCAATCACAGATGCTACTGCTACCACCACAGACAAAATTTTGAACTGTTCATCTTTTTATTACTTTCTCTAGAAAGTAAGATTATAGGTGATAGCATGTGAGTGGTCTCAGTTAAAAACCCAAGTGCTACCTGAGAGGAAATTTGGAGAGGAAAAATCTATCTCCTCTTTATCACCGCAACTACCTTGGTACTTTCAAATATAAGAATACTATTTGAAAGTTGGGTAGGCAAAAAAGGCAAATATTGGGTCATAGTCCACTTATTTTTCTGCCCAAATGTATAGGTGTCCTTTTCCCCAACTTACATTTAAAAAATACTTTCTCCTAACGTAATGTTAAAATGGCCATGCAACAAAAAACTCCCTGCACCTTCATCTCAAGGGAAAACAAATTTTTGTCAGTTACTCCATTCAGCTCTGGTGATTGTGCCCTGGTGGTGCCTATTCTTTCCCTAGGTTTATTGTAGCAACATATCTGTATCTAATAATTGATTAATTAAATTGCAAACTAATCTCTCACCAATACCTTCTTTACAAAATAATGGGGAATGGGAAGATGAAAAAAATTTTAAAGCAGTTAAAATATTTCTAAAAATATTCACCATGAAAAGTAATATACGGAAAAGCTAGAGTTCATATTTCTGCAACTGGTCATGATACTATAGCTAAAACAGGTTTCCTCCTCCACATTCCCTTGTCCTTCAAAGTACATTTTAGCTTCCTGGTGGTCTTCTGATAAAGTGGTACAAAATTTAATTCTTAGGAGATACAGATGTTGGTGGTCCTGTCTATATACAGGGTTGCAATGGCCTTAAATTAAACTTTTAGCTTTTCTCTATATTCATTGAATGGCACCAACTTTAAACTCCAAGAGTACCAAGCTGGAACATATAACACAACAATCTACATCTGGGAAAATCTTATTCAAACCATAAAAATAAAAACAATGACAGAGGAAATCTTGAAAAAGCCAGAGAGGGGATAAAAGCACAGAGAAACAAGGGTAAGAATTAGAGGACTTCTGATAATGACTTATGCAAGGAAGAAGAGTAAACAGTGAAATATTTAGTGTTGAAAGAAAAAAGCAAATAACTAGCTGCCAACTAGAATTCTATGTCCAGTGAAATTTAAGATACCAGTTCTTTTCAAGTTGATCTATAAATTCAAGACAATTCCAAACGAAATACGAGAAACCATCTTTGTAGATATCAACAAATTTGTTCTAAAGTTTATATGGAAAGGCAAAAGACATAGAATAGCTATCAAAATACTGGAACAAAAAGAATAAATCACACCACCTGATTTCAAGACTTAATATAATATAAAGCAACAATAATCAAGCCAGTGTGGCACTGGTTAAAGAATAGACTTGTAGGTCAATAGAACAGAATACAAAGCCCAGAAATAGACCCACACAATTATAATCAATTGACCTTTGACAAAAGAATAAAGGCCATTCAATGGACAAAGTAATATCTTCTTAGCAAATGATGCTGAGCAATTGGACCTCCATATGCAAAAAAATAATCTAGACAGAGACCTCATATCTTTCACAAAAAATAACCCAAGATAGATGATAGAATTAAATATGAAATGCAAAAATGATAAAACTTCTAGGGATAAACTTAGATTTTCAGGGGCTCAAGGGTGGAGTGAGAGGGTTACATGTAAAAAGCACAGTGGCTTTTTTAGAACTATGAAACTATTTTGCATGATACTATAATTATGAATACATGACACTGCATTTGTCAAAACCCAGAGAACTATGTGGTATGAAAACACCACATAGAATGAACCTAAAGCATGCAGATTTAAAAAATAATAATTTTTAATTTAGTAGTTTAGGGATTCCAGAATAAAACGTAGAACTGACAAAATATTTAGCTATTTTATGAAGGTATGAAATAATCTAACTGAAAGATTACCAAGGAAGATGCTAACCTAAGTAACTTTGAAATTGAGTCCATGAGACTAAAGCCAAAAGAAACTGTGGGTATACTGCACCCTAGTTGATAAAATGTTTCCCATGGAAGTTATGATATGAAACTAAAGTTTATAGGCAACATATTCAAAATACATTCTTAGGTATCCCAGAAACAAAGGGTGAGGGTTATCAATAGGAAATAGAAGCCAATCTGAAAGAGCTCCCAACAGCCAAAACTAGAAAAATTTGAGCAAGAACATTTTTTTAAATGTATATTAGATCTTATCCAAATTACAATATAAATATACATGAGCTCATACTGATATTAATAATTGAATAAATAAAAACATGACAGACAGGCAATCATCCTCATAAAAATAATTTTATATTATATTATATAGACACAACCCCTTTCAGGAGGTGGAGCTTAAATGTCTTCTTAAATGGGAGTTGGGCTAAGTGACTCACTTCCTAAGAATAAAGTATAGAAAGGGAAAAAGAGTTTAATTTTACGGTGGAGAAACTTAGCAGACACCAACTCAACTAAGAGACCGAGTTAAGCATCAGTGATGTCGTGTGGATGTCATGGAGCCCATGACATAACGAGGTAAGGGGGCGCTTCATCTCTGTGTCTTTTCTGTAGAAATCCATAAGTCCAGGGTATCATGAGAAAACATCAGCCAAAACCAAACTGAGGGATGTTCTACAAAATATCTGGCCAGTAATCTTCAAAACTGTCAATGTCTTAAGAAACAATAAGAGAATGAAAACCTGTCACAGATTGGAAGAGACTAAAGAGACTTGAAAACTAAATACAATGTGACATCCTGGATTAGGTCCTGAAATCAACAAAAAGAAAGACATTACTGGGAAACCTGGTATAATACAAATAAAGTTCATAGTTTAGTCAAGATTACTGACTAATGTTAAGATCTTAGTTTAGACAAATGTACCATGGTTATGTGAGATTTCATCATTAAGGAATATCTTCCATTAGGGGAAGCTAGATGAAAGTAATATGGAAACTGTGCTGTCTTTGCAAATTTTCCATGAATCTAAAATTATTCCACAATAAAGGTTTTTTTAAGAGTAAAAGTTAAATCCCAATGAGATAAAAGATCCAAAACATAAATGAGACATTAAAATTAAAGATTATAATTTATGAGATGAAATATTAAGACTATAAAAGTAGAGAAAATTAGGAATTGCTATGAATTAAGAATTTAAAAATTAATATATAATGTATAGATACACAAATATATATTTATACACATGCATATAAGTGAAAAGAGAATAGGAGAAACATTTTAAATCATTATTTTATGTCTGGAGATGAGAGAGAATTGAAGAAATAAAAAAAAGTTAAAGAACTATCCCAAAGTAAAATCCATTAAATAGGTGTTTAATATTATTTGAAGAAAACTTCAGAAACTTTCAATGGTGATTTTTTTTATATTCTACAGAATAAGCCATACATAAATCATTAATATTACAACTGAGTCATTTTTAAATTAGAAATTATGGGAAAAGCAGTCTTCTGGTTAAAATAGAATGGCACTAGTTGCTCTTAATGCAATTACCCAAATCCTCATCCAAAGATGAAAAATTAAATAAGATAAACTAAGATCAAGAATCCACATTTTGACACTGTTCCCCACCCCCTAAAAAAGGCAGCAATTACCTGTACAGAAATTGTAACATTTAAAACGCCTAACTTTGGGCTATTTATGTTATTGGGCTGAGACAGCTCACTAAATAGGTCTTTAATCCATTCCCACTGTCTGTCCTTGGATTAGCACAAAGGAAATGAGATGCTGGTTCTTTTCTTTTCCATGCCCCACTGGTTCCTCTAATTATTCATCTTCCCAGAGATTAGGACTTCAGAAAGCAAGTCATGGTTAGTACTGGATTTGGCAGTGATGGTTTAGGAGACGGTGGCAGAGGTGGCAGTAGAGGAAGTGGCAGTGGTAGTAACACATTAGATTGTGGGAACCACAGCCCTTTAGGGAAAGCATTCTCAGAGGAGGTAGGGGGAAAAGTGGAGCATAAGAGCTCTGTCAGCGATATATTATGGGCTTGTTATTTTTTCCATATTTGTATGTGTTCAAAATTTCAAAAGGAGATGAAGTAGAAGTAGGAGATAGTTCCACAGATCTGCATTAGCTGTATATGTCACCTCCTAGATCAGCTCTCAATATGGAAAGAAAAATAGAACACAAACCAATTGAACAGGAAATGGGCCTCAGGTAATTCATATGGTTTATCTCTTTGAAAACACTTGACAATGAATGAAACAGGAAAATAACAATATGGGATCTGTTCAATGCACTGAAAATATAAAAGAAATAAGCATCATTTGAGGTCCCCAGGGAACAGTATTCCTTTCTGAGATCAGGGATTGCCAGGAATCATATGAGCCTGGCAGTGCTCATGCATTCATAATTTATTTCATAATCACAATAACAACTCTAAGATGTAGACCACGTAAGCTCCATTTCACAGATAAGAAGAGGAGGACTCAGACAAATTAACAGGCTCCTTAAGCTCTAGCAGAAATTAAGCAGAACCCTAGGAGCGTTAAAAATATATCATTAATTTTTGATTATTAAGAAAATGACACAAGATTCTTTAGTTTTTCAACCCCTGTTCAACCTTTGAAGATGATACACTTCATGACACCTACACACAGAAAAAATGAAGGGTCAACAATTGCCCAAAGTCAATCTTGCTCAAACTCACTTTTCTACAAGTAGAAAAAAATAGTGGGAAGGGAATAAAATAATTCCCTATAATCACACATAATTTTGAGTGAGCTCAAGAATGCATAAGCCTTGGTTTCAATAGTGTCTCTCTATTAGCCACATTGTCTTGCACTTTCCAAAGGAAAACAAATGCCTTCATTTCAAGGCTGTCAGAGATCCTAGATTGCAAATGTTGTTACTCCTGCCACGGACTCTGTCATAGCACATGTCAGCGGTAGAGCAGTTACCTAAGCAACACCTGCCTTTGAATTAGAGCGACAACACTGTAAAATCACTCCAGTGCTTTTGCCTTGACTTACTCTGCCAACTTATAGTTTTCACCCTCCAGGCTGGGATGATACGTGAAAATGTGGCCTTTGACCACAACGTATGCAGGCCATGTCAGTCGTATCCCAGTCCCCAAAGAAGTTGTGAGTTCAGATTCTTTGCCCAAATCAACAGTGTTAGCCATGAAAACAGAGCTGTCTCCAGAAGCTCACCTGCTATTAAAATGTATGTGACAGACTCTTAACGATTTGCCACCTGTCAATGAATCATTTGTCAGTGAATTTTCTCCAATATCATAATTGAATGTTCACAGCCACACTATCTAGAGTAAAACAAAACAAATATCTTCATTAAGAGATAATGTATGCCAAAAATATTACTGAAATACTCTATTGTATTAATATTTAATCTTGCCAGATATCCCACAAGTTTTTCCTATTTTCAAATGAGAAACTAGATTCAGAGAAATTAATAAATTGACCAAGGTCACAAACTAGCAAGGGACAGAGCTGGGCATCAAAGCAAAGCCTTATAAACCCAGGGCAATATCTCTACTGACCTAAAACTATTGCTTAAAGATATGCAATGTATATACTAATGCATTTTTTTAGTGTACAAAACAAGTTAAAGAAAAAAATATGCAGGCTCTGTAGGGCTTCAAAAATTTGCAGGCTCTCAAAGCATGTTAGACCTTAGAGCTCATCTATTTCACTTCCAACTTGATGCAATAAACTCTTCCACAGCGGCCTAACTGGTGATTGCCCAATCTCTCAGCACTCCTGGGGGCACAGTGACAGGGAATCACACTGGGTTATAAAATAACCCATTCAGTGCTTGAAAATCCCTAAGTATAAGAAAGTTTTTATTTACATGGAACAAAAGTGCTCTTTTCTTAAGTGCCTATCTTTTCTACTCTCAGATCCCACCAAATAAAATTAGTACTTAGCTCCTATTTCAATCCTTTAACAATGACAAGAAAACTATAATACTTTTTCTAAAGTGAGCCTTTGGCTAGGATTAAAGCAGCATCTTCAAATGGTTTCCCCATGACATGGTTTCCAGTCACACTCCTCTGGCACCCAGAATAGGGAATAATGTGCCAGCTGTAAACTGACTAATATAATGGGGTGGGGAGGAGAAAATTCCCCACAGATTGTTCTATATGCTATATTTCTGTTTATATAGGCTAAAATTAAATTTGTTATTTTTCTTCATGTCAATCATGCCACATTGGTGATTCATAATGAGCTTGGACTCAAAAGCCCTGATCTTATATAAATAACTAATAAATTAGAGCACTGCAGGACAGGTAATATTTAAACTATAACATAAAAATTAACAATTATTCTGTATAGATTATATATCATCAGTTTCAATACTGAGCATCTTTTAAAGATTCTGAGTCTTTAAAATCATAATCCTTAATAATAATTAAGAGATATATTTTAATGAGTCTGTAATTTCTCAGGCATTACAAGTCTTACCTCATGAATGCCCACAACATCCCCGTGAGTTAGATATTGTTTCCCTGTTTCCCTTTTTCCAGATAGGGAAATCTAGAGTCACTCAGATTAAGGATCCTAAAGATACAAAGCAAATACGTGTCACAGTGAGATTTAAACCTAGGTGTATCTGATTCCAAAATCTTAGTTCTTTGCAATATTTGTCACTCCAAAAATTTGACACATTTGGCTTCTATGGAGAACTGAATCAGCTATGAATCTACCTAACAGCATTATTATTCCACCCAACTTTGTCTATCTTGCTTGCAAGGATATAACAATAGTCTTGGCCAAATGCCTTACAGAAATTTCAATTCACTCTATACTCATTCCATAGCTCTAGAAACTGTTAACCCATTCAAAAAAGTAAATGTCAGCATATGTTATCTGATTTATCTTAATATGTTTATTTAATTTATTTATGCAGTTAATAAATTCATGTTGTACTCCAATTATTATTTATGCTTTTAACTATTTATAAACATATATTTAATAACCTGCTTTAAAATTCTGTCAGATTCAATATTAAAGTCAATTTATATTTCCAGAATTCAGTTTCTTCATCCCTTTATTCCTTCCTCCTTTCCTCCCTTCCCTCTTTCTTAGCATATGTACGTAAAAAGTACATTAAATGCCTACTGTATGCTAAGCAATATGCTTGGTGCTGAGAAAACATATGCACAAACAAATCAGGGTTTTACAGCTTCGAGTAAGTGAAACACGTAAACAAATCTAGCAATTTGACATAGACCATAACACAAATATGTACACAGTGTTATGGGAGCACATGAAGAGAAATGCATAATCTGGGAAGGGGCCTTGAAGTTGACATTTAAGCAAAGTCTTTGAAAATGAGGAAATGCACTCCCTGTGGATACACGAGGGGAAGGGCAACTCATAGGAACAACTTGAACAAAATAGTAGAACAGAAGTCAGTGGACCATCAGCTGAAGACGAGATGTAATAGTCAGTGGCATATTTTGAAGGATCTTGTAATCCATGTTAAATACCTAGTACTTTGTCATGGATCATAAGAAGTCACTGAAAGACTTTAATGAGATCATATTTATCTTTTAGAAAGACAACCTTTGCAGCTATGTAGAAAATAGAATGGAAGAAGGGGACGTTAGCGTTAAGAGGGCCATTTTGCAGGGTTTTATACTAGATCAGGTAAGAAATAATGCAAAGCTGGTCTATAAAATTGGCAGAGAGGGACCTGTGAACCTTGGTGTATCATGGATGTCATCATAGAGAGCTTGGGGCCCTGGAGCCATATCATCACTTATTAGCCTCGTAATCTTGGGTGAACTACTTGATGTTCTCCTGCCTCATTTTGCATACCTGGAAATGAAGATGGTAGTGATAAAGCATTTAGGATAATGCTCAAGAAATTCTAGCAATTGATATTATTATATTATTATAAAGAAGGAGGGTGAGTTTTGAGGCTCAGATAAGGGATAATGAATTCAAGCACTGAATTTGAAATGTCTACAGAATACTCACTGGAACTCCCCAGAAGGCTGGATACATTTGGGCTCAAGAAGGGGCAGAGTTATATATCTTTGGCTCTCAAAACCACCAATGTAGAGGAGGTAATCCAGTAACGATTAAGAGAAGAAGGTTAAGGTTGGCACTGGAGAAACGCTATCACTCAAAGGCACAGGCAAGAACAGGAATCTGCACAGGAGAATGAAACAAAGGGGTAGGAATAGGAATTGGAAAGAAAACTCGGTAAGTCCAAGGGAGTAGAAAGGTTGAAGAACAAAGGATGGCACAACAGGTCCAAACCTGAGAAAGAGGACAGAGAAAATGAGCACTGGGAGGGATGGCATTGGTAGAATAACGTGGGAAGAAGATGGAACGTGTTGGCTGAAGGAGTCAGTGGGTTGGAGGGACTGGAGGAAGTAGACATCAGTGATGCCCTTCGTAAGCACAGCTATGAAAAGAGTGCAGCTAAAGGGAGAGTACTTTTAAAACAGCAAAATGAGAAGGAGACAGTGCAGAAGAGGTTAATGTTTAGGGAAGAGAAGATAATTTGAAGTTGGATAGGAGATTAGAGGAATGAAGACACACGTGGAGAGAATAGCTTAATAGGAAGAAAGATAAATGTTTCTACTGAGAAGGAAGGAAATGCTGTAAAAATAAACAATATATTAATTAGGGGATGTGGAAGCAACCCTCTATTTTCTCCATGAAGTAGAATGCAAAATCACTTCCTGAGAATAAGAAGAGTAGGAATAGTTTTGGAACCATTTGAAAGATCATTAAGCGTCAGAAGTTGCCCACATGGGGAAAAAAGAATAAGAGCAAGCAAAACAGGAATCTATAAAAGATTGCTATATTGTACCAGATTGTGGTTGGAAACCATAAATTTATACACATGTAAATCAAATATAAATCTGTACCATCATGTGGATTTTCTCTAGTAATGGTTGGCTCCAAGAGTATAGTAATATGCACCATGCATTTTAACCGTGTTTATCTCTTGAGATGCCTAGACATGTGCTTTGCATATATTTGTCCATTTTATTTAAGTTCAGGTCTTAAATAGATGACTTTTCAAGCCTTCATGCTTGGATATCTAGTTTCAAGGAGAGAATCTAGTGGAATTTGTTTTCCTAGATCCCAGCTCTTAGATATGCCTGTAAATGCCCCATGAGAAAATGATGCCTGTGCATGAGAATGAAAGTGAATTTCAAATTCTTAAGTGTTACTCTTGCATATAAATGATTGTTGAAATGTATTCTCTTGTAGATTTGCTGTGCCATCTGGGATGGCGTCTGGCATTTGGAATTACACTCCTGTTCCCAAGTCATGGCGGTTTCAGTCAACTAGAGATAAGGCCATCTGTAGATTAATAATTGCCATCCTGTGTTACTTCCACTCAGTATTTGCTGTCATGTCAGCTGATGTAGAGATTCTAATTTTTTAATAAATATAGACATTTGGGTAGGCAATTCTTGCATATTTCTAAATATTTCTGCCACTTCCTAAAAAAGCAAATCTTCTATTTCTAATAGTGCGACTGTTTTAACTAGCTTTGCTGGATCTATTTTTTGCTCTGTTCTTATATGCAGCTAAGAGTCTAAATGTAATTGGGAGCCACTTATTTTTTCTCCTTCTGTATATTTTTTTTTACATTTTTTTTTCCATCAGGGATGAGAATTTGACTATTTTTATCTCTGAGGAAAGGAAGATTTTGCCAAGTGAATTTTGTAATATCTGGGTGTTTTCTTTTTATCTTTTGTGGCAGTAAGATTCAGCCCGAAATCTTTCCGTTTCCTTAAAATAAACATAAGGTTAATTGGATTGTTTATGCCTGGAAAGAATGGGTTCATAGGATAAATCCATAATGAGTGTTTCACACATGGTAGGTGCTGAATACATTTTCAATGAGTAGTTAAAAGCTTCATTACAAAACACTATGCAAATATCAAAGGATTAAATATATAATGACCCTTTTCATAAGTAAAAGAATTTATGATAGGGAAAACAGTTATCCATAATTTAATGTGCAAACCTATATTTACAGTTCATCCATATTGTCCAGCTGTTTATTCAAAGATCTGTCTTTTCTTATGATTACTCTGAATTTTCTACAGTAAGAGCAAACATAATCATTAAGTGGTTCATTCAGTAAGTTGATAAGTCACACCTTTTAAATTACAGTTTTTCCAACTCATCTCCTCTAAATGGTTACTATTTAAGATTAGTTAACCTTGGCTGTCTTTTTCCTTTGATATAAGGAGTAGGAAAAATTCCTCTCAAAAATGACGCCCCCTCAATTTTGAACTGATGTTCCTTAAGGCTAAAACATTTTCTGGTGGAGGTTTGAATCTGTTTAGGTCATCCACAGACAGTGCTTAATAAATACTTAATGATTGATACAGCTACCAGTGTGACCTTGACAGATAAGAAAATTTGTAAACAGGTCTATTCAGTAGGAAAATACACATCTATACACCCCTAAACACACAGCCTCAAACTACATAGAGCAAAAAGTTAAAAGGAAATAAAGATAAACCCACAGCATAGAAGAGAATTTTGGCACATCTCTCTCAGTAACTAATATTACAAATAGGCAAAAATATCAAGAAGATGTAGAATATTTAAATATTAAATAACTTACATACACAACACAGCAGCTAACAACTGCACAATATATTTAATATATTAAAATTCTGTCAAGCACACATGGCACATTTACCAAAATGTTTCATATACCAAACCTAAAAGCAAGTATCAATATATTTCAAGGGAGTGAAATAAAACAAATATATCTGATGTCAGTGGAATTAAGCTAGAAATTAATAGAAGGGGAAATAAAAAACCCACAAATGTATGGAAACTATGTCATTTAGTCAAAATAGCGCATGGGTCACAGAAGAAATCGAATGGAAATTTAAAACTATTTGAACTGAAGTATAATTAATATTTAGCAAGTCATGTATGGAATACAGCAAGTCTACAGAGAAAATGTTATACCATTAAAGAAGAAAAATTAAAATTCAATTATCTGAGGATTTAAGAATCTAGAAAGAGAATAGAAAATTATATACAAAGAAATTCAAGAAAGAAAAATGAAAGAAAAGAAACCAACAAAATGGAAATTGACAGAGTCAATAATTGGCTTATTAACCCCCCCCCACAAGACTGATCAAGGAAAAAAAAGAGAAGGCACAAATAACATCAAAAATTTTAAAAGGGAACAATATCACTATATGCTGGATAGATTTTTTTAAATAATGTATTTGTACACATATATGAATTCATAAATATTATATCAATAAATTTGGAAATTTACATGAAATGCAAAAAAACTAGTAAAACGTATTTTAAGTGACTTTAGAAAAAACGAAAAGTCTTATCTTATAGCTTTGTATTCAATAAAGATATTAAATTCATAATTAGACTTTACACAAAGAAAACTTCAGGCCCAGATGGCTTTACAGGTGAATTCTCCCAAACATTTAAGGAAAAAAAAAAACATGCAATCTAATACAAGCTCTCCTAGATGGTTCAAAAAAAAGAAATACCTCTCAACTCAGGTTATGTGGCCAGAGCATCACCTTGATGCCAAAATCTGACAAGGACATTACAAGGAAAAAGAAATTGCATTCCAGACACTTTTATTACTACGGAATAAAAAAATCTTTAAAATATTAGCAAACTGAATATAGGAAAAACAAAATTGATAATACATCATGACCAAGTTTGTTTTTGTTTTTTGTTTGTTTTCTTGGCCAGGGCTGAAAAGTTACCCTAACATTCATAAAATCAATGTGATTCATGCCATTAACAAAATAAATGATAAAAAATTTTATGGTTATTTTAATATACATATAGAAAACATGCTAAAATTCAATACTCATTGATGACTTTTTAAAATTATTTATAAATTGAGAATAACACAACCCTAATCTGATAATAAATATCTTCCAAAAATCTATGGAAAATATATCTATTGATGAAAGATTGAAAACACTCTCCTGTGATCAGAGAGAACAGAAGGATGTTTGCTACCATGACTTCTATTCAAACTATTTGAATTAATGATCAATTTAAGAAGAATGTTTGATATTATTAATAGTTCAGTATATGAAAATAAATTAAATTCTTATTTACAAGCAACAAGTGAACAGAAAAAGAAATGTTAAAATTATCTTGTTTACAATTGCATTTAAAAAGTCAAATACCTAAGAATAAATCTAACAAAGGAAGTGCATTATTTTTACCAAGGAAACTACATAAAGTTATTGAGATAAATCAAGGAAAACCTAATGTAATGGAGAAATACACTTTGTTTATGGATTATAAAAATATTAATTCTCCCAAAATTGTTCAGTAGCTTTAATGCAGTCAAAATCAACATTCCTGAATGGTTTTTTGATGGAAATTTACAATCTGATTCAAATATTTATATTTAATTAAAAGGATCAAGAATAGCCAATACAATTTTGAAAATAAGAACACTTTAACAGAACACATATCAAATCAACCTTACAATTTTTCTCGACTAAATGCTATTAAACCAATTAGATTCTATTTAGACAAGATGTGAGATGTATTAGAATAGTTTTGCAGAACATTAAAATGCTCTCAATTTTTAAAATATTGTGTGGTCTTTGCTGAAAAATGAAATTAGATAAGTTTATGCTATCCAGAGTTATGTTCCTTACTATTAATATTTTTTAGTCTATTGGTATTTTGTTGTTTTTAAAAAAATCTCTCAGAATTGAAATTTTTTAAAGAATACAAACTTAATGAATATTTTATGGATCTATCTATTGCTGTAGCAAATAGCAAAAATCATGATACATGTAATAGAAATGTGTATGATAAAATTAAAATAATTTGTATTTGTTTCTTTGGGTATGATGATATGTAACATTTGACTCTGTCACTGTTTTGAGCATAGAATATATTAATAAAGTCATTATTTATTTCCAAATCAAAGTGTTGCTTTAGGCTTCATATTGACAATTCCAGTTGCTACTGTCTTAGTAGATCAAAGTTTCTTCAAATTGAAATTAATACAAATTAGCTAAGAACCACAATAACTTAAGAAATGTTGCATAGTGTGCCATTTCCATCAATAAACTACAAATTATGTAAGAATTTTTATTCTAACTCTATAAGCCATGGTTTTGCTGCTATGTAGTCAAGGGAAAACACTTCAGGAAATACATTTATAATGATTTATGAGTTGTGTGTGCCCTTATTTTATTACTTTTCCCAAATCACCATTCTATGGAAAGAATCCTCAGGCATAAGCAATAATAAATACATTCAGTGGTTTTTGATGTTTTCCTGACTTTTGATTATATTAAAACCATGGGTTTTCACAAATATTTTTATAATACATCATGAAAGTGTATTTGTCAGTGTATGAGAACAAAGCATATTTTACTTAACAGTTAATGTTTTGATAATTTTAAAATACTTTAAACAAAGAAAATGTGAGCCTCCATTCGTACTATTGTATAATAGGTCCAAAAGTATTAGGGATATCCAAGCTAAAGCTTCCCCCAAAGGGAACATGCTACCCTTCTCCCATCCTTGAAAATCACCGCTCAAGGCAACCTACTGTTACTTGTTCAAAATTACTTAGAAACCACTGGTATTATTAAAGAAAAAAATTGTTCAATGATACATGTTAAAGCACCATAAGAAAGACTTTATTTAGGACCACCACGTTAGGTAGAGGGACCATTTCGGTGGGATTTTGCAGTGGGGGAGAGACCTTGGGCTCAAATCTGAATAAGGCCTGAGCAAGTGGGAACTTACAGCCACAGAGTAGGATAGAGGAGTCAGTGAATGGAAAATTGCTAAGAGGAAACATCAGGAGTAAGGGAGATTTTGGCTAAACTGACCTAACATGATCCTTACTGAAGGCAGGCCAGGGTGACAAGACATCATTTGTGAAATGGTGAAGGATGAGAAACCCAATCAGATATTAAAGTAATCAGGTTGTTAAGAGTAGAGAGTTCTTGTTAAACTGATTTAACAGGGTTCTTGCTGAAACTGAATTTTTTAAGGAAGTGCACAGATAGACCTAGGAGAAGGTTCTAGAGCCTGGATAAAGTTTGGTCAAGCAAAGAATATTTGTTAGTATCCCAAAATAGGAAAAAATATATATGAAAACCTTCTAGATTATAGGCTACAATGTGATCTAGACCTAGATTCTAGATCTAGGCTAAATTGAGATGATTCTGATAGCATTTTGAAATGCAAAATGGTTATCTAAACACAATCTAAGATAATCTTAGCATTTCTTTTTCCTAGGCCAGAACATACCAATTAAGAATTTCTTAATCTCTCATTTTGTTTATTATATTTCTTACCTTATAATAATCATTCCACTTACTCAAGTGGTGATCTGACTCAACATACTGACATGCTTATCTTGTTTATCATTACGGACACACAGTCTATATTGGCAAGTTTGATTAACAAGGAAAGAAACAAAAAAAAGCAAACTTTAGCTCCGTGGTTGGTATAGGAAGCTGACAATTTTCCTTTTGTTGGTTCCTTCACCACCACATTTTCAGTTGTTAATGTTACTTCCTCACCTGGTAAATAGAGGATTGCACTTACACTCAGTCCCTTGTTGGTACAACAAGCTGAGCAGGTGAGCTGTTATTTGCCTTGCTCTCTGTGGCCTCTTGCAATCTGCAAGCCAAGCATACCAAAGTTGCTTGAAGATTTTTGTTTAAATGCCAGGATGCCTGCAGAGCACTGTGTTTTCTCAAAGCATAAGGAGGCTGAATGTTTCTCTGGCCCTCACGATCTTTGCTGTGTTGATTAATTTTCTTTCTGAGAGTTACTTTTTATCTCCATAACCATCACTGACTATATTCCTAATCAGTCTTCTGATTCTAAGCTATATGTCAGTGGTGCAGATGTATTATAAATATAAATAATGATCACATCTTTTAAATAAACTGCAGATGTAGCCAATGGGCTGGATCATAATATGTTGTTACCTTCTTTGAACCACTGAGAGATGCCAGAACATTCTGATGCCTACTATGTGCAAAGCACTACGCTAGACATTGTGAAAGATATGAAGAAATATGAAACAATTACTCTTAAAATCATACCTTCTTCCCTGCCCCTTTTCTATTTTCTTCCTTTATTCCTTTCTAAAATAGTATGTTCTTAGTAATCCAAGCCTCTGTTTCATATCATTAAGTTTTTTCATTTTGAAGAGGACCAAGTGAGGGAAATTAACAATGTCTTTCTTGGCAGTGCCTTCTGTATGATATATTTATTTACCAATCCTTTAAGACATTAATCTGGAAAAATAGTTCCACCAATAATGCATAGTGCTCTGTCAAATGTGCACAACGGAATGACCAATAAAACTGAAGCAAAATATTATGAAACAAGTTCTCCTTAGGATCAATTCTGTTTTTCTCATTATTTATCTTCAGTTTTGACTTCAGAACAAAAGCTACTAAGCATTCATACTACCTACAAAAACCAAACTGAATTTTATTGAATTTGATAGTAATTTATTTCTCTAAGCAAACATCCATTACAAATTTCTATATACATCATTAAACTATTTTATTACCAACAGTAAATGTCTTTTGATTCTAGATGCAATGGATATAGAGAGATACAAGGTAATTGAATTTTACAATTACGTCCTTTAGGGCACAGGCCTAGTAAATCTCAATGTATGAGTCAGACTGAAAACCATTCTCATCCACCTTGGAGTATAAATGTTTTTATTAAAATATTCATTAAATGTTTTCCCAGTAATTGTAATTTGCCCCTTTGAGTTAAATGTTAATGCTGAAAAATTGTGACCACCACTGATCATTCAGCTATGAAAAATAACTATATAAAAATTTTTTAAAAGGTTTGTAACATTCAGATGGAATTAGTTTTCTCAAAAGAAATTTGCTGTTTGTGTTGAGAATATAATTCAAAACATATGTTGGCTCAGGTTCATAAATTACAGAAGACCTCTATGCTGAGAAAATTTGCATAGAGTTGAAACTGTCTTTTTCATCATCTCTAGCCCCTACAATTCAGGTTCCTTCCTGCCAAGAGAAAGTAAAACATTTCATCTGACCATGTATGTCAGCGGTCCCCAACCTTTTTGGCACCAGGGACTGGTTTCATGGAAGACAATTTTTCATGGACCACAAGAGATGGTGCAGGGGCAGGGGGGGATGGTGTCAGGATGAGTCAAGGGCATTGCATTTATTGTGCAGTCAAACATCTCTGCTAATGAAAATCTGCATTTGCAGCCACTCTTCCAGTGCTAGCATCACTGCCTCGCTTCACCTCAGATCATCAGCCGTTAGACTCTCCTAATAGCATGCAACCTACATCCCTCCCACGCACAGTTTACAGTAGAGAATCTAATGCTCTGCCCATCTGACAGGAGGCAGAGCTTATGCGGTGATGCGTGTGATGGGGAGCAGCTGTAAATATAGATGAGGCTTCTCACTCACCCACAGCTCACCTCCTGCTGTGCAGCATGGTTCCCAGCAGGCTGCAGACTAGACTGTAGGGGTCACCAGCCTGGGGTTGGGGACCGCAGATCTATGTAATAGCTGGGAACAGTCATATAACTCGCATATGCTGCCAATTGACTATTGCGGAGATCTTCCTGAGTCTTCCAGGACTACACAGTACCTCTGGGAGTTAGAGAGTGGCTTTTCTTCTTGTCCACAAAGTATTTCCATTACTGGATAAATAAATTACAAGTGAGTGCAATGTGTTTTACATATTACAAAGTGATTCATAGGAAAATTTTACAGGAAAACATAAAAGAAATGCATGTTAAGGACCCTCAAAACATGTAGCCCAGCAGTTCAAATAGTGTAGTCTGCAGACTTCTAAAGGAGCCCCAAGATCTTTTCAGGAGGCTCATGAGATAAAAACTATTTTTATTATTATATTAATATTAGGATTTTATTTGCCCTTTTTCACTGGATCAAAATTTATGCTGATAATGTAAAAAATAATGGTGGGTAAAACTACTGGCAATTGGCATACATCAAAACACCAAACTGTGCTAATATTCTTTTTTTTTTTTGGTCTATCACCTGCTCACAGAGATAAAAAAGTCAGTTTCACTTAAGAATGCCCTGATGAAACAGTGAAAGTTATTAATTTTATTAAATGTCTACACTGGAACACATGTATTTTTCATATTCTGTGTGAAAAAATGGGAGATATACACAAAGCACTTCTGGAGCATGTTAAAATACAATGGCTGTCAAGAAAGTGACTTGGACCATTGTTTAAGTCAGAACTGAATTAGTCTTTTTTATTTTTATTTATAGCAGTTTTATTGTTGAAGATAAGTTTGAAAGGGCAAGGTATGGTCATTCAGAATTGTGAATTTAGCAATCATTTTCTCAAAAATGAACAAGGTGAACTTGTCACTTTCAGAATAATTTTTTTTTTTTTTTGATATTAACAAAATTTGAGCTTTCAAACAAAAATTAGAGTTTAGGAAAACTTGTATTTGCAACTAGGAGCTTAACAGCTTATTTGCAAATGTGATTTTCTATGTTAAATAGTAAAATGTATCAACATTTAAAAATCTCCATAACTCAGTGACCCAATATTTTTCAAATGATCAGCACATTATGACAAAAAAATTATGCATGGGTAAAAAAGCCATTCAACATACAAGAAGGCCAGGAGACTGTAATTAACGAAGAATAAAAAGCTTATCGATAAGATTTCAGATTTTATAGGCCACCTTACCTTTAAGAAATAAAATAATAAACTCCATAGAATTTTGGTGTAAAAATTTTAAAATATCCATATCTCCACAGGAAAACAATTAAAATACTTCCTCAACTATAAATGTGGGTGAGTCTGGATTTTCTTTACATACTTAAATAAAAATAACATATTGCTAATGACTGAATGCAGAAGTAGATATAAGAATCCAGCTATATTCTAGAACCCAGCTATAACAAGCTAGACATTGAAGAGATATGCAAAAATGTAAAACAATACCACTCAAGTTTTGTTGTCATTTTTTTCTTGTTTAGCAAAATATAGTCTTCATAAGTATACATTGTAAATATGTTGTTTCTTTTAACATGTACTGAGTCTCCTACTCTTAAGTTAAAAATAATTGAATAATTTTTTTAAAGCTCAGTTTAATTTTTATTACAGCAAATATATAGTAGATGTCTATAAACCACATAAATAGAAGCTTTTGGGTTTCTCAGTATTTCTTAAGATTGTAAAAGTGTGTGTGTGTGTGTGTGTGTGTGTGTGTGTAAGCATGTGTATATCTCTATCTGTGAGAAATGCTAATTTCATACATTCCTTTATTGTTTTTAAGCTGAGGAAACTAAAACACAGAGATGTTGATCAACATTTTCCAAATCACAGAGTTGTTGTAAATGCCAGGTCAAAAATCAAGGTTTGCTGAATTCTGGTTGAGTTAGTGTAACACTGCTCTTGTCATTGAACAAATTTCAGTTCCTCTCCCTTAACTAACTACTTGACCTTTGAATTGTTTCCCAGAAACGGTGGAATTTCTGCAAGACAAAGAAGCTAAGATTCTGAAGGCTCAGGCAGACTTCCTGAAGCCAAAATTCACCATCCCCAATATCCTGCCCCCAATGCTTGCAGCCCCCTTTTGAGATACAACTTGACCTGCCCCCAAAGCGTGTTGCCCCTCCTTTAAAAGCATATGATTTCTCTGATCAGGGATATGGATTTGAGACAGCTTCTCCTGTCCTCCTGGCAAGACATCTGTCTTATTAAAAAATTCCTTGTCAATCCTCCTTGTCTCAATAATTGAATCTTTGTGGCACAAGCAACCATACCTAGACTAAAACCCCATTGTGTTTTTGACATTAGTTTCCTAAAGCTCCCCTAACAAAGCACACAAACTGGGTGGCTTAAACAATTTAATATGTTAAAAATCTCAGTTTATGTGGCTCCCAGTATGGCCTTTAAAATCCCTGCAGCAGCCCTCTGCCACCACACGTACACATGTGCAAACAGACACACAAGCACTTGGAGATCTTCGCTCAGCAATTTTGTTGATAGCAGTAGTTTGAAATAACTTTTGGCTCTTTCTCTCTTCTGTTAAAGGCTAAGCACACTGAAGAGATCATGTTAGCTTGCCCATGACAGGAGGAAAGAGGGAAGAGGGCATGTGAGGGCAAGAAGGGAGCAAGGGGAACGAGTCCCCTAGATTCGAAGCAGCACCAAGGAAGAGGTGAAATGTCCTAAACGGGGATGTAACTGCATACAGACTAGCACTCTCACTACAAACTACTAGAAAACAGGATAACATATATATAATTTTATGTGAAAAAATAAATATGTAATGCACAGATAATAAATATAAATATTTAAACCAATTATTTTTAGACATCATACCGCAGGCAACACGGGGTTGTGTTCTCTCAGCAATGAGAAAGAAGCAAGCTGCACCAAAGACAGCCCAGCTTTTAGCCTTGAGACATTTTCCAGCAGGGACACAGGCACAGAGACCCCAAGCAGAGCTGGGGAGAGAAAGCTCAGTCCCTGTTTGGGGTGGCTGAAGCAGCTAGATTTACAGGAAAACATACCAGAGATTAGGCAGCTGCACAGAGAAAGCTCTAGAAATCTTCACGGGGATATCTTAATATTTTCTCTTCTCGCACTGGGTGAGGCCACTCCTGAAATGTCCTCACAAAGCTTAAAAGCAAACCCTCAGAAGCGTTTAAGAAATGTGACAAAAAAACAAATAGATTTAGGATTAACAATGAAAAAAATAAATTACTAATTCCCGGGATGAGTTCTTCTTTGATCAGTTATTTTTTATGCCTGTCTGTAAATTTCTAAACTCATGCAGACTTTTTTGTTATCTTTGCATTATTGATCTCTGATTAATTACATTGTGTTGAGATAACATGGTGTGCATAATATATGATTTATTGAAATATGTTGAAATGTATCCTGTGGTTTACTATGTTATTAATTTTGGCAACTAATTAATGTGTGTTTGAGAGGAATGTAGATTCTCTAATTAGAGTTCATTCAACTCTACATTTTGCCAGTATATCAAGCTTAATTGCGTTATCCAAGTTACAGATACCCTTAGTAATTATTTGTCTGACTCATTATCAATGACTGAAAAACATATCCTAAAATTTCCCACTATGGTTTTGGGGGTGTTGATTTGCTCTCAAATTGCGTCAACTTCAGTTTTACATATTTTGCATCAATTTTATTTGCCATGTACTAGTTGTGAATTAGCATAAATTCCTCTTGAATTTTTCTATTTTTCATTTGTAATAGACATGTTTTCCTTAATGCTTCTTGCCTTATTTATATTTTTCTCTCTGAACTAACAATCTGTGAAGTTCTTTCAGTATAAATCTGTAGGCTCACTTTTTTTAGTCAGAACATGCTTTTTTCCACCATCATTTTTGAAGTGTATTAAAGCCATTTTTGATTAGGATTTGTTTCAGGAAATCCTGTGCAACAGTAATTCCATGTACACATCCAAAATGGATTCCCAGGGTTTCTGTATTTCTGGTCTTTTCTATTTCAGCTGTTCTGGTGGGTAAAGTTAGTGTTATCACATTGTGGTTCTACTTTGTAATTCTCTACTTCTAAAAATACCTTTTTACACGTTCATTGACTATTTGGATATCTTCTTTATAAAGCACCTTTTTAAGACTTTTATACATTTTCCCATTGGGTAGTGTTTTCCTAAATGATTTGTTGGGATACTTTGTACATTCTGGATATTAGTCTTTTGTACTCTGTATTTTGCAAAGGATTTTGTCCTATAAGCTTACATCTTAACAATTTAACAGTATCTTGTCATGACAAATTCTTAATTTCAGTTGGTAAATTTTACCAATTTTTTTCTTTATGATTAGAGTACTTTTATGTCCTGCTTAAGAAATCTTTCTTTATCCTATGGTCATAAAGATATACTAATATGTTATCTTCTTAAACTGTGATGTCCAGTACAGTAGCCAATAGTCACATATGGCTATTTAAATTTATATTAATGAAAAAGAAATAAAATTTTAAATGTTGTTAGCCAAATTTCAAGTTCCCAGTAGTTCCATGTGGCTAGTGGCTATGGTAGATGCCACACATATAGAATTCTCATCATTGTAGAAAGTTCCAAGGGACAGTACTGGTCGGTCTATAACCCTTTCATAATTAGATCTACAATCCACCTGAAATTGATTGTTGTGCTTGGTATTAGTTAAGGATCAAGACCCTTTTTCCACATGTGGATATCTAATGAACACCATCTATTGAATGATCATCTATCTCTGCGGCTCTGCTTCATGTCTTTATCAGAAATGAAGTGACTACATATGTATTATCTCTTTGTGGACACTTTAAATCTATTCCATCGACTGTCTATCTTTATGGCTAAAACCGCACTGTTTACTTACTGTGTCTTTATAGTGGGTCTTAATTCATGGTAGTGTGGAAACTACTTTTTTTTCTTTTTCTTCCTCAATATGATATTGGTTATTCTTGGACCTTGCATGTCATATAAATGTTAAAATCATTTTGTCAAATTCCATAAAAATATTTTCGGAATTTTTACAGGAATCTGGTTCATTATATTAATCTATATAGGGAGAAATGACGTTTACTATATTTCAAGCCATCAACATTGTCTTAACTTCTCCTAATAATATTATATAAATTTTGATTCAGAAACCTATTCTGGTTATCTACTGCTACTTAACAAACCACTTCATAACTTAGTGACATAAAACAATCATGCTTTTATGCTCATAGATTCTGTGGGTCAGGAATTCAGAAAGGACACAGAGGGGATAGCTTGTCTCTGCTCCTGTACATCTGAGACATCGGCTGGAAAGACTCTAGAATCATCCACAGCTCCTTCAATTGCATGTCTGCCACCTGGCCTGGGAAGGCTCAAAATTGGGGCACAGCTGGGGCTGTTGACTGGGGCACATACCACTGCCTTTCTTGTGGCTTGGGCTTCTCACAGCATGGTAGCTGGTTCCCTCGCTGAAACATCCTATTACGGATCATCTGTAAATCAGAGATTCCAAATGAACCAGGTGGAAGCTAAGGGGTCTTCTGACCCAGCCTCAGAAGTCTTGCAATGAGCATAACTTCTACTGCCTTTCTTCCATGGCAAGCAAGTAACAAAGACCAGCCCAGATTCACGGGAAGGAGACATAAACTTCACCTTTCATTGGCAAAATCTTACAGTTATTTTATTATTCCTAAGTATTTGTAGTTCTTTGTGAGCATGGTAAATGGTCTTTTTAAAATTCAGTTAATGTTTCTGGCCAGTATATAAAGATACAATTGATGTTTCATATTGACCTTAGTGATTTCACTTATTCCAATAGTTTATCTGTAGAGTCTTCTGGATTTTTTTAAAGCACACAGATAGGGTGTTTGAAAAAAAATGAGAAATAGCCTACTTAAATTTAATATATTTTCTGATATATTGGAGTTTAAATTTACCATCTACTATTTCTTTTCTGTTTGTGTTACCTGTTCTATTTTCTCTATTTGCTTACCTGTTATATTATTAATCATGCATTTTATGTTATCTCGCTTTCCTCCTCTATTTGCATATTATTTAATATCTTTTTACCATGTTCTGACTGGTTACTTTGGAGACTAAACACATATTTGCACTTATTAGTGTCCCATAAAAATTAGTAATCTTACCCTTTAGGAATGGTCTCACTGACAGCAGTTGGTAGGTTATAAATTGGAGACGAGAGTTCGGGTCATGCATTGTGTAGCAAAACCACCCATCTGCATCTGGGACATCTCACCACCCAGCTGATGCTGATGCTATTCCCAGTTGTACCCAGGCCACCGCCTCAGAGAACACAAAAAGAAGTCATGACAATCAGAAGGCCCTCAGGCCCTCCAACAGAGGAGAAGATGGGGTGACAAGTAGACATTTCACTACAACAGAAAAAAAAAAACCCACCAAAATTGTAAGCCTAAAGATCAGAGTGTCTGAATGTTTTCCTTAATACTAAGCTGATTAAAATGATTTAGAAGAGATAAATATGTACATAAACCAATATAAATTTCCAAAGAGAGTTAACTCAGTTTTGAAACTGGGTGGATGTCATACTAATAATATTTGGGGGATGAAATTCAGAGGACAAAAGGAAAGGCAGTGACCTGGGTGATACCCTGATGTTACCGTTACCGAAAGCTCAGCCACTTGTCCACGAGGCCAAATCAGAAGAACAAGGACAAGCGGTTTGAGGAGGAAGGAAAGAGAGTCTATTTGGCCAGCAAAGGCGGAGATATGGTAGACCTTCTCGTCTCAAAATCCCAAATTTCCCGAACATAGGCAGAAATACAGAGCTTTGAAAGGGAAGGTTCTTGGCTTCAGGCAATTACCATGGTTAACTATTCTAATCCTCCCATCTCTGCCAAAGACAAAGCCTGTGAGCTCGGCCAGCTGCCCACCTAGGGGGCTGGAACCATCTGGGAGTTTTAACAAAAGACTTACCCTGCCTCAGGGATGCAAGCCAGGCTGCAGATCCCAAAAGGGTGGGAAGTTTTCTAGGCCATTCTCTCTGTTTCATATTCCCCACTCTCAATACTCTTCCATATCTATGGGAGGAGGGATGACTACTCTGTTACATTAACTTTACCAATTCCCAGAATTATCAGTATGAAGAATGAGACAATACTGACCTTCAGTAAATTAGAAGAGAGAATGAGAAGACAGAAGACAGAGGATTGATGACCAGCTGCTGCTACCCTCCAGGACCATAGACCATGGCCTAAACTGCACTGTCCAACAGAGTAGACGTTAGGCCTCATATGGCTATTTAAACTGAATTTAAAATTTACCTTTACATTAATTAAAATTAAATAAAATTTAATAAAAATTAAATTTCAATCTATTCAGAGTGAGCAATAGCCACATATTAAAGAATATGTTCATCACTGCAGAACGATCTACGGGACAGCACTGGCCTAGAGAATGCAGATGGTCCCCGTGGGGCCCTCTGTGTCTCCAGATCAGGCCCCGCAGATGCTAGAGAGACAGAGTGGAGTCTGTGCATATTCTCTTGAGTGAAGTTTGTGGGAATGGAAATGAGGAAAGGAGTGGAAGAGGATGTTTTTGCATGAGATGATTGCCTGAGGCAGAACTAAATTGTGAGGAATGAAAACAAAACGAAAAATAGAGACCTTGACATCTGAATGTCCCCATGAGGGAAGATAAAGGCATTAAAGAGCAGAATATTCCTTGTGTGCACTGCTGGGATCCCATGGCTGTGTGGTTAATCCACGGTGCAAAAGTGCTTATCAGACCATATCAAGCAGACTGAGGATAAAGGGAGGCAGGATATGGAGTGTAGAAACTCTCTTGTTCGTTACTCAGCAGCTGTTGCAAGATTATTAAACTTTTGCTACATAAAACCATTTTTAGGTTCTTCATTTATCTTGTGAAACCACTAATTTTAGATTATGGCAATTGACATGATGATATAAAACAAATAGACCCTAGAATGCAAATATAGAACTCTCATTGAAATATTCTTCCATGATGGTTAAGTATATGGAGGAAAATATTTCCAACAAATGCAGGCTGGTGATTTTTGCAATTTCTACACTGAAATGAAACTATGTTTCCCACAAGGTTTTTCTGGAAATTGCTTTCTCTCTCTCTTTCTGAAATTCCAGTTGAGTTCAGAAGAATTTAAGAATATTCCACCAAACAAAAGAACTGGAGAATTATTCTATTTTTGTGTGCGGGAGGGAAGGGGTAGGGGGTGGCAGTGGTGGGGCGGGGATGATCCAAGTTCCTGGAAGGTAAAAGGAGCTTCAACCTCTGGCAAAACCACCAGAAAACACTCTGCACCTGGAAACATCTCTGGCCTTCCTGAGCAGGGAAGCTTGTCCGACCCTTTCTGTAGAGCTACTTTAGTATCTTAGTTTTCCCCTTTTTGTGAATATTTGTGATACTTTTTGAAATCTTAGACATTTATGGTAATTGGATCCAGAAATTCCATTTGATGATCCAGAATTGGAATGCATATCCTCTTAAGGGATATAAAGTAACTAGGAGAAAAGTGCAGTGCATTCTGACAATGCCCGTCATCCTTCACACTTTATCCATGTGGGAACCTCTGTGAGGAAAAATTGTATAAACAAGGTTATATATAAAGAATATAAACCCAAAGAAGTATTATACTTTTTCATGAAGAATTTGATGTTGTGATTTATATCTTCTAAGAGGATCTTTCTGGATAAATTGACATGACTTTGTTATCAGCGTTTATATCCATTTAAGAGAATACTTTTGCCTCATGACATTTAGCATGTGAGTCATCATTCTGCTATGTGGAGGGGAAAAAAAGCCAAAACAAGAATTTAATTTATTACTAAATTCTTTAGAAGAAAAGAAATTTCTATTGCAAGTTTTACTGTCAAAGTTTTCCTTCTTCCTTCTCTTTCTATTTTGTGTATACTTCACATTCAATGCAATACAATTGACCTAAAGGAAGCAGTTGATCGAGGTGCTTAAGAACTGGGTCGCCTCTAGGTTATTATGTGTCCCCCACACTCCTACCTCATACTCTCCACCTCATACCCTGCCAATTTCTGTTTTGGGACCTTTTTCTATAGAAATAGTTTGAGTCACCCAAAATGAGCCAGCACCTGCTTGTGGCCCAATATCACACAATTCTGGGAAATAGATACTGTCCTGCCCAGTGGGCAAGAGATTTACCTCCTAGCACTAGATTAGGCAATGACTCCACAGCTGTAAAGCTTAGAGCCCCTCCAGGTATCTGGTTTAATCCATCCCTGGGATGGAACCTAAGCGAGCCACAATGGGTGAAAATGGTACAGCCCCTGCCCCTGCCACCTTCTGTGGGTCCTGGACCAGGCTCAGGTGTCCCCTCCTAAACAGCACTGCTGGCTCAGCAGGTCCCAGGCACCAGATAAGATCTTCAGATAATTTCAAGGAAGACACAAGAAAGCACTGGGGTTCTGAAGGGTAGGGCCATCAATGCTTGCTTAAGAGTGATGCTACTTAACAGTGGAGCCACTGTTAGGAAATCAAATTGGAGTCTCAAATTGAGCATCCTTTTTAATAAAAATGGAAATAACAGTAGCAGCTAGGGCTTGAGGTTAAATGCAATACTACATTTTAAATGCACTGAATATCTGGTATTAAATAGGGCTGAATAAAAATGATAGCTATTATAATTAAAATGAGGTATATTTATGAGAATTCTTAATGAGAGTCTATACAGGTTCTTACAGACAATCTCTTAAAGAAATTGTCCTGTATAAACAGAACCTTATTCTTAGAAAACAATGAGCATTCTCTGGTCATAAGGGAGTGGTGGATTCAATGTTTTCATTCATTTATTAGACTTTCCACTGCACTGCAAGTCTCTACTCCTTGTGTTTCTACCTTTCTGAATTCTATTCACCCTTTAAGACCCAAGTAGGCTTCTTGCAGAGTTCCTTCTTTCACAGCTGTTACTTTGTTTAAACTCACAGTGGGATGTATAAGGGAGGGTATCAGAACAGGAGTACCCACATACCCCTCTGCTCCAACCTAAAGAAGAGAACCCAGAATGTGTTTACAAGGACATATTTACCACTATCTGCGTTTCTGCTGTTGTACTAGTCCTGGGAATTCAAGGGTTATGAAAAAAAAAAAATTGGCATTGTCCCTGTCTTAATGGAGTTTTCAATTGAGGGCAAGAGATAACATTAATCAAATAATCATTAAAATATATATTAATAGTATGAAACTACAATAGATGCTTTGAAGAAAAAGTGCAGGAAGATATGAGGCTGTAAAACATTGAACCTGATCGAGTAGCCTAGATCAAGAAGGGCTTCCCTGAAACTGTGAGATCTGAGCTGTCTCACAGCTGAGATCTGTAGGCTGAACAGGCAAAGGGGCAGGAGGGGTGGGGGTGAGGCTAGACATGGAGAATGTTCCAGGAATAAGGAAGCTGTGTTAAACATCATGGAAGCTGGAGGACTGAGGGAGTCCAGGAGGCTGAGGTACACAGGGAAGAGTTAGGGATGTTGTCAAAACCACAAGTGGGTTTTGGCTTAGGTCCAGTTACTCTTCACACAAAGATCCAATTATTGAGATGAGGATTGCCAAGGAAGAAATGAATGGGAAAGCCTCCTCAAATCCATCTCTCCAACTAACAGAGATAACAAGCTTTTAAAGAAGGGGCCATGTGCTTTGGGGCAGGTAGTGGCATAACTAACAAGAGGCTACCTGTTTTGGGGGCAGGTAGTGGGGGATGGTGAATCTTGGCATCAGGAAGTCTGCCCGGAAGCCTTCAGAATCCCAGCTCCTTTGCCTTGCAGAAAATCCACCACTATTTCTGGGAAACAACTCAAAAGGTCAAGTAGTTAGTTATAGGAGAGGATTATAAAAACCACATAGAGGTCATTGAAATTTGCTTATGGGGCTGATTACAGGGAGGGGCAAGGTGATGCTGAAGAAATAAGGAAGGGGCCAGGATCATACAGGCCTTTAAAGTCCATTTCAAGATTCATTTAAAAATATAGGTTTTTATCATCACAGTAGTGAGAAACCAGTGAGGAATTTTAGGCAAAGAAGTGGCAAAATCAGATCTGCATTTGTCAAAAGTGTGACAAGCGAGAGCCCAAGAGTGTTATGTCTTTGGAATGTGTCACAATTGTCCAGGACAAGAGTGATAATGGGTTGAACTTTTCCTTCACAGCATTCATTGTAATTTGTAGCTATGTATTTATTTGTTTAATTTCCGATTTCTGCCTTTCCTACTAAACTCTAAATTCCTTTGTTTTGAAAATCTACATAAAGCCACTTGGGAATTACTTTTTTCTATTGCTGATTCAGAATGCTAGGTTTAGAATTAGCATAATTGTGCTCTTGAAACTTTTAAATAGCAAAGGTACCATTTGTTCCATGAAAGATGAAAAAATTAATCTGGTAATCAATTGTGCTTTTTACTTTATTAATTTTATTTTATTGTGGTAAGAACACTTAATATGAAATCTATCCTCAAAAAAATTTTAAGCACACAATACAATATTGTTGGCATTGTTGACTATGCAACAATGTTGTACAGCAGATCTCTAGAACTTATTCATCAGCTGAATTTTATGCCCATTGATTAGTAACTCTCTATTTCCCTTTTTTACCAATCTCCAGTAACCACCATTCTACTCACTGATTCTATAAATTTGACTATTTTAGATACCTTATATAATTGGATAATGCAGTATTTATCATTCTCTAACCGGCTCATTTTATTTAGCATAATGCTCTCAAGGCTCATTCATGTTGCTGTACATTGCAAAATTTTCTTTTTTTCAAGGCTGAATAATATTCTATTGTATGTATATAACATATTTTCATTATCTATCCATGTATATATGGACATGTAGGCTATTCCTATGCTTTGGCTTTTATGAATAATGCTACTGTAAAAATGGGAGTATAGCTATCTCTTTGAGATGCTGATTTCAGTTCTTTTGCATAAATGCCCAGAACTGGGATGGCTGGATCACATGGTAGTTCTATTTCTAATGTTTTGAAAAACATTGTTTTCTATATTTGCTATACCATTTTACATCCCCAAAAATAATGTGCAAGAATTACAATTTCTCCATATCCTTGTTGTCCTTTGTTTTGTTGATAATAGCCGTCCCAACAGGTATGAGGTGATATTTCATTGTGGTTTTGGTTTTCATTTCCCTGATGATTAGTGATATTGAGTGTTTTATCATATGCCTACTGGTCATTTGTAAGTCCTCTTTGAGAAATATCTATTCAAGTCCTTAGCTCATATTTTAATCAGGTTATTTTTTAAAAAAATATTGAGTTATAAGAGTTCTTTATATATTTTGGATATTAACCCCTTCTCAGATATATTGTTGACAAATATTTTCTCCCATTATGTAGGTTTTCACTCTGTTGATTGTTTCTTTTGCTATGTAGAGGCTTTTTAATTTGATGTAGTCCTATTTGTGTAATTTTGTTTTTGTTGCCTGTGCTTTTGGTATTATATCATGAAATCATTATCAAGAAGCTTTTAGCCTATGTTTGCTTCCAGGAGTTTTACAATTTTGGGTCTTATGTTTAAGTCCTTAATCCATTTTTAGTTGATTTTTGTTATGGTGGAAGATAGGGGTCTAATTTTATCCTTTTGTATGTGGATATCCAGTTTTCCAAGAACTATTTGTTGAAGAGACTATTCTTTCCCCATTCTGTATTCTTACCACCCTTATCAAAGATTAGTTAAACATACATCCATAGGTTTATTTCTGAGAATGAGAGATAATTTTGAAAGCAGCAAGAGTATAAAGGAAATTCCATGAGACTATCAGTAGATTTTCAGCATAAATCTTGAAAGCCCAAAGACAATGGGATCACATATTCAATGCACTTGAAGAAAAAACTATCAGCCAAGAATACTACAGCTTGAAAACTGCTTCTTCAGAAATGAAAGAGAGGTAAAGATTTTCCCAGTCAAATAAAAGCTGATGGAATTCATCACCATTAGACCTGGCTTACAAAAAATACTAAACAAATTCTTCAAGTTGAAATGAAAAGATGCTAAATAGCAACATGATAGCATAAGAAAGTATGAAATTCATTGGCAAAGGTAAGTATATATAGACAAATACAGAATTGTATTACTGTGATGATAGTGGGTAAATAACTTTTAATTCTAATATAAAAGGTATAAAATAAAAGTATAAAATAAAAAATCATTAAAAACAACAATTGAAAATATAGTAAAAGATACACAATATGAATTGATGTAAATTGTCACAACAGTAACATAAAGTGTCAAGAGGGAAAGTTTTAACTTCAGCATAGAGTTATCGTATGCAATCGAAGTTAGGTTGTTATCAATTTAAAATACACTGTTAAAACTATAACGTATGTTATATAAGCCACAGGATAACCACCAGAAAAACCTATAGAAGCGACACAAAAGAAAAAAGAATCCAAGCATATTGAAGAAAAAAAATACACAAAATACAGAGGAAGATAGCCAGAGAAAAAAAGACAGACAAAAGAGATATAAAATAAACAGAAAATTAACAAAATGGTAAATCCTGTCCTATTAATAATTTCTGTATTTATTATTTATTTGTTTATTTCCATGTATATATTTTAGGTGTACAATATGATGTTCTGATACACATATGTGTATTGAAATGTTTACTATTGTCAAACAACTTAACATTTACATCACCTGAAATAGTTATTTTTTTGTATATCTGGTAAGAGCACCTAAAATCTACTCTCTCCATATACAATACAGTATCTTTAACTATAGACTTCATATTGTACATGAAATAATCTAGACATTCATCCTACATAACTGAGTTTGTATGCTTTGACCTAATCTGCCTCATATCCTCTCCATCCCTCTCCTGGCAATCACCATTTTATTCTCCATTTCTATGTCTTTGACTTTTTTACATTCTACATATAAGTGAGATCATGTGGTATTTTTGTTTCTATGCCTGACTTATTTCATTTAACATAACATCTTCTGGGTTTATCCATATTGTCACAAATGACAAGATTTTCTTCTTTGTAAAACCTGAATAGTATCCCATTGTGTATATATAACACATTTTCTTTATCCATTCATCCATTAATGAGCACTTAGGTTGTCTCCATATCTTGGCTATTGCAAATATGGCAATGAAAAATGGAAGCTCAGATACTTCAACAAGGTGCTGATTTCATTTCCTTTGGGTATATACCCAGTAAAGAGATTGCTGGGTCATATGATAGTATTATTTTCAATTTTTCATAGAGTGCCCATATTGTTTTTCATGATGGTTGTACTAATTTACATTCCCACAGTGTATAAGGATTCCCTTTTCTCCACACTCTTTCTAATATTTGTTATCTCTTTTCTTTTTAATAGCAGCCATCCTAGCAAGTGTGAGGTGATATTTCATTATGGTTTCAGTTTGCGTTTCCCTGATGATTAGTGATGTGGAGCACATTTTCAAATACTAGTTGGCCATTTCTGTATCTCCTTTAGAGAAATGTCTGTTCAGGTCCTTTGCTCATTTTTTAATGAGGTTATTTGGGTTTTGTTTTTTGTTGGTTTTTTGTTTTTTGTTTTTTTTTCTCATGAGTTGTGTGAGTTCTATATATATTTTGGATATTAACCCCTTATCAGATACATGGTTTGAAAATATTTTTTCCCATTTCATACATTGCTTTTCTATTTTGTTGACTGTTTCCTTTGCTGTACTGAAGCTTTTTAGCTTGATGTTGTCCCACATATTTATTGTTGCTTGAATATTTTTTTTTAATTTCTTTGAGACAGAGTCTCACTCTGTTGCCTGGGCTAGAGTGCCATGGTGTCAGCCTAACTCACAGCAACCTCAAACTCCTGAGCTCAAGCAATCCTTCTGCCTTAGCCTCCCGAGTAGCTAGGACTACAGGCATGTGCCACCATGCCTGGCTAATTTTTTATATATATTTTTAGTTGTCCAGCTAATTTCTTTCTATTTTTAGTACAGACGGGGTCTCGCTCTTGCTCAGGATGGTCTCAAACTCCTAAGCTCAAATGATCCTCCTGCCTCGGCCTCCCAGAGTGAATTTTTGATGTCATATAAAAAGTCATTCTCAAGGCCAATATCAAAGAGTTTTTCTACTATATTTTCTCCCAGGAGTTTAATGGTTTTAGATCATCTATAAAATTATTTAATCCATTTGACTTGAATTTTGTTTATGGTATAAAATAAGCATCCAGTTTCATCCTTTTGCATGTGGATATACAGTTTTCCAAGCACCATTGATTGAGGAGACTATCCTTTCCCCATTTATCAAAGATTAGTTGACCATATATGTATGGATATATGTCTGTTTCATTCTATTCTGTTTCTCTTCTGTTCCATTGCTCTATATATCTGTTTTTATGCCATTACCATAGTGTTTTGATAACTATAGCTCTGTAATTTAAAATCAGGAAGTGTGATGCCACCAACTTTGGTTTTTTTTTTTTTTCAAGATTCCTTTGGACATTTGTGGTCTTCTGTGGTTTCATATGAATTTTAGGATTGTTTTTTCTATTTCTGTGAAATTGCCACTAGATTTTTGATAGGAATTACATTAAATTCTCTTTGAGTAGTATGGACATTTTAACAATATTAATTCTTCTCATTCATGAACACAGGAGATCTTTCCATTTATTTATGTTATTTTCAATGTCTTTTATCAATGTTTTACAGTTCTCAAAATCTCAAACAACAGAACTTTACTAGAAAAAGTAGAAACTAATGCTAAAGTTATCAGAAGAAAGGAAATAATAAAGATTAGAGCAGAAATAAATGAAATAGAGAATAGAAAAATAATAGGAAAAAATCAATAAAACCAAGTTTAGTTTTTGAAAAGATAAGCAAAATTGACAAACCTACAGCTAGACTAAGAAAAAAAGAAAGAAGAATCACATAAACAAAATAAGAAATTGAAAAAGGAGACATTAATTATAACTGATGCCACAAATATAAAAAAGATGATAAAAGACTACTATGAATAATTGTACCTCAACAAACTGAATAGCCTAGAAGAAATGTATTTAATTTGTTTAAAATTATATTATTGTGAGAACATACCAGTTATCTGATTGCATTTAATGAAAGGTAAAATAGAGATTTATTTTTTCTCATGAAACAGTAAATCCAGAGTTAGTGATTGCTGGCTTTAGTTCAGCTGAAAAAAGATGCGAAGTCCAATATTTCTGTGATTCCTTTGACCTTTCCCTCATAATTCCATGAGGCACTCTGCTGCAACTCCAGCCATCGTGTCCTCATTCCAGGAAAGGGCAGGGCCTGTATATAAAAAATTAAAAACTTTCCTAGACCTCATTGGGAGATTTCCAATTATGTCTAATTGGACATACCTGAATCACATGGCCATCCCTTAATACAAAGGAGGCAGGCAAATATTGTAGTTAGTTGGGTACATTGTTATTACCTCCACTCCTTTAAAAATCTTAATTCTATTAATAATACAGAATAAGAGAATAAATGTTAGGCAACCAGCAGCCTCTTCTTGGGAGGGATATCAATGATTTAAGTTGTAGAATATAATAAAAATGTGATAAATCTTGAAGGAAAACCTGCACAATGTAAGAAATAATTTTATCAATTAATGAAATAAACAAAGATATCCAGTGTCAACTAATTCTAGGTTATGAGAAAAAACTAACTTGTAAGTGAGATAATTTCTTCAACTTTCATTTTCTGGAGTCAACATATATTATTTCTAATTTGATAAAGAATAGAGGGTGAAGGCTGGGTGTGTTGGCTCATGTCTGTAATCCTAGCACCCTGGAAGGCCGAGGCAGGAGGATCACTTGAGCTTAGGAGTTTGAGACCAGCCTGAGCAAGAGAGAGACCCTGTCTCTGTAAAAAGGAAAAGAAAAAAAAAGAATAGAGGGTCAAGTATACATTTTATAAGGGAAGTGGATTAGTAAAATGTGGTATATGTATACCATGGAGCTCTACTCAGCCACAAAAAACAATGGTAATCTAGCACCTCTTGCATTATTCTGGATAGAGCTGGAGCCCATTCTACTAAGTGAAGTATCCCAAGAATGGAAAAACAAGCACCACATGTATTCACCATGAAATTGGTATTAACTGATGAACACTTACGTGCACATTTAGTAGTAATTTTCAATCTGGTGTCAGGCAGGTAGAGGGGAGGAGAAAATGGGTATATATACACCTCATTGATGCGGTCTGTACCATCTGGAGGATGGACACCCTTGAAGCTCTGACTCTGGCGGGTCAAAGGCAATATAAGTAACCTAAACATTTTCACCCCTATAATATGCTGAAAATAAAAAAAACCAAAACAAATATATAAGGGGAAAATAGTATGCATTGGTTATGATTTTGTTCCACTACATAAAGTAGATAAATCTAAAATAACAGAGGCATAAAGAAAATGATATTTTATTTCTCTTCAATGTAAATAAAATTCAGATTGTTCAGAGGTTGAATTGGAATTGCTTGATGTCAAGAAATATGTTCCTTCCACTTTGTTGTTCTGCTTTCTTTATATATTGCCTCTTGGTCCAAAAGGACTTCCCAAGCTCCAGCCATTTTATTGACATTCTAGGTGACAGAAAGAAGAAATGACCAAGGAAGTAAATGCCCTCTTTTTTTTTAGAAATTTTCTATAAATCCCATACTTCTCTTCTAATTACACTTCCCCAGCCACATTTAATTATACAATCATATTTATTTGCAAAGTAAACTGGAAAAGCAGTCTCTTAAATGTGTGTATTACCCTTGTGAATAAAATCAGGGAGTACAGATGTGGGTTGGCAACCACTTGTCTCTGTCACAATTAAAAAGGAAACGTAAGTGCTTTAAATCACCAGAAGAAGCTAAACTAACACAATCTAATATAGAGGAAATTAATAAAAAATAAAAAGCAATATAAAATAAAACATATTGAAAAAAAGCATAAATGGAAAAACTCAACTACTTAAAGAATATATTGTAACTCTCAGGTTGAGCAAAGAAAAAAAAATTCCAAGCTGTGCGTGTATAAAAAATATACAAAACAACCTAACCCCAAAAAGATGGAAAAAAAATTATACTAAGAAAATGTAGCTAAAAGATACTTCAAATAATAATTTTAACATATGAAATTGTTGAATTAAGGATCAATACATAAGTGAGACAATGAAGGGCATTTTAAAACAAAAATATTTATATTAAAATAAAGATTTGAAATCTCTTAATGTATACAATAGATGATATATTAATGGAATATTCAAATAAAAAACTATGCTAAATGCAAGATAAATCCACAGAAATATTATGACAAAGACAAATATTAACTTATCTCTGTCAGAAAAGAGTATGAGTAACCAAAATATAAAAATTGTGAAAGAAAAATTAGAAATTATTGTGTATTATCAACCTATATGTACTGATAAGAAAAATTAACTTTTTTCCAGGTATTTTGAAAAATTCAAGAAATTGACCTGATATTTTATTCACAAAGAATACACAGACAAGCTCTATAAATTATAAATTTAGAATAGTACATGACATGTTCTCTGACAACAGAACAATAAATTAGAAATTAACAAAAGGGAGTAAAAGGATAAAGAATTTAAAAATTTAATTACTTTAGAAGGGATTAAACTTTATTATCAAAAAATTGGGTAAAATAGAAAATCAAAATAGAAATTACATGGTAATTTAACAATACTGCTTTAAAAAAAGTCATATTAAAACCTGTAGGAGTTCTACTTCTGATAGTAGATAAGATTCTCCTGGAAAGATCTTCCTCCATATAACAGCTATAAATTCTGGACATTATATATAAAACAAAAACCTACCTGATGACACAGCACTAAAGATTCTGGAGAAATGTCCACAAATATAGGAGAGTTCCATGTTGTCCATTCACAATTATGTTTTGTTTTATTTTTTAGTCTGAGGCTAAAAACAATCAGCATAGCACACAGGCACTGGTGGAAAAACACAGTCATACTTCCTTGGGGTTCCAGAAAAATATATACAGAAAAACACGGGCACTGAAGAAAAGAATAATCTCAATAGGGCCAGAAGGGGGTCACAAATTCATTCTACCTATATCTATGGCTGATCCCAGAACAACAATGTCTAGAAGAAACTCAAAGCTGCCCAGCTAATGACAGAATAGAACTCACATCAGAGCCATTGCTCAAAAAGCAGAGTTCGCAGTTAAAATCTAATCAATAAAATTACCTGATAAAAGAAAAGAAATAACATATGTCACAGAAAAATAAAAGAATCCAGAGCCTTCACAACTTACTTGTCAACGTGTTCAATATACAATTGAAAATTATGAGACAGCTGATAAATCAATAAAATGATATACACTCTTAAGAGAAAATGCAAATAAACCTGAGACCAACTCTGAAATGAACCATATGTTAGAATCAGCAAGACAGAATTTTGAAGAAACTATTGTAACCATTCTCAGACATGTAAAAAATTGGCTGTTGGTGAATCAAAAGATAGGCAATATCTTCTGTGAAAGATAAGTGATTTTTAAAAGACTTCAGAAATGAAACTTTGGAAACTAAAATACAATTTTTAAATAAAATTTTCACTGGATCCACTTAACAGCAATTACAGATGACAGAGGAAAGAGTGGGTGAATCTTAAGATAGATTAACAGAAATCATCTGATATAAACAACAGAGAGAAAAATGAACAGAGCCTGGGGGACCCATTATAGATAATATTAAAGCATCTAACATACAATTAATTGGAGTTCCATAATAAGAGAAAAGATGAAATGGACCAAAAACATACATTTGAAAAAATAATGGCCAAAAATTTCCCAATTTTGATACATATATTTACTAATTTAAGATCTCAAGGAACACCAAACAAGATAAAGATGTAGAAGACCATGCTGAGACACACTGTACTCAAACTGATAAAAGCCAAAACTAAACAGCAAATGACAAATGAGGAATTAATTACATAAGATCACTTCAAAATTTCCTTCCAAAAGGAGTGGTCAGAGGCCACAATTTGACTTTGACCAACGTTTCTCCTTCCTAATTCTGTCTTAGCAGATTTTTCTTTGTTTTTTTTTTTTTCTTTCTTTCTCTTTATTTTTTTTTCATGTTTTTTAATACAGAGTTAGAATAAAAAACATTGTGGATGAGAATGTGTATGACTTACTAAGTTAGAAATTTTGCATGCTGAAATAGAAGCACAACAAAAATAATTATACTATAATAGATTTTTTAAAAAATTGGTCACCCCCAAGAGTTCAATGAAATAGCTAAGTTATTGCATAGGAATTTTTTAAAGCAAATCTCTTCATCTCTTCCAATTAAGGAGATATGTCAGAGGTAGAATGGTAGATCTAAGAAAAATGTCAGTAGCCCCACAGTTATCATTTCATTTCCCAGGTCGTTATCACAAATCTCCTGCACATTAGACTTTATGGTGTCTCTCTGAGGTGGAAAATCCAACTGTCTTTATTTAGTCATGATAGAAATGGCAAAATTGATCTTTGCTCCAGTAAATTATAACAAAACCTATTCCTTTACACATTATAGAGCCTGCTTTATAGAAACCTCTACTGGAAATTGAAATGTCCCTAGTCATACATAATTTCTTTCTCTCAATATTTTTCTAAGGTAAAAATGAATATGTGTAAATCACAATGGCATCTGTAAAAAATGTCTGCTATTCATTTCTATAAAAGATCATGCCTAAGTAGCTTTTACCTCAGAGACCAAGATAAACTCAAGTAGCTCACTTTGTTAACTTAAAAATCACACAGTGTGTAAATTTGGAGACGATTTATTTATTTTTTTATAAAGGGTTATATCCTTCAAGGTGACCATCCTGTCGGACTGGGAAGCATAGACTCAGGCAGAGCCCGGAAACAGGCTCTTGGAGGGAGGGAGGGGTAAGACAGGAATTTATGCTGAATGGGTGGCCAAGCATACATATTCAACAGGTTACAGAGGGAGCTATGAATATTCATGAAGATGGTCCTAACACATGCATACTGAATAACCATGCATGTTACATATAATCGATGTTTACTTTGGGGTGGAGACTTAGCATTTACATGTTACAAGCAGGCCCAGATGTCAAAAGGGGAAGCAGGTATGCAAAGGCACTTAAGTGAGCAGCTTCTGTAACCTGGCCGGAATCAGTCCATTGTTGGTGGTCTGATTAAGAGAAAGTTATTGAAATCAGTCTCTTGTCTAATCAAAGGTGTAGTTATGGCTTGTGGAGCAGGGTATTTAGTTAGTCAGCATCTAGTGGTGAGCTGCATTTGCTTCGACATTGCTTACTTCAAGGCCAGTGCTTGGTTAGCTAACAGAGAAAAAGGAAAACCTTGTGGCAGTTAGAATATAGTCTATTCTTTAAGTGTAGGGGTGCATGACTTAACTCTTGCCTGGCATGACTTTTAGTCTTATTTATAATTTGGTATCTTATTACCACAAAGAGACTGTTCTATCAATCTTATGATCTCTATTTTAACATTAATGTTCATCAGTTGTTGTGTCTAAACCACAAAAGGAAGAGGGTATAATGAGATGTGTCCGACCTCCCATCCCATCATGGCCGGGAACTTAGTTTTTAAGGTTTCTCTAAGGTCCCTTTGCCCAAGAGAGGGTCGATTCAGTGGTTGGGGGGCTTAGGATTTTATTTGTAGCTTACAAATTTAAAGGGTCTAGCAGGGGTAACATTTTTCAATTTATTTTACTTTTTGCCCTTAATAGATGTTGCTTTTATTTTCTAATTGTACCTGTGGTCTGATAGTTCCTCTACGTCCATTTCCAGAACTTCTGAACCAAAAAGCAATCCTTGAGCTAAACCCAAGGAAACTGCTGGCTACATCTGCCTGTCATCAGTGATAGTTTTATGTCAATTGGATTCTACAAAAGCAAGAACAAGTAATTTGTTGAAATTCCTGGGTTGGTATTAAGTCAAGAAAATATGAACCACTTCTTAAAATTTTACTTTCCCTGAGTTTTTGACTCCAAGCTGTCTGTGAAAGCTGCTCAGGCAGAATGTGCTGTCAATGAAGTTTGTCCCTCACCCCAGTTCTGTTTCTCTCACCTGGTGGTGCCGCCTGGCCTCTCCTGCTCATGACCCCAAACTCCCACTGTCCACCTTTCTGACTCTGTCATGGAATGTTTTCAAAATCTTTGGTTTGGGCTTGTTTTCTTGTCCTCCCTCCCTCCGTTCCTTCCTTCTTTCCTCTTCTATTTCTTTCTTTTAAAGTCAGTAGGTTTCTTGTATAGTTCTATTAAAACTGGCCCAGGTTTAACTTCATTTGTCTTCATCGTCATGAAAGCATAACACTCAACACTTGGTTCTGGTAAATATTTTTTTAGGCTTGCAGTGTTTGAATTTAGAGAAGACATCTGCATCTTTGGTTAATTTTTCAACATACTTCTGGAGCTCAATGTTCACATTAAAAAGAATACATGTATTGTATTTTCTTTTCTTGAAGCCACAGGAGTATCTTGGACAGGAGTGAAATCTATGTCATTCAGATCCTTTACACAAACTGTAATATGGAGATCAATACACTGTCTAGCGTCTTTCAGACCAGTTTTTCTCAATTCTGATAGTGAGTAACGTCATTCCTGGTTCTGATGGCAACCTGGGTAAGGTACGGGGAACTGTGGCGGTAAAGGAATCAGGAGACCCTGCTCTAGCGCCACCCTGTCTTTCATGTTCTTCAAATTTCAAATGCTCTGCTTCACCAGGTGCTAAAATTTTTCTTAACAGGAGAGGCCAAACGTCAAATAGAAATTCTTTATCATATATAAGAATATTCTTTAGAATTGGATCTAGCTTCTTTAGGTCCTCCAGTTTAAGTTCTTCTTGGGACTCTATAGTATAAAACTGCATTTTTTTTTTTTTTTTGTAATTTCAAGCATGTTGCAATTTTGCCTATGGTTTTCTTTCGCTTGTCTGTGAATTCAGAATTATTATGTTGAGCTTGGGCCTCTTTCTATAGATGTCTTGGTAATATCTGATACTTATCTATTGCCTCCACCAGCTGTCTCCAAGAGTCTAAGTCAGTACTTCTAAAACTGGCACCCTGGTGTTTTGTAGACTCCGGGTCACCTCTGACATCACCAGTCCCCAGCCTGTCCCCTCCTCCCCTCCCCCAGCAAGGCCAGGCTCAAGGGCGCCATCTTTGCCTGGCCTGGCCCTGGTCTTGACAGGGCCACCCAAGCCCATTTGCTGCCACCCTCTTCTTTCTCATTCTTTCCCTAGCATTTCACCTCAGGACTAGAGAACATCCCACCCCTGCCTACCACAGCCAGCACATGCACGCAACTGAGAACAGTTCTGCCCAGCCCAGGCGGACCCACAGTGCCTGAGCATGCTGTCCAGGGGCTTGGGGACCTCTCAGCCCAGTGCATCATTGTTGCCATCAATGTATTCCTCCTGGATGCCTGAAGTCAGGTCCACCCAACCTGCTGCTATGCCTACAGCTGGCACCGACCCACGCATGCCACCTGCAGGCCTGGGAACTGGCCCACCCAGCCCATCAGAGCCACCACAAACACCATTCATGGACCACTTGGGAGCCCCGCCTGGTGGTGGTTAGTCCCACCATTGCTACTGCCATCACCCATACCATGCCTTTTGCCCAGGGGCCTAAGAACCTGCCAACCTGCCCAACCTACTACTGCCACTAACAGCACCTGAACAAGGCACCTAGACACCCACCCACTAACACTGGTGCCAGTGTATGCTGCCCAACAACAGGCACGCTAGGCCCATTGCTGCCACCACTTGGGCCTAAGGACAGGCCCACCTGGCATCCCCATCCCAAGCAAAACCACAGCCTGCAATGATACAGGAGCTGGGCCCTGAAAGACAACAATACCAAATTCTGAACTGGTCCCAATAAATAAAGTTTGATGTTTCAATTTTCCATAGAACAGGAAGTATAAGTGTGTATGTTCAGTAGCATTGCAGTATTAAGAAAAGTGACTAAATAAACTAATGATAAAAGGCCCAAATTTAAGTATTTCTCTGAGAAAAAATTAGATTAATGTTTATTTTCAGTGTTAGCTACATATGTTAAATGCAGGAAAACTATCTTGAAATAAGAAGGATAAGAAGAGAATCAACTAACTGAGCAAATGCTGAGCTTTGTTTTTCAAATACCTGAAAAGTTATTGAGTTTTTCTATTTTATATAAGAGTGTGTATGCTTTAAAATGTGGAGCCTGATTAGCAAGGAATGAAACTATCTTGCCAAGTGGTTTTAAAGGTCTAGCTCATTAGTAATTTCAGAAGAGTCTGCATCAAGCTAGAAGACACTGCTTTTTAAAATAAATTACACATGATCTTATAATTTTGAGTTTTATAGTTTTAATTGAATGTTTGTACCACTTATAATGTCACAGTGTTTAAGATTTAACTTAACAATTGTCATCTGAAACTTTTCACATTATACTATAAGTCTTCTTAACAAGGTTCAAATGTGTGTGTGTGTGTGTGTGTGTGTGCAGGTTTTCCCTAGATTTTTCTTTTAAAAAGGCACAATAGAATACTATTTTCTGGTTTTAATTTTTCTGCGATGATATTAATTATTTATTCCACACTTATTGAGCACCAAATACATACTAAACATCATATGTCACTGCTGTACCAGGATAAATATGTCACAATCTGGCACTGATGAAATTTACAAGCCAATGAGGGATACAGATATGCAAACAAGTAATAGTTTCCCAAGAATAACTTTTCCTAGATTGATGTAAATAGCTATTAAATCCATTTTTTATTAAGGCATTTTAGTTTTTAGAGCCAAACGGGTCCTTAAAACATATTAAGTCTTGCTCTTTCATCTTTTAAATAAGGAAAATGCGGCTGAAGCAGATTATTTGTCCAAGTGTCTTTATAACCCCAGAATTAGAAATAAATTTCCAACTTCACATCTAAAGCTTTTTTCTGTTGGCGAAAAAATCAGAGACACACTATGGTAGATCATTAAACCTTAAAATATCTTTGACAAGTAGGAAAGGTATCTCCTGAAAACGATTTTCTTATTTTATATAAAATGTAATTTTAAATAAACATGAACAAAATTCATATTATTATAGAATTTTGATTTTTCAATAGAATTTTATTTTGCTAATTATCATATTTTATATTTATCAATTCACTAAGATGATTTTAGTTTATACTCTACAGATTTTAACTTAATTATATATATTTATACTTACTATGTTTTATGTCTCCCCAAAATGGCATAAAAGTACACATATTTAAAGATTATGTCACACATTTAGATGAGGAGTAGAAAAGTAGTGAAACTCAAATGTGCTTACATTTGTATCAATAATCATAAAAGTATTTAACCTAAGACACAGAAATTAAAGATGTTACCTGCCTAAAAGATCAGAGCTCTAAAAACAGGCTAATATCATATTACATATACCTTTTGTCCATTCTATATATTAAATACTACTACCAAATAATAGTTCTTTTGTCCCTATGGTCCCTATGAACAGAATTTGTGTATTGATAGTTTTTGTATTTTCATTTTCATCTATAACTATTAAAAGGCACAAAATATGTCTCTGCATCACCCAAGGAGATGGCAGGAGGCAAAACATACTTGATCAATATAAAATGACCACCAGTATAGACCATTCAGGCTTCCAGAGGTCTACATCTGAGTAATCCAGCTGGTTGTATACTTTTAATAAAGAAAATATCTAGAAAATTGGTACTCTACTTTTTGTATCACCATCTATTGAAACATTTACATCTAGCTCCAAAGAAACATCTAACAGAGGATACTTGAAGTTGGCTTCCCAAGTAGTAGTAGAATTATTCTTTTAGTTGCAAAGTATAATCCAGCACCAATTATAGGCAAAATTATTTCCAGCACAAAAAAATATGCCAATCAGAGAAGCAAATATTTGGAACTAATGTTGTTTTCTCTGTCTCTGAACTGAACAGCACACTTAAAACAATATGAAAGTCATGATTCAGATGAGGCATTTCCTAGGGCTGGACAGCAAGCCAGATGACCTTGACAGTCAGGAACTCATTGATTCCATAGGAAATACTCTCTGCTATAATTGATAATAATATCACAAATGGAAGCCTTGAAAATTCTACATTCTTTACTCAGCCAGCAACTACTGTGTACCCATTTAAGTGCCAGGCACATTTTATTTATAGTGTAGCTAGACACTGTTTGCTTAATTTTGAATATAAGGAAATTGAGATTAAGTCCAGAATGGTTAAATGAACTGCTTAAGGATAAAGAAAGTAAGTGACAAAAAAAGAATTCTTTCTAACTCTGAAATTTAATGTCTTTCCTTATTTTTGTTTGCCCAGGAAATTTGACGTAATAAGACATTTGTTCGTTGTATGAGTCTTAATCAGTCCTAAACCTGCCTCTGCCGCCATCCAGCTGGGTGACATTAAGGCTGATTACTTAACCTTTCTGGGCCTTAGTTTGCACATTTACTCTGAGTCAATATACCCAGATCTCAGAAAAAAAGTCAATTTATAAGAGATTATAAGAAGGCAGGTTTTTAATTAATAAAACATAAATCACTCCAAATCCATAAATAAATTTTTTCATCAGGTTCATAGAATATACCATGATCTTCAGATTATTATTTTATGAACCATTTACAAAGGATGTTACCTGCCTAAAAGAGCAGAGCTTTAAAAACAGGCTGATATCATATTACATACACCTTTTGTCCACTCTATACATTAAATACTACTACAAATAATAGTTCTGTTGTTTCTGTGGTCCTTATAAACAGAACTATGACCAAGTCACTTTCTTTGCCATGATACAAATTCTCTGATGCGTAGCGGCACCATATGGAATACCATGATAATGGCTGGGGTACTCTGTGAATGTATGGGTGGTGGTGCGAGCAGGGAAGGCAAGTGCCAATGCAGAGTTCGTGTCTGCCCCAGTTGGGATAAGTCTGCCTCCTCCGTAATGGAAAAGGTCAACATAATCAACCACCCACAGGAGGCTGGCTGGTCCTGTGGGGAACGGTGCCATCTTAGTGGCTCAATATTAGTATTTACTGTTGGCAGATTAGACTCTCAGCAGTAGCAGCACCCAAATCAGACAAAGCAAAAGTAAGTCATATTGTAGATTCGTGTATAGACCTCATTGCTGCCACCATGGCCACTTTGTTCATGGACCCATTGTGCGAGACACTTGGGTCACCCAGAGCTCCCCGCTTCCACCCAGGTATCTTGAATCAGAGCTCCACTTGTTGATCCATTATTCCTCAGTCCTACCAGCTTTGCCAACAGTGACTGACTTTTTGATGAATTTTAGCTTTGTTTAGTAAATCATGACTATAGCAAGAGATTACAATTGAGTATTTGTGTTCTAAAAAGTCCCCACAAGTGCTGAATTAGCAAATACTATACCATTGGTCCTAGGGAAAGTACAGGGTTAGGGTTCTGCAAGCTTCTGGTCACAAAATTTTTGTAAATCAATCAATATATAAACATATGTGTTTCTGTTTAAAGACATCATATTGAATGTATATTATTAATTCATCAACATTGAACTCACAACAGCACTATAACTCATGTCTTGCCTGAATGAAACTCCTCAAGCACAAATATGTTCTCCATAAGGCACATCACAGTCTTCTTGCACTTAGCAATACTAAACAGCATTTAAACACTGTGCTTGGGAGCCAGTTTAACAGCAAAATTGTGAAAAAAAAAAAGCACAAAAATGTGAAAAACATGGCACTAAATAGACCATGAAAAGGACACTTATTTATAGCATGAGAATTGAAACAAGAAAGCAAACTGTTGACTTGTTCAACCTGAGCTGGGAAGACATGCTTCAGGCAACTAAAATTTTTGGCCACTCTGCATGTCCACAAATAGCAGTGAAAGTGCCACAGTATTGATTTTGCAGTTATAAAATCAAGCAACTAGATGAATTTGCAAATATGGAATCCGTGAATAACGATGATTGACTGTATGTACTAATTGTCTGCAAGATGTGACCCGCAGATATTCTTTGCTGGTTCTAATAATGATTTATCCACAGCATGCTAAAATAATGGCATTCTTGAAATATAGAGTAAAGCTTCTTCTAATAAACTTTGCAATTGAGCTATCTGCAGTTGCCATGGGAGCAAGCTCATTATTATCAAGACTCAATTTCAATACAGCTCCTCCCTGTCTATATCATAAGTCTGGAGAAAAGGTGGAGAGAAGTCCACCTTCTGGAGAGAAGATATTTAAAATGTCTTCTAATTTCAGCTAAAATTTAGAATATATTGCAAAAATTAGGCTCTAGCTTCAGTATGGCAGCAATAATCCACAAAACCCAAGTAGTCGCTGAACTATTTAAGGGGCAGGCCCTGTGCTTTACAGTTTTATGTCTTAAAGCACCTGCCTGCTGCATACATTTGTTTTAACCAATGTTGGCATTCAGTTGGAGACGACTGCTTTAAAGCCCTCTGGCAGAGTCTTGTTTTGCTCCAGTAGCAAACAACCCATACCAATAATTTCCAGTCCTGCTGCCTTTAGGATCTCCCAGAACTTGACAAGTCCCTGGGGATTCAGGTGCTGCTGATTGAGCAAATAAAACTCCCAATAAGACCACTGACCTTTTCTCTGTCTGAGAGAGACATAATTTCCTAGGAAATTTTGGGTCTAAGATTATTGGTTAAAAAAAAAACACATTTCAGTCTACAACTTCATAAAGAAGTTTCTTGGAGAGGGGCAAGATGTCTGACCAGAGACACCAGCTGCCAGAACATCTCAGTAAGAAGGAGAAGTTTTAGATGAAAGAGGAAAACAATGAACAAAGAGACAAACAGATTGAATGTGGGTCTGAAGGAAGAGTGTCAGAACCTTCAGGAGACTCCATGGCAAGAAGTTGCAGAGAAGAACGAGAAGGAGCAAAGTATTGGCAAAGATCAACCCCTAAAGACTTGGAGTCCAGCAAGAAGGGTAGGTGGAGCAGTTTGTTTGTCCCCCCCCTCGCATCTCTGACACTCAGTGGGTTGCTGAGCTGCCTGGCAGACCTTCTGCCCACACGAGCCCAGAGGCTGCTGCTGCCAGTGAGCTGGAAGCTTCTTGTCAACAGGGCTTCAGGCTCCCAGACCCCCTGGGGTTCTGTCTACACAGACCCCACACACCTGAGCCAGGACAGCAGGCACCACATTGCTTCTCTACCCACCATGCGCCTTTGTCCTCCCCAGGGGCTTGTTTCATCCTGCTCATTCCCACACAGATATTTCCCAACTCCGGCCCAGACTGCAGGAGCCACAGGGCTCCAGTGGGTCCCCGGTGATCTATGTGACTCCAGAGCCTGGACAGTCTGGGTAGACTGCCTCCTGGAGAGAGGGTCAGAGACGACCAGAGTGCTAGCATTGCTCCATGCAGGCTCTTTTCCCCCCTTCCCCTTCCCCACCTGCTGAGAGAGACAATTGAGCCACCACACCAAGGCTTCCACAGAGAGTGGGATTCAAGTCTTTCCTCCTGGGGTCCTGCGTGGACTGAGGGGTGCTCAATCTGTGAGCTCCCTGCTTGCTGGCCCTCCTTGGAGCTTGATTGCCCAGCAGCTCCATCAGAGCAGGGCACGTCCCGAGGAGGCAGAGGGACATCAATCCTGCTCAGGCACCCCATGGGCGACTTGGGACCGGTGTGCTTCTCCCTGGAATGGCTAGGGATGGATCTCCTTGGTCTCGGGAGGTGAGAGAGCAGTGTGGGCAGATCTGGGGGCAGAGTGCAGTGTGGGTCCTAGCTGCAGCATGCTCACGGGGCACCCCTTGCTCCACAGGAGGGCTGCACTCTCAGCTCAGGTCAGGATCCCGGGCAGGGAACCTCCCAGGCTGCAGCACAGTCATAGGGGAGCTCAGCTGGCTTGGGCTCCTGCCTACCAGCAGACACTGGGTGTACACTGTGGAGTACAGGAGCAGGGAGAGGAGTGAGGCCCACTCCAGACTCCCAGATTGTGGATCTCGGACAGGCCCTGCCTCCACAAGCAGATGGGGCCACTTCAGCCCCTGCCTGGTGGTTTTGCCCAGAAGCCTGCAGCAAACCTTTGACCCCTGCCAAAATACCTACCTTGCAAGCTTTTGTAGACCCTGAAGGCAAGCTCACCCAACCCAGCCCCACCCAGCTGCACTCCCCCACCCACCTCTGCTGTGGCAAAGAATAAGGACTCACCTAAAGTTCCAGGGCCCCACCCACCCCTGGGGCAATCAAGTGCTTTTCCTGAGGGACTAGAGCTGGTCACAGGACGCAAAAACAACATTGCAGCTTGTTCCTTCTGGCAAGCACCACCTACCGACAAGGAGGTCAATTCACACACCCTTTACAGCATTTACTAATTCAATTTTATCGAATGTGTGGGGCTCCAAGGAGTGGCCATTTGGGGGAGCGCCCACCCCTCCCCACAGAAAAACTGTGCTCTGGATAAGGGTGGAAAAATTAAGTTTAAAAAATGTAATATGGTTGAATATTTATTTTTCCTGCTATATTAGAAATTATTTTAACGCAGAAGACTGTATCGCTCACATCCTTAGAGACAAGCTTATGGCAGGTACTCAATATATGTTGACATTGAATGTCCATTTGTACCAGGTTATCATCAATGTTCCACTTGTATGAGCTTGGCATAGGAATTTTCAGCACTCATATGTTGCTTCAATTTATTAGGCAATGACAGAATATTTAGACTAATTGGTCTTAACGGGGAGACTTTGATTAAGAGGCCTAAAATTTTTGCTTCCCAGATGGTTAATCTTTATGATTGGCAGGATCTTATTTTTAGATCATGAAAAAATATCTAGGCAGTTGCTTTACTAGTTATTAATGGCAGCTGTCAGGCTCTCAACTATTGACTGAAGATCAGTCAGACTGGCCATGAAAATCATTTGAGTCCTTAACACAAACGTAAAAGAAAAGGTCCTATAATTGTTTATAGGCTCACCAAAGAGAGTCTGCTAATTAAATATTGGAGTATTTACCTGAAACAGCCATCGTAGGAAGCTAATAACCTTGATCAAAGGACGCAAACAAGTTATCACCTGATCTGTCAGTCAATAATACTGGGAAGAAGCAATTTCCATCACTGTAGGGACCCACAAGTTAATTCAGAAGCCACCAGATTTTAATTAGCTTCAAAGCCTACACACTGGGTGGTAAAGTTTAGCCATCTACCTTTTTATCATATGAAAGTCATTTTTAAATACAAAATATGGTGTAAAATTGTGCATGTTTCTGTATATCATTCATTCTATCAAGAAAAGGAAGGAGAAAAAAGAAGAAAAAAGAAACAGAAAGAGGGTCTGTTTTGTTAGCACTGTAACATAATAAAGAGCAGAAGAAACTGGCTAAAGAATGAGGGATTTAACCAAAATCTCATTGTATACTGTACATCTAATAGCCGCGCTAGAAAATACTGAACAAGACACAGTCTGAGAACACAGTGAGCAAGACTGTACATGATGTAGGCTGGCTATAATATATCCTGCATCATGCATGCTAGCTATGATGTATTGATACTCTAAAGTGTATGGCTGTTTCTATAAAAATATATTAAGTTTTAGGATAGAAAACTATAAAATTATATTCAAGACAAGCATAGTCTTGAATGGTTGTGATTATGTTAAAATAAAATGATGTATAATGACTTATACCTAATGTTATTAATATTATATTTTGAAGGAGAGTAATTTGATTATATTATTGCAGGGAAAAAAGGCAAAAGCAGACATCTAGCAGTGCAATTGGGAAGGAAATCCCAGAAGCTATGATATTTGTCTTGGGATATTTTAGCCAAAGCAAGCTAAGAAATTGATTCCTGACTGAATTTCTATCCCAGGCATCCAAAAAGTATCGATAGGAGCCTCTACAAAACAATCACAAAATCGTGAAGATTCCTTCACATTAGATTGAGTTCCCATTTTTAGAAAGATTGTTTTCATGTAGGAGTTTTAAGTAAGAAGATTAAAATACTTTTGAAACTTTTAAATATTAACAGTATTTAGAATTTGAATTAAGGGGTAAGAATTACATCAGTATCTTCCTTCCTTCCTTCCTTTCTCTCTCTCTCTTCCTTTCTTTCTTTCTTTCTCTTTTTAGTTTCTAAACAGTTTTATTAAGGTGCAGTTTACATATAATGCACTGTACTTATTAAAGTGCACAACTTGCTAGGGTGTAGCATATGAATACACAAGTAAACTCATCACCACAATCAAGGTAATGAGCACATCCATCACCATCAAAAGTTTCTTCTTGGTCCTTCGTGATACCTCCTACCCTCCTTTACCCTCTTCTCAGAACCAGGCAACCACTGATGTGCTTTCCATCACTATTAGTTTGTAATTTTAAGAGTTTTATATAAATGGCATCAGTATTATTATTATGTATTCTTTTCATCTGTCTTCTTTCATTCATGAGAATTATTCTGAGATCCACCCATGTTGTTGCCAGTATCAATAATTCATTTCTTTTTATTATTGAGTAATATTCCATTGTGCAGATATATCACAATTTGGTTTGCCAATCACCTGCTGGTAGGCAGTTGGGTTGTGTCTAGTCTTTAGCTATTACAAATAAAGCTACTATGAACATTATTGTACATGATATGATATTTTGGGGTAAATATACAGGATTATAATGACTGAATTATATGGCAGGCTTATGTCTAAAATTTTAAGAAACTGCTAAACTCTTTTCCAAAGTGGCTGTACCATTTTACATTCCTGTGAGCAGTGTATGAGAGTTCCAATTGCTCCACATTCTTACTGACACTTGGCATAATCAATCTTTTAAATTTTAGCCATTTTAATAATTAAATTTTAAATTTAATAAGTATTACAATATAGTGGTATTTCAGTGTGGTTTTAGTTTTCATTTCTGTAAAGGCTAATGATGTGTTTTTATGCTAATTTCCCATTCATATATTATCTTTGGAGAATGACTGTTCAAACTTTTTGCTCAATATTTGGTTATTCATTTTCTTATTATTATGTTTGGAGAGCTATTTATAATTCAGGATACAAGCTCTTTATCAGATATATGTTTTGTAAATATTTTCTTCCAGTTAATCTTTCAAAGAGCAGATGCTTTTAATTTTGATGAAGTCCAATTTTCATTATACCTATACATAGTTGAGCTAATAAACAATATTTATATTATTCTTTTATTTGTAGTATTTTATTTGTAGTATTTCCAAATATTTTTTTTCTCCTAACTGAAATATGTAGTTAAACTCTTCCACTTTCCAAACATGTGTTGACAGCTCATAGATCAGCCACTCATCTAAGTTGTTGGGAAACCTACATTCTAGTGATAGAAGATAGACAATAAGCAAATAAACAAATGAGAACACATACAAAGTGATGATTGCTGTGATTAAACAGGACACTGGGACGGGAACTGGCTGCTTTGGTTGGGCAGTCAGGAAGGCTGTGGCTCATGAGATGCTATCCACGTTGTGACCTACATGACACAGAGCTAAGAAAAGAGCATCCCAGGCAGATGAGGCAGATGGAAATGCCCAAGGCATTAATGACCTGGGTCTGTTTGAGAAGCAGAAAGAAGGCGGTTATGGCTGTGTTAGCGAGACATGAGCAGAAGTATGGAATGGGCCGTGTAAGCAAACGGGACACTAAGTAAGAAAACACATTACCAGACAGGGGAAGCCGTAGTGTCACAGAATGTTAGCATAAGAAAAGTTAGACATGAGCAGAGAAAATATGAAAATGAGCAACGTAAACAAATGGGATACTGAGTAAGAGAACATACTGTAACCATAACAACATAAGGGTAGCTACAACTATCACAAGAAACATGACAGAAATGACACAGGGCACACTAACCATTCAGTCTCCCTGCCCCCGCCGGGCCCCCAGTGGGCTTTGGACACCACAACACATCTGGGCCTCGTCATATAAGGGGAAAAACTCGCCCGATGGCAGGAAGGAGACAACATCCCCATTGGTCAAGACAAAAAGGAGAAGAGACAACCTCACGAAGGAGGAGAGACCAGATAAGAGAAAAAGGAATAACACAGAGACCCCAGTGGCACTGTCACTGGCACGTGTGCCCACTCCTGACCCTTTGGGAGTGTGCTCCCACTTGCTGATTGGAAACCCAAAGACACCCCAGGGTCACAGTCTGCTTGGACACGTGCTCACTCTTAACCCCTTTAAGAGTGAACTTTGCTTTAGTAAACTTTGTTGCTTGCTGCTTTCAAATTGTCTCTTGCTTTCGTTCTTCCATCGTGAGAAGACAAGAACCGAGGAGTTCAACAGCCAGTAACAGCTGGAACACACTGAGGGGAAGGAACGTGCGCCTTGTGGCTGGAAAGGCAGGAAGAGCAAAGACCACATAGGACCTTAGTGGCAGGGGAAAGAGGCTTAGGATCTCAAGTGCCATAGAGAACCAGGGAGGATTTTAAACAAAATTGTGATATAACCTGATTTATTTTTAAAAAAACATTACTCTGACCGCTAAATGAAGACTGAAATGTAGGATGACCACTGGAGAAGGAGAAAGACTAGTTTGAAGACTGTGGTAGCAGCCTAGCCTAGCGCTGCTGGGTGTTGGCAACAAAGGTTTAGAAAAAGTAGGAATATACTTCAAATACGATTGGGAAATTTACACCTCTTCCTGATGCAGTGGATTTGGCAAGGGCAGGAGAGAAGGAAACTTACAGGTAATGCTTATGAAAGCTAGGTTAGCTATACCATATTTCAATTCTAAATCCACTATCTGTGCATAAAGTGTTTCTATTAATATTTTTCCTAGAGCTTTATGAATAATAAAGTAACACATTTAAAACCAGCTATCTTTAAGGTTCACATCCTATCATTATTGATGTTTTAAAATGAATTCAACTTCAACTGCTCTATTGAATAAGCCAGAAAAGATAATGGCTTATGGATATAAGGAGTGTCAGAAAGGACACTCACTACTACATAGTATTAAAATATATTGATTTTTTTTTAAATGAAAGAGTCTAGACTTGGTAAAATGTGACAAATCACAAGCTACTAAAGTAATAATATTTATATTCCAGTGCTATATGGAAAAAAAAAGTCAACAATGCTTCTCGTTTGTTATATAAAGCCCTCCATTATTTTTACCTTTTGCCAGCAGCTAAAGGCTCATAATCATTAAGTAGGAGTTGCAGCTTGATCTTTAAAAAACCATGGTTTTTTTGTACAAAGCATAGAGACCTGTGCTCTGTGTCGCTGGATGTTTAACTTTTCTTTCCAATATGTAATGTGTTAGCTACAGTTCCATGATTTAGAAAAGAAGCTCAAAAGTCATTTAATCTATGAGCAATCAGCACCCGTTCTCACCACTCCCAAGCAATCTGCAACGGTTCAACACCTGTTGTGAACTGTTAGGTGTTCATATGATTGCTAATGAATCATAATCAAAAAGTCAATCATTATGCATCCCATTGCAAGAGTCAGTGAAAACAGGTAGTAAATGGATTTTCTTTGGCTTTCTCAGCAGCAGAGACAAGGAGAAACACCAAAGTAACAAAAGTAAAATGTTGATCTAAATGGCCTCTTTGAACTCTAATAGAAATCTTCTCTGAAGAGATACTTAACTTTGCATCCTTACCTGAATTTGGGAGTATATTAACCTACCCCCCAAATATGAAATTCTATAATTAGAGTCTGATTTGATGAGGTAAATAGTTTTCAAATAATCATGGACTCAGTTTTACTTTGATTTTTAAGATTCAAGTAAAAACAGAGACAGTATTCATTGAGTACCTTAGGAATGTGACAAAACTGGGTATGTAGTTGAGGTGTGGTGGTGCATGTCTGTAGTCCCAGCTACTTGGGAGGCTGAGTCAGGAGGATTGCCAGGCTCAGGAGTTTGCAGTTGCAGTGAGCTATGATCGCACCACTCTACTCTAGCCTGGGCAACATAGCAAGCCCCCATTTCAAAATTAAAAAAGGAAAAAAAAAAACCCACAAAAATATAAAAAAAACCTGAGTATGAGTTATGGCTCTGCTAGGAATAACATTGTGAACTTGACATTGTCACTAACCCTGTTTTATCCCATGCAAAATTAAAATAATAATGAAATCGTCCTTATATACATGGCATAGATTAAATCTAATAGTATATTTCAGCTGCTCAGCACAATACGTTCTCCTTCCCTTTGGTTCAGCATCATTGTCAAGCACCTTTTCTTGCCTCATGGTGACAAAATGTCTGCCAGTAGCTCAAGGCGTACATCTTAGCCTGTCAGAATCTCATTGAAAAATAAGAATGACTCTTCCCTAATGTCTCCATCAAGGGTCCTAGAATGGATCCCAAATGCATTAATTGAGTCATGGTGGCCCAGAAACCCCATGTTTTGATTGAGCAGGACTGGACAGCATGCTCACCCATCCTTGCATTTGGGAAGGGAGTCCAGAGCCTCCAAACCACATGGACTGGAGAGAGAGAGAGACGAGAGAGAGAGAGAGAGAGAGAGAGAGAGAGAGAGAGAGAGAGAGAGAGAGAGAGGAGTCATGTCCCCAGAGAATCACAGGTGTTTGCCATAGAATCTAAATTCTACAACTCTCTCTATTTCCTAACTAACACATGTTACCTTGAAGAAGTTTCTAAAGTTCTTTGTGTATTAGGATTCTCAATTATAAAATAGGTAAGATAACCCCTACCTCATAAAGTTGTTATGAAATTATAATCAAATTATATCTGTATACATGAAATAAGCCTAACTCAGGCTGGGCACCTGGTAGGTAGTAAGTACATGTTATTTCTCTCTGTCCCTGTTCTCTCAGGAATGATGCAGAGTAGAGACAGCATGTATTGATTCTTGAAGACAGCTATAATGTCTTCATTATTTTTTTTTATTTCAGGTTCAGCGCCATCCACTTTTTTTTTTTCCTAATATTTGTAGGCTTTGAGCTAGTTTGTCATCCTGGTTACTTTAACCTTTCATCGTCCTACCTGAAACGTAGCACCCAGATCAGAACAAAATATTCTAGGTCTGATCTGTCCAGCACGAAGTTGACTGTAATCTCCTTTGAGCTGAAAACACTTTCATTGATGGCACCTGAGATTTTTATGACAAGTGGTGAAACGCTTTACTCCCTACAGACATTTGAGCCAATCAATACTCCAGGCTTTCTCTACAAATAAACTTGTTGGCAAACAATGTCTCTCTGACCCAGGCCTGTGAAACTGCCCTTTAGAGTATAGGCTTAAAACTTTATTCCTATTTGATGTCCTAATAGACTTTGAAAGTTATTTATGCTTGTCAGCATCCTTTTAGGTATGGATAAACCACTCATTAAAGCTTCACAGCGTTATTTCTTATAGCTGAGTAGTACTCCATGGTATACATATACCACAGTTTACTAATCCATTCGTGGATCAATGGGCACTTGGGTTGTTTCCACATCGATGATACGACATCTCTTTGGTTCTCCTGGAGAGAGCTGGAACCCATTATACTAAGTGAAGTATCCAAAGAATGGAAAAACAAGCATCACATGTACTCACCAGAAAACTGGTTTCCCTGATCATCACCTAAATGTACATCAGGGAAGGATACCAATTGGATATCAGACTGGGATGGGGGGGTGGGGGGAGGGGATGGGTGTATGCCTACATGACGAGTGCATTGCGCACCCTCTGGGGAATGGTCATGCCTGAGGGTGCAGACCCGGGGAGGTGGGGGGGGAGGGGATCGAGGTATGAATACATGGCGAGTGCCAGGCGCACTGTCTGGAGAGTGGGAGCGGACGCGCTTGGGACTCTGACTCAGGGGGATGGGCGGGACAGGGACAATGTATATGATCTGAACTTATGTACCCCCATAAAAAAAAAAAAAAAAAAAAAAAAAAATGGATGAGATTTAAAAGAAAAAAAAAAAAAAAGAAAAAAAAAAAAAAAAAGCTTCACAGCATACACAGATTTGACCAGTGTTTCTGAGTGTCTTTATTTTCGATGAGAACAAAATCAGGATGCAGCAGGTGATGGAGTCCTTCAGTACAACACACTTTTCCCTCTAAATTGGCCGTGCATTGCATCCTAGTCATGCAATCAATCCGATCCCCTACTCACATAATATCATCCAAGCCACATGTCTCTATCTCCTTCATAAAGGTTTGTGGTAATTAAGCTAAGTACAGAAAGCTTTACTCAGTTGCTGCATACATACAATTTTGTTAATTTTGACATTTAGAAAGCATTGCCTTATGCCTTTGCTTGTTGCCACTTTCTCATACTTCCTTCACACTAGGAGCTCCTTTATGTAGGAATTCATAATGGATAATCAAAACACCTAGCATCTAGCCTGTGGAAACACAGGCACAGCCAAGCAACTAATGTCAGAACATAAAGGTTATGATCACTAGGATAGAATATCAGGTAGTTTTCAAAGGAAATCCATAAAAATCAGATTTAGATAAGAAAGCTGAAGACCAGACTGAAGAGATTTCAGAGAGGGGCGTTAATTGATTCTCTTCCCAATGGAGCAACCTGCTGGTCTCATTGCCCTAGAAAAAAAAATGCCATTTATCAGATCTTTCCCCTCCCCAGGTAAAGCAGGTTAACTCACTTTTGTATCATATTGCAACCCAAAGAACCCAGCTGTGAGATCCTCCAGAAGGGTGGCACCTTCAATTGCTGAAGCTGTTGGGCACAAGGAGCCTGTGAACTCAGCCAGCCGCCCACTTGGGGGGCTGGTGGCAGCCACCTGGGATGAGAACAAAAGGCATTCTCCCTGCTCCTCCTGACCACTGGCTGGAGGCAGGGATGCAGGCTTCAGTTCTCAAAAAGAGCGAGGGAAGCTTCAAAGAGTCGAAAAACATCCTTGCCACTTTTTTTTTCTTTCCAGGCCATGCCCCATGACAACATTGCCCCAAACATCCCACTAGTGACAAAGAGCAGTGAAGGCAGTAACACTCTTGCTGTGTGAGCACAGGGAACCTGCTCTGGGAACTCCCCAGAATGCCAGACAGGGAAGACCAGCTGGACAGAGGGCTTGGTCCCTGCTGCTGTATGGGTGACAGAGATGCCACAGACACAGAGCATAGCTAATAACATGATCGTATTTGTATCTCTTGGCTAAGGAGGACATGGAGAATTTGGGGAATAGATATGTGTAATATAAACAAAATACTAACAGTGATTAATATGGACAATTATGGGCATTGAGATTGCAAATGATGAGCAATTTTGCTATTTCATTTATCATTATCTATACTTTTTTAAAACTTCCTCTAATGAGCAGGATTTTTTAATCATAGAAAATAATCATTAAATATATGATTTACAAAAACAGGGCAGGATTCCCACATACTTTTTTATCTCACATGTTTCATTAGTAATCTGCCTGTGTGATGAGAAGAATGGTTTAGTCCTGAAAATTCTCAGTGCAAAAGAAACAAACTTTTGAAGAAAAGCTGGAAATAAGAGTGTTTTGTTTTAAAGAAGAGGAGGAAGAGGAAGAAGAAGAGGAAGAAGAAACGAAGAGAGAGGAAGGAAGAAGACAAACAGAAAAAAGAAGAAAAAGAGGAAGAGGAGGAGGAGGAAGAACGAGAGGAGAAGAAGGAGGAGGAGGAAGAACGAGAGGAGAAGGAGGAGAGGGGAGAAAGAGGAAAAAGGAGGAGAAGCTAATAAAGACACTAAGACATCATTGCCCCACAGCCAAATACATTGTTTTATTCCCTCCCAGATATCTGTTTGTAGCCATGGGCATGAAATAACTTTTTAACAACATATTATGAGTTAACTGCTATCGTGTACATATACAAGTATAATTACAGCAATACAAACAGCAAGGGACTTTTTGTAACTAGAAGTCACACTGGAGTCTTGCTTGTGTGAGAGATTCTATGAGAATTATAAAAGTGATTACCCAAAAATAATTTCTATCGCTGTAAATGCTAGTTCCCTAGAACTGGTTCTGAATTCTGTGCATAGCAGCATATCGTAGAACAGCCACAATTAGTCAACTAAAGTTCAAAAAGGAAATCAACAGAAACTCTTACATAGCTCAGCATGTTCCCAACATAGCTACTGTTGAATTTGTAACACTTGAACTTTAGAGCAAGAGAGCTTAGGTTTACAATATTTTGCTTCTTAAGCTTATATTGTAACAATATGACAATAATAAAAACTCCCCAAACACTGACTTAATTAGCAAATGTTTCGGGTGCTCTTTTTAGGACATTGTAACACCAACACCATTCATTACCAGAACCAAAGGTCACAGTGTGTGAGCAGATAGCAAAGTTCTGAGTTCATAAACAAAGTGAAGCCAAAGCATATCCTGGATATTTTTCAGAATACAATTTAAGCATGTATCAAGGGGGAAAGTTCCTCACCAACCCAAAGCATCTAGATAGGAAGGAAGGGAGGGAAGAAGGACCCCAAGTGGAACCAAGTGTTTAAATGGATGCCAGGGGAAAAGTAAGCAGTATCAGAGACATGTAGGCATTTCAAGTTTTAATTGTCATCCTAGATTGCAATCAAATACAAAGCATGTGTAGTAACCAGTATAAATTAAAGCTAATTTAAAAGAGTGATGACTTTTTAAAATGATAATAAAGGTTTTAAGTTTCTCCCTCCGCATCTGACTGCTGGAGAAGGAATGACCCCAACCACTTCAAAATAAGAACTTACTAGTCATTTAAGACACATTTATTATTTCTTACAATTTCCAAGTTAGTTTGATAGAGAGACTTTATATGTGCATAAAAGCTGTAATTCAAGATTCAGTATGATAACTGACCCTTTAATAATTCAAAAAACTATAGGAGTTCAAAAGGAGAGTTGTTTTTAGTTAAAATACCTTATGAAAGGTATTATGAAAGAGAAAGCCTTGGGCCTGGGCCTTAGGCAATAGATAGGACTTCAACAGCAAAAACAAGGCGAAACTGTTTAGTTTAGTTTACACTACAAGAAACTGCACAGTGCAAAGAAATAGGAGTGGACAGGGCCACTGGCTGAAGATTTATGAGACAATGTATGGTAGAGTGGACAGTTGTTAGAGTATGAGGAGTTTTGAATAGAAGTTTAGAAAGTTTGATGTTAAACAGTGAGTCATTTTGTTTTTTAAGGAAAGGAGTCTGGAATCAAAATGTTGATCCAGGGAAGTTAATTTGGCAGCAGGGTCATGATGAATTGAAGAGGAGAACACTTAGAAGTAATGTGACTCCTTAGGAAGCTATTGAAACACTAGAAAGAGGAGTTAAGAAGACTCTTAACTAAAACTGAGTAACAAGAACGGATGGGGGAATATGAGGTATAAGAAATGCCTGAAGAGGACTTGCTAAATAGATTGCACACTGAAAATGAGAAAATGTGAGAAGAGAAACTGCCAGGAGTTAGCTACTCTCCCAGCAAAACAGGCCCCAGGCAGGATCATCACAAGAGATTTGGAAATAATAGAGACAAAGAAATAACAGAGACAGAGACAAAGTGTAGTTTAAAGTGACAGGAAAGTCAGGGGTCCTCCAGCATTCCTGTGAGCTGTGAGGCCCCAAGTAAAATCCCACGTCAGTATGTATTGTTACAGCAAATAGTTGTCCTTGGTTAAAGAATTATGTGTATAGTTCATTTGTAGAGGTTTCTAGGCTCCCCCAAAACTTCAAGGGACCCTTACCTAATTCTGTCTACAAGAATAGATGGTTACAAAATTTTTCTAAGATAAACATGTTAAGCCCTAAGTCAGAAACAGACCTAGCTGAGCATACAAATTAAAGATAAAAATATATAAACTAAGAACACTGAGTCTGTGTACTGATCTAATCTGTTTCTCTAAATACAGAGACATGTGGTCAGGAGTGAAGCGAGAATAGCCTTGAAGTTTAAGATAGTTCCAGCTGCATGTTATCTGCTGAGAAAGCATTTTAATCAGCTCCTCTGCCAAGGGCCCAAACCGACCTTTTGCTCTGCATAAAAGCCCAAGGCGATGGCCGGCAGCATCGAAGAAATGCTGCTGTGCAGACATTCTCTGACAATGCCTCCTCTGTTGGGAGCAGCTTCTAGTCTGTGAACTAACATGCCCACAGATTCCTTCAAGGCAAGGCCCTGCAAAACTCCTGAAACCTTTCATGTCTCTTAGCCTATTTTCCCAATAAGAAACTTCTCTTTTTTTGGAGTGATGCAAGAGCTCATCAGATAAATGACAATTCCTAGAGAAAACCTGAGGGAAGATGAAAGAAGGGAACTGAGGGAAGACTTTGAGGGAGGTGGGAAGGCTGAGATCAACTTAATGATGACGAAGCCAGAAAAACAGAAACATCTTTGTCATGGAATCCAGAGAAGGCAAAAGTCAAGAAGCCAGAAGTCAATAAAAGCTCACGATGTAGAGAAGACAAGAAGGACAAATAAAGAAAAACTAAGCCATTGGAGGTCAGGAATAGAAGATTACTGGTAACTGTTGAGTAAAGAGTTTTGTCTGGACTGTGCTTTGGGAGGAGGGGAACCTAGGACTCCAGGCAACACGTGCCAAGCCAGCGTGGGTTCTGAGACTGCCAAAGTGATATGGACAAGGTCCTGGGAGAGGAAGGGAAATACACTGAAGAGAAGAGAAGATTTCAGAGCCTAAAATGCAGCTAAGTGCAGGTAACAACATGGAAAATGGGCCACAGAGACTAGGGGTAAATGTCTAGCAGAGATCAAGGGAGGTGTTTTTGGAGAAGAGGTCAATTTTGCAAAATTCAGATTCCAGCTACAGTGTTCCTTTAGCATGTGGTTGGGTGCTTTCATTCTGGGTGTGAGTTCGGTCTTACACTGTCAGGCCCACAGCTGATGTGTTCGATTAAACGGTAGAAAAGTCTAGATGCTGAAAGTCAGTCTAGGTAGGATACGGAGTGAGAGAGCGTAAGTAGTACATATAGATTACAAATTTGTGATGTATAAGAGTAAAGGAGGGAAAAAGGTAAATGATTTTCAATGGCCAAGGAATTTTTTTAAGGCAACATATTTTAGGATGGTTTTATTTCATTTTATGTTTGTTTAGGGCAGTCAAAACTGCCCATTTAAAAAGAGGAAAGATCTAGTTGAAAGGAAACTATTATATATGCAAACAAGAGAGGAAATTAATTTATGAAACAAAATTCAGAGGAGCTTAATAGAAAAAAGAGTACCATCTAGCACAGGTAGAAGAACTAGACTTGAAAAACAAAAAGGATTTAAAAATAAAGAAAATTACCAAAATGTTCTTAGTGGGGAAGGTGGGTAAGAACACAAATTTTGAAGCTGAGAGAAAAGAAGTTCAGTGACTCAATGTCAGTCAGCCTTACTCTTTTCAACGAAACTGGCTTTTACATCTTCTGCTAAGGTTAAGAAGACACAGGGGTAGAATTCTTGGCTTGAGGTTAATGGTAAACATGAGGAACAACTTGTGAGGAAACAAAAAGGATGTGAGATGAATAAAATGAAACAGAGAACAGCACGGTGAAGTGAGGTTGCATGAATTTGAGTGGACGCAGCCACAAGCCTACTGCAGTTCTTCCTGCAGTGCTGGGCAACCCAGGGACAGAAAATCAGATGGTGCCTGTGTCCCAGGCCACAAACCACACAGGTTCACTTCACTCCTTTTTCGTGTTGAATTTTTCCGGATACTCAATCTGACTCCCTTATGTTTGAACTTTAGTCTTCATAACTGTAGCCACTTCATTTTTCTTTTGCTTTCCATTTTATATTGATGTGCTGAGGTTTTTTTTTTTTTTTCCAAAAAAAAAAAATGTTTGGCTCAAGAAAGCATATGATTATAGTGTAAATAAAATCACCCTCCAGAGAGGAAGGGGCTCTCTTTCTATGACCAGTAACTTGTACAGGAGAAAACAAAATTTCTTCTCTTTCTCCTTTAGGTTCTTATTGGAGACAGTCTTCTGAAAACAAAATTCAGATTAACAAAAGAAAAATAAGCAGAAGTTTATGAATGAAAGCTGTCATCACACAGGAGAAGCCTCCGTTCAAAAGAACTTCCCTCTCAAGGCAGTGGCACAGAGGCCTTGCTTAAATGCCGTTTTGACAAAGAGCCATAAATCCCATGTAGTGACAGGTCAAAGGAGAGAGCTGTTTCAATCTTTTAAACGGTGGGAAAATGTGTGAAGATAGTAAAACCTGTTCCCAGGTTCCTCTGGTGCGTGCTGGTGCCTTCTCAGTCTCCAAAGAGGAAGGATTTATGTCCTGCCGTCAGGCATGTAGAGGCTGAGGAGGAGTGTTGCCCTGCGTTCTCAGTGTGTTTAACTTAACAATCCTCAATATTTTGGGGAGAAATATTTCAGTTTCCTTCAAGCTCAAGGGCAGCTAAGATCTCAAGGGACTGAGCAAAGCTGACTCTCAGCCACTGATCAGAGGTTCTGGGCCAAGTCTTCAGGCACTGGAGAAAAACTGTGCAGAGCTGGTTAACATACCAGTTGTTGAGCAGAAACTTACCCTTTTTAGTTAGGGGAAGTCAACACTGAACTTTCCATAGACTTTCTTTCAGGAATTTCATCTGCACAGTTCATAATGTTTATGGTGAGATGACCATACATGTGTTTTTCAATATTCACAAAAGAGCTTCTTTTGTACTTAGGGACCCAAGAAGATCATAGGAGCTCTGAGTTTCTATCAGCTGTTTTCTTCTTTTGCATACAAGTGTGTAAACCCATGTGTTATGGCTTTATTAGCGTGAAGAAATTAGCTAATCCAGGTTGTTAATGACCTGCCATCTTCCCTGAGATACACAAAGATATAGCCCAAGGCAAATCATTAGAGACTCATTTGCATTTTTGAGAGCGCTTATTAGAAAATTCATAGATAAGAGAAACAGAAATCTTGGAAAAGACAATGATGAATCTTAGCTATACAGCCCTTGGATAAAGTTCCTGAGATCTTCTTAAATTTATATTTTCAAATAAATTCAAAGCTGAAACTGCAATTATGACAAGGGAAGTATCTTTTGGATCCCAATTACCCCACCAAATAACAACTTACATTTTAAATATGGACTACTCCACAAATATTTTTATACTTTATTTGTAAAATATTTTATATATAAATAACTTTTTATATACATATAAATATTTATATATAAAATGCTAGTGAAAAATTGAAATCTCAAATGGTTAAGTGACTTGCCAAACTTGCATGGCTCCTATCTACAGCGCTAGTATGAGAAAAGGGCATTCTAATTTCCACTTCAGTCCTCTTTCCACTCTATAACAAATCAGGGGTAGAATTCTGCAGTCACCATGCTGGTCACCTTCCAATCAGAGTAAGTCCAAGGTGAGATTTGGATTCTAGCATCAGCTGTATTTCTAATGAGGTATGTGATCTGGGGAAGTCATTTTATCTCCCTAGACACTTCATTTCAGTCAAAAAAAAAAAAAAAAGGAAAGAAATAAAGAAAGAAAACTATTAATAAACTAAAAATTATTTCTTTGAAGAACAATTAAATAAAGCAAATTAACTTGCCTTCCAATTCCCTAGAACACTCCTCCAAAGAACCAGAGTTATTTCTGAATATCCTTCACTAAAAATGGATTTGAGATGGAAGAACAGTGAAGAGTGAATGTTCCAAGGAGCTTTACACTTTATTCCCCAGATTTCCCAAACAGAACATCACTTCTGTGGCCAAGTGGGCAGGTGCCTGACCCAGTAACAACGAAGTTCTACGTTTGCTCTTGTTGATCACTTACATGCCATGGCTGTTATCAGTGGCTTTACAGAGAGTCACCCAGGATGAGCAGGGCTCCTCTGAGAGAAAGAAAAAGACAACTCTTGAGGAAATTCCTGAGGAGGATCTCCTATTCAGGGATCCACCATGAAAAGGAGACGCGGAAGGAGGATGTGGGGCAAGAGATTGTCATCTGGGAAAATATACCTGGTACTTGAAAAGCTTGGAGGAAGTTGCCAGGGAAGGGGCAGATTTCACTAAGGGAAAAGATAAACTGTCACCCAGGAGGATAGAAAAGTAACTCATACCAACCACTTCCTTATAGGAGAAATATTTGATTATCTTATTTAAGCAAGGTCATTTTCCTGACTCTCCTCTGGAGACCGAATGGCGAGTTCAAGATGACACAGAGCCACTGCATCCCCAGTCACATGCAGCAGGGAGTGGGAAGACCGAGACATTTTCAGTGTGACAACCTACGTGCCCTGGAAAAGGGAAGAAAATAACAGCAAAGGGGCATAAGTGGACCTCAGAGGACCATCTTGTGCACCTTCTTGATGAAGCTTCTCTTGTAGGCTGTATGGTCACAGGTTTTCAAACAAGAAATCAGATGCGGTGAGGTGGATGATGTCCCACCCCAGTTTTGCTAAGAAATTACAATGAGAGGAATGGGAGGTGGTCTCCATGACCACCGGGGAGACAGAAACAATGGCACAAACCTCAGAGTGCATAAGCTAGAGGCTACCCAGAAGATCGGGATGAGAAGGAGCCCAGTTGCAAAAGGATGTGTATATCATCCTTCCTATGATATTAAGATAGCAAAGTGGTCAGTGAGCACAAGGATTAGTTCCCAGAGGGCGGATAGTCTAGCCTGAAAAACAGTAGCCCCTGCTTTGCCCAGTCCTACCACCCTGTCCATGACCCGATCATTAGAGTGAACATGAAATTTACTACTGGGATGCCCAGATATCATCCAATCAACTGATGACATGTCCTCCACCCTAGAGGTTTCTTCCACACTTCTTTTTATTTCCTCTACTAAGATTTTCTCAGGCAGTTGGATAATCTTAACACATACCCATCAAATAGTGAGAGCAACTCCACCCTGCAGGTGCTGCTCTCTGTTGGCTAGCACTTGGTGGTCCAGATAATCAGAGCCAAAAATTCAAAGTTTGACTCATTTATTAATTAATATTCTCTTATTAGGCACTTTTTTACTTTATGTCACTATCTAAAAATATTTCAAAATCCTTGAAATTAGTTAAAACAGAGAGAGTTTTTGTCTTGACCCTGTCTTGTGTAATTCTGTCATGTTCAGTGTTTTCTTGGCCTCATGCTGAAGCTGTGGATGCCAGCCTGGTTCAAACCAGTGTCACTCTTTTGCTGCTCCCTGCCTGGCCAACCCCATGACCAAATATGACACTTTCCAGCCTGAACCGTGTGCTCCTTGAGGTCAGGGGAGTGCACTGACAGGGAATGTTCTGATAGAGTCTCTGATTTCCTGGATGTTGACATCTCAGAGCTGGCCTCCTGCAGAGATCCAGACAGACCTGCTACAGTCAAGTGTTGAAGGCATGTGGTCTGGGCTTATGACCTCCAGGCCTGGACCCAGCCTCTGAGTATACCAGGTTGGGGCTGGTGCTTCTCCAATCATGCAGCTTAAAACCTCTACAGGCCCTGGCCTGGTCCCTCTCTCAAAGTCTGACGTCTGGCCCTGCTAGACCCCCATATACCTCCTAGAATGTAATGAACAGTGGCAGAGTATCCACTCCTTTCCCATGAGTTTCCCTTAATAAACACTCTTCCAGGAAGCCTGGTGCATGCTTTCAGGTCATTAGCTTCAGTTGCCTCAACAAAACCCTCTTCGTTTTAATTAGTTTCAAGGATTTTGAAATATTTTTAAATAGTGACATAAAGTCAAAAAACAACAGCTAGATCCAGCAATCCCACTACTGGGCATCTACCCAAAAGAAAAAAAAAGACATTCTATAATAAAGACATCTGCACTCAAATGTTTATGGCAGCAAAATTCACAATTGCAAAGATGTGGAAACAACCCAAGTGCCCATCAACACATGAGTGGATTAATAAAATGTGATATATGCATACCATGGAATACCACTCAACTACAAAAAACAATGGTGAACTAGCATCTCTTATATTATCCTGGATAGAGCTTGAACCCATCCTTCCAAGTGAGGTATCACAAGAATGAAAAAACAAGCACCACATGTACTCGCCATAAAATTGGTACTAACTGATCAACACTAAGGTGCTCACATGGCAATAATATTCACTGGGTGCCAATCAGGTGGGAGGGGTGGTAGGGGTGTGTAAACTCACAACTAATGGATGCGGAATGCACTGTATGAGGAAGGGCACACTTGTAGCTCTGGCTTGGGCGAGGCAAAGGCATTATATGTAACCAAAATGTTTGTACCCCCATCATACTTTGAAATAAAAAAAAACAGGTAGTAAGAAAATAATTAATGATGGGTCAAGCTTTGCATCATTTGGCTAAGGAATCACCCAAACACATGATAAGTTCTTGTTTTCAAGTCTTTGTTTTCAAGATGTAAAAAGCTCTGTTTATCTCCTAGTGACTAAAATGAGCATTCTCACTTGTTAATCTTCCTGTCAAGGATTTCTCTGATAATTTTCTTTAAAATGAAATGTACTCAAGATTTTAGTTTGGTTTCAGGTTTTTGTTTACTTTTGGTTTCTATCTTTAACATTTCACAGAGAAGAGAATTGTAACTAATACAGTTACTTCAGGCCCCCAGAAGCCTTGTCACAATCACCCCAGTTCTTCTTAGAACCCAGGTTGGGTTGGAGTGAGGTGGGTGAATAAAGAGGCAAGGGGAACTGTGGCCGAGCCCAGTTGGTAATGGTTGAATACCTCCGGGAATTGTGCTCTAGCTGGGATCTAGGAGACTACATCGTGGGTGGAGGGAAAAAATTAGAAACCCAAAGTGCAGAGGTAAAGCAAAGCTGGAGGCAGTCAGGTTATCCATATCACCAATGAGAAAACCACGGGGGGCAGGGGGGAGGTTGAGGCATGGACTGCATCAGATAGAGAGAGAGAGTTTTGACAGTTTTCTGCTATCCTCATTCCGAACTCATTTGACTGACTCAAGTGCTTCTGTAGCAACTGTGTCCCTGAATCCTTGCTCCCTGACTATCTCTGCCAAGGTCAAGGATGGAGAGTGTCTGGTGCAGAGACTAAACATAAAATGGTACACTGCACCCTGTACCTGGGGTAGATCTCAGCAGAAGCAACTTGTAAAACTCCAGGGAGAGAGACAAGGAGATTCAGCCAGGGACAAAAGGCAGGGTCAGGAACATGGATGAAGGCCTCAGGAGAAGTTGCAGTGAGCTAAAAAGGCTCCTTTTGTGGCACTCTGTTCTCTGGGACACTTTGGACAAAGGAAGGGAAATACAAGCTGATGCAGGTGAAGAGGAAGAGATAATGTGATAGGCTCAAAAGCACCTCCTCACAGATGTCCCCTTCCAACCCCCAGAGCCTGTCAATATGTGACCTTCCAGAACAAAAGGGACTGTGCAGATGTGATGAAGAGGCAATTATACTGGTGAGCCCAGTGTAACCACAAGAGTCCGTTTCAGAGGAAGAAAAGGCTTGGAGTCAGAGAAGATGTGACAAAGAAAGCAGAGGTCAGAGAAGGGGAGATCAGACATGCTAGGCTGCTGGCTAGGAGGGGACCAGGAGCCAAGGAACACAAGTGGCCTCTAGGGACTAGAAAAGGCGAGGAAACAGAGTCTCTCCTAGAGCCTGCAGAAGGAACACAGCCCTGCTGACACATTGATTTTAGCTCAGGGAGGCCCCCTTTGGGTTTCTGATCTCTAAAACTACAAGACAATGAGTTGTATTGTTTTAAGCCACCAAGTTTGTGGTAATTTGCTACAGCAGCAATGAGAAACTAACACAAATAGAAATATAACAGTTCTTATAAACGTGGTGTGAGAGGGTTCAGGGGGTGGCTGGTTACAAGGGAAAGGTCTAGAAATTTTAAAGTAAAACCAAAACTGAGAGAGTGCCAAGCTACAGAACTAGAGAACCAGGGCTTTGTATATATCTTCTGCCTAGATAGTCAATTGGTCCTAGAATCCAGTGAGATGGAAATTAGTGAAACCATAGAAAAAGAATCAACTCAATCATCTCATTACTTGAGTTTTTCCTTTATAGTCATTCATTCATTCAACAGTTAGTGAGCCAGGCTGCTAACTGCTAAGATGGCTGAAATACTTGACCTCATGGAGCTGTAAGTCAAGCTCCATAGAGATAGTGTGAACCCTTCTTTGGGAGGAATATTCTCCTCACATTTTTTCTGGTTGGGAAATTGTCTAAATCTGTTAAAACAGAAGGTCAGGGGACACAAAAATGAACTTGAACATGGCAGATTTAAAATGGTGATAAAAACAGGATTTCATGAACCGGTTGCTGTTGCCTATAACCCCCACAATGAACAAGTGAGGACGAGCTATAGAATGACGTGAGTGAAGCCCAAAATAACATGGACACCCAGATTCTTTTAAAAAAAACCTTTGTCTTTCAGAGGCCCTAGGATCACACAAGAACCCTATGTTAGAAAGCACAGAGAAAACATACACTTCTGCTTGAAGCCTTAGGGGAAAGTATTGGGCTGTATCAGGAGCTTAACCACGCAGATTGAAAGACAGCAGCTGCCAAACTCGAATCATTTGTGCAGAACTGAGATTCTAAAACTGGCTGGAGAATTATCTAGAAAGAATACTCAACCTCCAACTACAGACTGGATATTAGAATCCAACATGAAGGAATAAAGAGGAAAAAATAAAAATACGATTTCTCCAAAAGGCCCTAAGGGTAGTGTACAACTAGGCGGGGCTGGGCAAACTCTTTCAGTAAGAGCTAGATAGTAAATATTTTAGGCTTTGCAGACAACATGGTCTTTTAACAACCACTCGTCTCTACCTTGATAGTGTGAAAGCAACTATAGATAATGTATAAATTAATGAGTGTGGCTGTGTACCAATAAAACTTTATTTACAAAAAGAGGTAACAGGCCATATTTGGCCCACTGGCTGCAGTTTGCCAACCCCTGCAATATGATATGGCTTCTTTTATAATGAATTTAAAACCCTAAGATCAGCTCAAATGTGTGACATCTGTGCTACCACCCCTCCCTCTAATATCCAGGGCAAAGTTGCCATATGAAGTTGAGCAAGTTACTTAACCTTGGTAGACTTCTGTTTCCTCATCTTGTAATAGTGTCTACATCATAGGATTGTGGTGAAGATTGAATGAAATGGTGTATTAAAAAAGTGCCATCCCTGGCCCATAATAGATGGCACTAAGATTATTGTCATTGTCATCTCCAACAATCAAGTGTTGATCCGTGTAATCAGTTACTGTGCTCTTTTCACCCCGACAGGAGTCACTATCGATTGCCCTGCTCTGGCATTGAAGCTGAAACTTGTGCATCTATTCTATTCTTTCTCATTCTTGGAACTGTTCAAAATTCTACACCTCCTCCTTTTTGTTTAACACAAGTATGTTTTCTTGCCTTTTTAGCTAACGTTACAATCTTTGAAAAGCCAACGTTGTTGTATACTAGCTGGAGGGACACAGCAGGCTGTAACCAGTGTTCTAAGAGTTTTGTTCTGATTTAAAATGAGCCTGAGGTAGGGAGAAAAAAACCTCAGCAGCAACAGTGTATCAGGTCAGGGAGAAGGTGGGCAAGCTGTTTTCAGAAGCTAGAGAACAAACCAAAACTTACAGAAACTTGGGGTCCGGGGCCTAGGGAATTTCTGTTAGTGAGAACGATATCACAGGAGCACATTGCTCCTTTTATATTGTCTATAGGCCTTGGGGTTCCTCTGTGCTAACCCAGATACCACCAACCATTACAGGTAGGAGACATCTGTGGACAAAGAGGGAGATGCTGCTTTTTGAAGTTATTAGTCTTCCTGGCACAGAAAAAGAGAATGATAGGAATTTCTTCTGACTACATACATAAAATTCCCTTCTGGCCCTTGCATTCCATTTTTCTTAAATCCAAGACCAAATGTAGCTGCCCAAGTAATAAATCTGAACTCAGATAATCAGTGGTCACCTTTTCCTGTGTGTGTCCAGAGCTCCTCCTCTTCTGGGAACTGCCTGTTTCTCACCCCACCAACAAGAGACATGCAGGCATGGGATTACAGGGGCTTTGCAGCACAGCTGCAAACCCTGGAGCTTTCTCTCTGGGGGTAGCTGGGTATCTGTGTTTGACTCTTGCACAAGATAAGGGTAGTCAGATTTATGATGTATCGGTTCAGATCCCAAACTCCCCCAAATGACGCTCCCTCCCCCATTTAGTCCACCGCAGTGTTCCTGGGCCGTGTGAAAAATACACATTTGAAACCCAAATGCAAACAAGGCACCTGCAGATCGAAGTCTCAAAGGAGAACTTTGTTCACCCAGAGCCAAAGCAAAAAAAAAAAGACAATTTTCTGTGGTACTTTAGCACTAATTCCACATATTTTAATATGTAATGTTTCATTGTTGATAGTTCTGATGTTTTCCGGTTTCCAGTGGGGTGCATTATTTAACCCATAAATTATTTCATGAATGTATAAAGATGTTCAACTTCACTAGAAATCAGGCAGGAGAATATTAAATACTAGATGCCATCTAATTTCCTCTAAAAATATAGTATGCGTGGGGATGTGAAAATGGAGAAACTCAAATATTGCTGATGGAAAGGTAAATTGATGTGACCATTTTAGAAAACAATTTAGAAGTACCTAGTAGAGCTAAAGATGAGAGGCACAAACCCTGAGTCTGTGGTTTCAGTTCTAGGATGTTCCCTAGAAAATGCCTTCACACAGGTGCACAAAGGTGTATACAGTAACAATGTTTGTAAACACACAAAAAAAATAGTAAAACAACCAAACATGGGCTAAAGTTCATCCCTGAAATAGGTACATATATTATTTAAAATGAATAAACTATAGCTGTGCCTATCTGCATAAGCAAAACTCAAAGCAAAGAGAAGTCGGGAGAAAGAAGAAGATTGAAAAGAACGTGAACTCTGTGATATCGTCTATGTAAAATTTCAGGTTCCCAAATGTGATTTAGTATCCATAATGGTTGATGTAGGAAAATACAGATATGTGTGTTACAATAATATCAAAAACTTCAGAATAGTGATTATTTTAACATAGAGATGCAGAGTAAAAAAAGATGGGAGTGGGCTTTAGACCAATACCACAAAATGTTAATATAATCTAAATTGTAGCAATGGGTATACAGTTGTCTGATATAATATTTTCTATATTTTCTTTATGTTTGACAAGTTTATTAAACATATATATCAGCATATCAGTTTTATCCATTAGATATAAAATGAATGAAAAGCACACACTTACACAATTGACCCTTGAACAGCACGGGTTTGAACTGTGCCGTTCACTTACATGTAAATTTTTTTTTAGTGAAAGTTACACCAAGTGTGCCTACTTCCCCTCCCCTCCTCCCCTCTTCTGCCTCTGAGACAGCGACAGCAGCCCCTCCTCTTTCTCCTCCTCCTGAGCCTGCTCAACATGAAGACAACAAAGAAGACCTTTATGAAGATCCACTTTCACTTAATGAACAGTAAATATGTTTTCTCTTCCTTATGATTTTCTTAGAAACATTTTCTTTTCTCCAGCTTACTTTATTGTAAGAATACAATATATAAAACATATAACATACAAAATATGTTCATCGATTGTTTATGTTATTGTAAGGCTTCTGGTCAACAGAAGGCTATTAGTTATTAAGTTTCGGGGGAGTTAAAAGTTACACGTGCATTTCTGTCTGCATGGGGAGTCAGTGCCCCAACCCTCACGTTGCTCAAGGGTCAACTGTACACATGTGAAATAGAGCTGATGTGCTGCTATACTGGGAGAGATGGAGACACAAGATGTGGAAAGCAGCAGCCACTCCTGGGTCCACACATCGCTCCAGCTCCTCTCCAGTGTGCGCCCGACATGGATCCTGGAGCTTGGATTACAGAAACTCTCCCAGTTCCCACTCTAAAAAATCTCCTTTTTTTTTTTTTCCCCTAAGCATGGTTGTGTTGAATTTCTGTAACTGGAGACCAAAATAAAAGAAAGACTTCTAAGTAATCTTTGAGAGGCTTTGAGTTTTAGAGAATTTGAGAGGGGGATTCATTTCCCTTTATTCAAAAAAAATATTAAACTGACAAATAATAATTGTATATATTCAATGTATAGAACACGATTATTTTATGTATACCTATATGTGTATACATATTGGGTACTGATTACCACAATCAAATTAATTAACACTTCCACTACTACTCTTACTTACCGTTGCGGAGAGAGGGATAAGGACACTTAAAATCTTCTCTCTTATCAAATTTCAAGGAAACGCAGCGTTATTAACTATAGTCATCGTGTTGTACATGAGATTCCCCAAACTTAGTCATCTTATAACTGAAAGTTTTTATCCTTTAAGATCTCTGCGTCTCCCCCCTTCACACACACTGCGACCCCTGCCCCAGCCCCGACAACAACCATTCTACTCTCTGCTTCCGAGTTCGACTTTGTAAGATTCCACATATACGTTAGATCACGCAATACTTGTCCTTCTGTACTTGGCTATGTTATTTAGTATAATGTCCTCCAGGTTCACCCATGTTGTCTCGAATGGCAGGATTTCCTTTTTTATGGCTGATTAATATTTCACTGTGTGTGTATATATATATATACACATATATGTGTATATATATACATATATATATATATATACACACACACAGTGTATTTTCTTCACTGAATCATCCATTGAGGGACACTTAGGTTGATTTCATAGCTTGGCAGTTGTGAATAATGCTGCAATGAACATGGAGATACACTGTCTCTTTGAGATACTGATTTCATTTTCTTTGAATATATACTCAGATGTAGAATTGCTGAGTCATATGGTAGTTCTATTTTTAATTTTTTGAAGAATCTCTGTACTGCTTTCCATAATGGCTGTACTACTTTTCCAAGAATGTGCAAGTATCTCCTTTTCTCCATATCCTGGCCAACATTTGCTATCTTTTGTTTATTTGACAGTAGCCACTCTTATAGGTATGAGGTGGTATCTCATTGTGGTTTTAATTTGCATTTCCCTGATGATTAGTGATGTTGAACACCTTTTTCATGTATCTATAGGCCTTTTGTATGTCTTCTTTTGAAAAGTGTCTAATCAGGTCCTTTGATCATTTTTAATCGGGTTATTTGGGCTTTTTTGAGTTTGTGAGTTCCTTATATATTTTGTATTTTAACTCCTTAGCAGATCCATGGTTTGCCAATATTTTCTCACATTCCGTAGGTTGTCTTTGTTTGTTGATTGTTTCTTGTGCTGTGCAGGAACTGTTTAGTTTGATACAGTCTCTTTTGTTTATCTTTCCTTTTGTTGCCTATGCTTTTGGTGTCGTATCCAAAGAATTATTGCCAAGAGCAATGTCAAAGAGATTTTCTTCTCTGTTTTTTTTCCTAGGAGTTTTATGTTTTCAGATCTTGCATTTAGGTCTTTAACCCATTCTGAGTTAATTTTTGTATATGATGTAAGATGAGGGTCCAATTTTATCCTTTTGCATGCAGATATACAATTTTCCCAACATCATTTATTGAAGAAATTATCACTTCCCCATTGTATACTCTTAACACCCTTATCAAAAACTAGTTGGCCATGTATGTTTGGGTTTATTTCTGGGCTCTTTATTCTGTTCCGTTGGCTATGAGTCTGTTTTTATGCCAGTGCCATGCTATTTTGATTACAACAACTTTGTAATATAATTTGAAATTGGGGAGTATGATACCTCCAGCTTTCTTCTTTCTCAAGATTGTTTTTGCTATTTGGGGTCTTTTGTGGTTCCATACAAATTTTAGGATTGTTTTTTCTATTTCTGTGAAAAATGCCATTTGGACTTTAGCAGGGATTGTGGTGAATCTGTAGATCACTTTGAGTAGTGTGGACAATTCTTGCTTTCTGGCACTCCCAAGCATTTTGACCCTGCCAGCAGGCATGCTGAGGTCGTACAGCCTCTGAGGTTGCCCATGTCACCTCAGGTTTCCTGTGTTAGTTTGCAAGGAGGACAAAGAATAAGTCTGAGACTTGGAGATCTGAACTGAATTTAGAAACCAATAATAACTCCATGCAGGCAAAAGCCAACCATAGCAAAGGCAAAAGTAAGAAGTATCGGCGTGTGGGGCCTATGGACTGAGTGTTCTTCCCTCTGTAGGGGGAGAATCAAGTGCCCACCTGATTAAGTCCCCTCCAGTCACCACATTATTGGAATGTCCCTTTGACCAGGTGAAAGGTCAAGTCCCTTTCAAATTCCTATGAAACCGAGTCCTATAGGAGCATTGAATTTCGTACCGGCTTCTGCTCCAGATGATAGTGCAGCCTCTGAGTTATGACAATCAGGTCATACAATCAGGACAATTACCAAATTGTCATTCAGGGTAATCAGCCCAGGTAAAATAAACCTGTCTGATCTGGGACATGTCCCCCTTCATCTTCTAATGTCTTTTTGGTCATTCCACCTGATGAGTGGCACCATAGTGTAACTCTGCTTCCTTAGGCTTCCATCTGGAAATGCCACAATAGACATGCTTTAGTGGATGCCTTTGAATTGAGCATTTCTTTTCTCAGTTTAGGATATGATATCAGATTCCCAAAGTAACTTTTTTCTCTATAAATATACAGTGTTTTTCAACTTTCGCTCAGAATGATTTCCCAGACAACCTTTATTTTTAAGAAAAAAAGTACTATTTTAGAATTTAGTCTTTACTTTTTCATAGTTTCCTTATTTGCAATCCATTTCATCTCATTGTTGTACTCTGTCTATAGCTGGGTTCAAGTAAAATTGTTAGATCATTTGCATGATTTGCTATTTTAAAATACACTCCTCTTTCTTTCACAATTTGTCATGATTTTCAAAATATCGACAGATTGATTGCTTTTCCCAAAAACAATGTGGGATCTTAAAAAATGTCATCATTCAGTTTTTCTCATGTACATCACCATATTTTATGTAAATTATTTCAAATGGCTTTTACAACATGCATAAGATAATTCATGTGAAAGATTTTCTAAGTAGGTTCTCAGCAAATTGGAGAATAGAGAAAATGAAAGTATAAGCATACATCATGGAAACAACTACAGTTTTATTATTGCACATCATTTAGAGAAAATTCTTGGCCAAAAATCAGGGAAGGAGATTGCTCTTCTCCTTTCCAGCCCTATACTTATTAATTAGTTAATTTTGAAAAGCAGTGAATGAGTAAAAGCCTCAAAACTCCAAGAGACAAACATAAGTCACCAAGGTTTTGATACAGTCCTCTTTAAGATAATATTAATTAAAAATCAGATATTATTCATGCTGTCTTCTCAGTTCTCTGCTTATGTGGTTTCATTTTCTGAATTGTTCCACAAATGAGCAGAACTACAGACCTCAGCACACACCAGCAAGCACAACCGTGTCTTCAGAGGGTGGGCAGAAGAGGTCTATCTGCAGTCAGCCTTCGGGACCACACTCAGGACACTGTGTCTTTCTTCAAAATTACCTCTCTCCATTTTTATATCTTTCATAATTCAAAGTGATGACACCCAGTCACAAATTTTCCTTTCTAATTTGGGGTACTGAAAGACTATATCAGTTCTCCACCAGAATTTTTTAAAATGTAAAGTAGCAAGTATACAAAAATTCTCACTGTATAGTAGTGGATAAAAAGACTAAAGGCTATTTCATATTTTCATTCCTTTGCTTTACATAAATTATATCTTAGAACTGAGGCCGGGCATGGTGGCTCACACCTGTAATCCTAGCACTCTGTAGAGCTGAGGTGGGAAGATCACTTGAGGTCAGGAGTTTGAGACAGTCTCAGCAAAAGTGAGACCCCATCTGTACTAAAAATAGAAAGAAATTAGCTGGGCAACTAAAAATAGAAAAAAATTAACCAGGCGTGGTGGTGCATACCTGTATTCCCAGCTACTTCCGAGGCTGAGGCAGGAGGACCACTTGAACCCAGGAGTTGCTGTGAGCTTAGTGCCACAGCACTCTAGCCTGTGCAACAGAGAGACTCTGTCTCAAAAATAAAATAAAAATAAAGAAAGAAAGAATCGGAATGACCCAAGCCTTGAGTGGAATTGCATACCTCTATTAGAGACTATTTACCAAATCTATATTTTCCTAGATTAAGGTCACCTGGCCCATAGTCAAGAGTCTTGGCCAACTGAGGCAGGGTCACCAAGGACTTCCTGATACATCTCACACTTGTTTTTCTTATCAATGGAATCCACTTCTTATCAATAGTCTTGAAGTGTCACATTAAATTCCCGCATTAGATCAACACGGGTGTCCATCTTGTTTGGCAAAATTGTAAATCCAGTAAAATAATGACATTCCGCTTGAAAACGACACAGGTCCAAGTTTTCAAACATGGGTACATTTACTCCAACAGCTCAGAGAACACCATTCACAAGTTATACTTCCACTGGTTACTAGTGTATATATTAGTAATATTTTTGGCTTGGGGTTGAGTTTGTTTAATATCTAACTCTATAGATTCTTCATTCTTAATTTATTGTTTTACTTATTACCTGATGTGAGTATTTAATTTTGCTTTCTTCAGAATAAAATTATCCAAAATCAAGGTGAATGCATGTTCGCCACCACTCATCGGGTCCAAGATTAATGTTCTTGGCTCTAATCATCTGTGACCCAAATTCTAAGGAGTTGTATTTGGGTATACGTCTTTCTTTAACCAGTAATAAAGTGGGTGCTATTAATTAGGGCCCCCATATTAATAAATGTGGCCCTCATAAAGCACTGATAGCAGCATCAGTTCTTTGAATTAAGTTGGCAGGCACAGTTTTTGATGCACTGTTGGAATTATCCAACCTTTTTCACTAGCTGTCAGTGATCCATTAGAAGTCAGGTATTTTTCCAGTCTGCAATGAGTAAGCTGTAAACTTAATGAAAGAAGTTATAAGGATTGCAATTCAGCTGACATTCCTGACAGTTTCATCTTGACATTGTCACTTCCCAAGTAGTTCTCACCATTTACCCACATTTGACCGTTGGTGAATGAGATGATAACTTCAGTAGACAGAATTTTGTCCACACTTTACCTTATGTGCTCGCTTGCTATTACAAGTTCTTTTTCCTCTATATACCTGATAATTAAAGTGACTCATTTTAAAACATTGATCTCCCCTTTCCTAAGCCTCTAAAATAAAGTTTTCAGCTCAGGTGGCTTTTTGACTATTAACTAATTATTAATTATTTTATTATTATTATCTGATTATTAATTAACATTATCTTTTTGATAGCCTTATCCACCAGAGTAATAAAATGTTATCTGGCTTTGGCCTTGTATGCCATGGCTGTAGCTATATAGTTTTATCTTTTTTTTTCCCTCTCACAGTCTTTGGTATCTTAAATATTCTCCCCTGTTAAATAGAAACATTAAATTTACACTCACATTCATATTTTGCTGGATGTACCTAACTAATATACTTAATTAATATATCCATGTACCAATCACCAAGAGTATATTGTAATAAATGCAGTTGAGGCCCTGCCTATAGCCCCTTGAGCCTCACACAAAGTCCTTTCAACTGCCTGAGTACTTGTGCTCAAAGTAGCGCGGTCTCTCCCCCGTGGCACAGTAGGCCAAGAGTGCCAGAAAATATAAGCCTCCCCTAACATCCAGGAACAAACTTCAGCCATACTTGATAAAGGGTAGGTGTACGAACATCCTACCTCCCTGCCTCCAGGATGGGGACACAACCTGAGGCACGTGTTGTGCACTGACTCCCAGAGTTCTCCAACAGCATTAAGCTCCAGTTACCAACCGTGGGGCTAGGATGATACTGTCTCCTTTATTGGCTGCCTTGGCTTCCTTGGCCTTACTTCTTCTGGTCCCTACACCAGTCTTTAGTTACCTCTCCAGTAAATATTAATACTTGATTCAAATTGTTTTCTCCAGAGGTCACCCAAACTCGTACAAATGGCATAGAGTCTCTGTGTGTGGCAATTGTTGTCAACATTTGTGGAAAAGATGAAGAGATATACTACACAGCCATAAATCTTTCTTTAAGAACATAATTTCAAAAGAGTCTACCTGCAGTGCCAATTCAAGCCACCATAAGTTTTCCACAGAAAATTTAGGCTGAAATTCACAATGTTTAGACAGTGTATGGATGTAGTACAGTGAGATAAATCAAACAACCACTTGAATTGGTTGATAAATTCAGGCAAAAAAATGTACTTAGGAGACCTGTGAACATATACTTTAAGAATAAAGGTAGAGGCCCACAAGATAGCAAGAAATCCTAATTCAAAAATCTGGATCTACTCACTAACCCTGAAGCTTTTACCCACTAGAACTTTTTGTTCACCTGCGAGAAGCTTTTAGCTGCTAGAAAGTTCACTGATGCCAGCATGCCTTTTTCCAGAAATTCCAAAAGGAAAGATATCTGTATCTTTTCTTACGCACTGATTTTGTAGCAAGAAATTTTTTGCTACAATCTTTTTTCTCTAAAAGGCATTACATCATCTTCATCTGGAAATATACATCTATATTTATGTATGTATATATATTTATAACAGGAATGATGCCTCAGTTTTTATATTTTTATGATCCTATTTATTTCCATTTGTATTCTTCTAAACTTTTTTAAAACCTGGGGGATAAATGGATGGTAAAAATGCCAATCTGTGAATATGTTTTAATTATTTTAGCTCTCTATTTAGGGAGTCTTTTCAATGTAAAAATTTGAGTTGCTTAGAATTTTCCTTCGTAATTTATTGGGCCATTGCTTATTTGTATCACCTTTTCTTTATATCATTTATATCTATTTTAGGTCTCTTGTTCTTTTTAATATGTATACAATTTTAATGCATATACATAAAAATATTACTTGTAAATGTATTTTAGTTTTTTGTTCTTTAATTTTGTCCTTTTATTTATAATTTCATGTCTTTATCATTTTCTTTTGAATTCTGGAAGAAGTATCAATCCCAGCTTGAAAATAGCCTACTGGATTTTCTGATTAAAGACCTGTGACTTAGCTCTGTGCTATCTCCTCCTCAATCCCAGAGAGGAGATGCAAGGCAACAGAGGAAACCGATTATAGGGAAACAGGCTGTTCAAACAGGGACTCTTAATGCTGGGTTGTCCGTGGGTAAAATTCAGGGATGTCCACAAACTTGAATGGGTAAAAGAAAATTTACCTCCAATGAAATGTAACAATCTTTCCACAGTTTACAAACTAGAGTACAGTGAGTTTTTTCAACAATAGGAAATACAGCTATTTTAATGTCTAATAATAATTGTTGCATATATCTCAAAATGTCATTTTCACTTGCACTACTTTGAAATTACAAAAGTCAGGCCGGGCATGGTGGCTCACACCTGTTATCCTAGCACTCTGGGAGGCCAAGGTGGGAGGATTGCTTGAGCTCAGCAGTTTGAGACCAGCCAGGGCAAGAATGAGACCCTGTCTTTACAAAAATATGGAAACATTAGCCGGGTGTGATGGCATGCACCTGTAGTCCCAGCTACTTGGGAGGCTGAGGCAGATGGATTGCTTGAGCCCAGGAGTTTGAGGTTGAGGTGAGCTATGATGACTCCACTGTACTCTAAACAAGGTGACAGAATGAGACTGTCTCAAAAAAAAAAAAAAAAAGCAGTTTACCATGCACTGAAGGAGGTGGAAAGGAAAGTAAAGGAATATTTTGATCATTACACATTGTATGCTTATATCAAAGTATCACACATACCCCATAAATATGTAAAACTATTATGTATCCATAAAAAATTTAATTAGTGATAAAAAGGAAATTTGTCATTATTTATTATCTACATAGGTAACTCAAGAAAATATATAGACGCATTATTAGAACTAGTAAGACAATTGAGCAGGGTTGCTAGATTCAAGGTCAGAATGTAAAAATCAATAGTATTCCTTTAAACCAATGATAACCAGTTAGAATTTATAAAGTGGGATAAAAGAGCATTCTACAAAGAAATAAAGAAAGGAAGGAAGGGAAAGAGAGAGAGAAAGAAGAAAGGACAAAAGGAAGGAAAGAAAGAAAGAGAAATCAATTCATTATGGTATAAAAGAATAAGTACAAAGGAGAAAACTATAGTACTCTTAAAGACCACTATCTAAAATAAATAAAAATGAATAGAACATTTAATATCATAAAGATATTTATTGGCTCTCCAGACATTAATGTAATTCTAATCAATATGCCAAAAAGATTGCTCATGAAACTTGAAAACTGATTCTGAAATTTTTATAGAAGACTGAAGGCCAAGAGTAGCCACAAATATTTTGAATAAGAAAAGTAAAAAGTATAAAGTTGTTATTAAGATGTAGCAATTTCAGAAAAAAATCAATGTGGTATTGGTGCATAGAGATGAGAGCAGAAAAAAGACCAGACAAAGCTCTATGCATCTATCAGAATTTTATAAGCACCATTACAAAGCAGCAAAAGAAAGTACAAACTGTTCCAAATTGCCTAGAACAATGGCCCACCCATATGAAAAAAAATAGGAATCATAACCTAGTATAAAGAAGTATAAATTCTAGAGAGATTAATAATTTAAATAGAAAAAGCAAAACTTTAAAACTTGGAATCTCAGGGTAAAAAAAAAAGAACCTCATTTAAAAAGATGGAAAATGCACAATAATGCACAAAAATGATTTTTCCCTAATTAAATGGAATTTAATGACTAAATATTAATAAACAAAGCTCAATTATAAGATAGTGAATGAAAAAAGATATTTTAAAACCATGTAACCATCAAAAGGTTATTATCCACAATAAAGATATGTCTTATGAATCAACAAGGAAAAAACCAAATCTATCAAGTTGGCTTGATAGATTAAAAGCTTGACCATACCAGTGTTGACACAAAATGCAGAACTAAGACATTGCTTATACTACTCTAGGGAGAATAAGCTCATACAAACGCTTTGGAAAAGATAATGGCTATATGGCTATAATGGCCATATAATATAATAATAATGAAGAGCCATATAATAGTGGATAGAACAAAGTTGGTGATGCACATAACAAATGATACAGCAGTTCTGTTTCTAGAAACATACTCTAGAGAAACTTTTGGACAATTATAGAAGAGGGCATGCTAGGGATATCTATTAAGTCTTGGTTATCATAGCAAAAAATATAAATACGATAAATTTCTTATCATTCAAGAAATGAATAAATTGTGATGGAATCACATAATGAATGTCTTTACAGCAATAAATATGAATGAGCCAGGGCCACACATATAAATATGGATAAATCTTAAAAATATAAAGTCAAGAAAAGAAAGTAAGTGCCTAAATAATACATACAGATTATAGCATTTATGTAAATTTCAAAAATATTAAAAACAATGTTACATATTATTTACAGATTACATATATATAATATCAAAAGTGTATTCAACTTCAGGATAATGATTAACTCTAGAAAAGAAGAAATAGGAATAGGGTAAAAGAGTTATAGAATGGGTTCTAATCTATCAACGATGTCTTACTTTTTATTTGAAAATAGGGGGCCAAGATGGCAGACTGAAAACAGCCTGCACATGCTGCTTCCAAAGAAAGGATTGAAAGTTGCAAGTCGATGTTCACCTACGGATGTAGTCCTAGAGAGAGCATTGTGAATCATTAGAGAAGCAACTGGAGACACCCAAAGTGAAGGAGAGGAAAGTGGGGTGAACCACTTGGCAGGATCAGAAGATACGTGGGGAAGAGGCCCGCACATGCAGAAGGTTCATGGGAGAGAACTCCAGGACTCCAAACTTCTCCAGCAGACAGTGCAACCTGAGATGTGAGAGGGCTCCCATGACAGGCCTTTGGACTGACTGGGGAGCTGCTTTCGCACTGGAGAGCAGGCAAAGAGGGGGCTCACTGGCTTCCAATCCCAGGTTGCTGCACCTGATGACATTCTAAGCTCTCAGCCTAGGAGTGCCCTGTCTACTCAGGAATTTGCTCCACTGCAGTCACCTCCCCATCACCCCTACCAGGCCAAGGAGGGAGCAGGGATGGAAGCACCATGTAGCCCCCATCTACAGGTATATTTGAGCAGAGCAGGTGCCCAGACCCCTAGCATCTGCCACTGCCAACTAGATAGCACAACCACCACTGGCACCGGAATAGCACTGCAGTAGCTACCACCACCAGTTCTAGTCAGAGAGAAAGCCTCAGCTACTACAATTCACTGGCAGCATGACCCATTTCTCCATGGCCCTTCCAGCTGCAAGCCACCTAGCCACCACAGCCCTGCCTCCGACAAACTGCTATAGCCCTGCACACATGCTTTAGTGGCCCTACCTGCTGAATGACCCTATGGCCCTTCCCTCCACACAACATGTGCCTTGGCCACTCTGTCCCCTGGGTACCATCACAGTCCCACTCCTTGAGTGCTATTGTACTGTGAACTTCCACAGCCTCACCTGCCACCATGGCGCCACTCACCTCACACCGCTCCCTGCTGCACGCTGCTACTGCAGCATGAGTGTTGTTGAAGTGAATGTCCATAGCCCTTGTAGCCATGGCCATCATCTAAATAGGTTTGCTGAGCCACCATTGCCACTGCTTTGGGGAGACCTAGGCTGAGCAAACTCCCATGCCACTCACCTCCTTGAAGAGGGACATGCCCAGCTTCCAACAGCAGCCTGGGACCAACCCATCACTCTGGAATATCCCCCAACACCAGCTTAGACTATAAGAACCATAGGGGAATGGGACAGTGCAGGAGAAAAGATGCATTATAGGCTCTCAGTACATCTGCCCCTCTCCTGCCAGGTCGATATTCCAAGAACACAAGTGTGCCATCCAGGGACCTCTCCTTTGCATTAAGTAGGAGACTGCCCAGCAGAAGAGAACAGACAGACACATGACAAACTTATCTGTCTGGAGCTGAGAGAAGAGGTTTCAGATGAGAAGGAGCCAACATAAGAACACTGGCAACATGAAGGCACAAGCTGTTTCAAAACTCCTAAAGGATCAAAATGGGTCTCCAAAAATAGACTCCAACCTAAAGGAAACTGGTGAAACATCAGATATGGAATTCAGAATATGGATGGCAAATAAGATGAATGGGATTGATGATAATGTTGAAAACCAACACCAAAGAACCAAAAATATAATTCAGGACATGAATGAAAAATTCTCAAAATAGATAGATAAGAAAAGTTATAACTGAACTTAAAGAAGTGAATGAGTCATTTACAGAATTGCAAAATACAGCAGAAAGCTTTAACAACAGACTAGACCAAGCAAAAAAATAATTCACAGATTGAAGACAAGGCTTTCAAGTTAAACCAATCAGCCAAATATGTACAAAAAAAGAATAAAGAAAAATGAACAATCACTCAGAGAAAAATGGGACTATGTAAAACTAGCCAATTAAATAATCGTAGGTATACCTGAGGCAAAAGAAGAAAAGGCAAAAAGCATGGAAAACCTCCCTGATATTGCCAGAGATTTAGATATCCAGATACAAAATGGCCATTGAACACCTAGAAGATTAATAGCAAATAGGACATCACCAAGATACATAGTCATCAGTTTGACGAAAATCAAAGTGAAGGAGAAAAATCTCACAAGCTGCAAGACTAAAGTTACAACTTACAAAGGAAAACCCATTATACTAACTGCAGACTTCTCAGCAAAGACCTTACAAGCCAGAAGGGATTGGGATCCCATTTTTAGTCATCTGAAACAGAATACTGCCAGCCAAGATTCCAAACAAGCAAACACTGAAGGAATTGGTCATCACTAGACCTGTCCTACAGGAAATGCTAAAAAGTGCTCTGTACTTGGAACAGAACAATCAATACTCACCAGTGTAAAAACAACTAAAAATTAAAGTTCATAGCTATTGTAAAACAGTAGTACAAGGGGGAAAAAAACAACAAAGTTCATTCAACATGATGAACAAAACAATATTCTACATATCAATACTAACATTGAATGTAAACAGTCTTAATGCTCCATGTAAAAGATATTGATTGGCTGAGTGCATGAAACAACACAACCCAATCATATGCTGTGTCCAAGAAACCCATCTAACTCACAAGGACCTTCAGAAACTCAAGGTAAAGGGATGGTAAAAATATTTCACACAAATGGAAACCAAAAGCAAACAGGAATAGCTATGCTCATATAAGATTAAATAGACATTAAATCAATGATGGTTAAAAAAGACAGGGATGGTCATCATATTATGACAAAGGAAGAAATTCAGCAGGAAGATATAACAATCCTAAATGGATGTGCACCTCACAGAGGACCTCCCAGATTCATAAAGCAAATTCTACTAGACCTAAGAAAAGAAATAAATGACAGCATCAAAGTAGCCGGGGAATTTAACACTCCACTGACAGAACTAGACAGATCATCAAGGCAGAACATCAACAAAGAAACACTGAGCTTAATAGGACTCTAAAACAAATGGGCCTAACAGACATTTACAGAACATGTTACCCAAAAACTATAGAATAAGAAGACAATTTTTAAAAACCCAATTCAAAGAAAAAATGGGCAAAAGATTTTGGCAGACCCTTTGCCAAAGAAAAGATGGCAAATAAATACATGACGAGATATTCAATTCCAGCCACTAGAGAAACACAAATGAAACCACAATGATATAGCACTACATACCTACTTATGGCTAAAATTAAGAAAACTGACAACAATTCATGCTGGTGAGGATGTGGACCAAGTGGAATTCTCAAACCTTGATGTCAGGAATGCAAAGTACCGAGTGTGGAGAGGCCAAGAGATGCAAACTTACTCTCACAACAGAGCCCCAACATGCTCAGAAATTGGAGGCCTCAGCCATCTCCAAAGAGTACAAATAAGATTCAAAACAAGAGGATTGGTTAAAAGTCAGCTTAAGAAGTTAAATCCTCAGATAACCTTTCTTCCCTGGGACAAGCAAACTACTCCTTCCCTCTTACCAGGAAAAACCTTTGTGTTTTCATTCTGAGAGGTGAACTAGAGGGACTTGGCAATACTTGACACACTGAATGTCTTACTAAAAAAGATTAAGTAATTTAATAGCCCCAGAGTCTTCCTATACTTTGGTCTCAGAAAACTGATAGCCAGTTGGTAGCACTAAAGCAGGGAATTATAGAATTTATTTTTGGATAAACCAACTTTTCAGCCAAGGAAAAAAATACCAAAGGTACAGACTTCTGGGGATCTTTTAAAATGTCTAGATCCTTGCTTCTTCACTTCTGGTGAATCCAGCCACTGGGTAGGTTCTGCCTAAACACAATAACTTCTTACTAGCTTCAGTGCCTTACTCATAAATCTAAGTGGGCAGCCAATATTTGACAAGCAGCTTTAATATAAAGGCAAATAACTTTTAAGAAACAAGACATAAACAAAAAATTATTAGAGAATGGAGACTGTATAAGGGAATAGATCAGAATATTATAAAATTATATAATATACTTACAAAAAGATACAATAACACATAGCATCCACAAAATAAAAAGAGGTTGCTATAAAAAAGATATACTCAGAAAGCAAGAAGAAAGCTCTTGGAAATTAAACTACAGAAAGGTAAATTTAAAAACAGAAAGATATATTTGAAACATCAAGTTGATAAAATATCCCAGAACAACACACTAAGAGATGGGAAATTGGATAGTACTGATAAAAAAATTAAAGGCTTAATTCAGGAGGTATAATATCCAAGTATATGAAGTTCCAGAAAGAGAAAACAAAGGAAGTAGAAGGGAGGATATTCTTCAAATATAATAAAATTTGTTAGAAGTGAAAAATGATTTTCTGGGATGAAAGAGCCCATAAACCCACAAGCTGAATGAAAAGACTCACAACAACTTATGACATTTACGAACATTGAGGATAAAGAGATCTTAACGATTTTGAAGAGAAAAAAAAACATATCTATTAAAAAAAATCAGAAATCTGAATGATTTTGGCCTCCTCAGTAGCACATTGGAAGGTAGAAAACAATGGAGAAATATCTTCAAAATTCTCCAGGAAAATTATTTTCAATCAAAAATTCAATACCAACCTATATTACTTAGGATAGGCTAGGACTAGAGTATTCTGTGGTAACAAACAACCCCCAAATCTCAGAGGTCAAATACATAGGTTTACTTTTCAATCATGCAAAATCTACTGCAAGTTGGGCAGCTCTCCAGAGCAGCTTCGTTAGGAGCAGTGAGTCACTGACTCAAGGATGGACTGTTTAGTCCTGTGGCTCCACCATCTTAATCCATGGTGTCCAGGGTAGCTGTGACAGTGGATGAAAGGAAGTCAGCAGACTTCACTGGCTCTTAAATGCTCTGCACTAGAAGTGACACATCACCAGCAACTCAGCTATAGGGCATTTCTGGGGTCCTCTTGGCCAAGAAGGGGTCCATTCAGTTGGCTGGGGCTTAAGATTTTATTTGAGTTCACAAGGCAAAAGAGACGTGTGGATGCTACTTATTCAGGATCCTGAGATGGGGAGATTATCCTGGATCATTGGGGTGAGTCCTAAATATAATCACAAAGGTCCTAACAAGAAGGAGGTAAGAAGGTCAAAGGAGAAAGTAGGAGATGTAACACCAAAAGAAGCAGGCGTGACACAAGGAAAGAGTCATGAGCCAAGGAATGCGGGTGTTCTCCAGAAGCTGGAAAATCAGGGAAATGGATTATCTCCCAGATTCTCCAGAAGGAACCAGCCCTGCCAACACCCTGACTTTGGCCCAGGTAAACTGATTTCATATGACAACCCAAAATAAGTGGCCAGGGCAAAGATCTCAAACAATGAAGGTTTATTAAGCCAAAGTTTGAGGATGTGTCCGGGAAAAATACAAACCACATATGCACCTGTGACTGTTTTTCCAAAGGGGGATTTGGGAACTTCAGCATCTAAAGGGGAGAGGGCATACAGAAAGAAAAAGGAGAGGGGTGGGCAGTGAGGCAAATGGTTCTTGTGAGAATCAGGAAATCTACATTTAACATGAGATAAGGTGCATGTTTGAAGAGAAAAAGGGCATAAAGGAAGCATCGATTATGTAGATGTTCCTGGGTAGGTGGAAGAATGATTGATCTTGTCCTGTCTCTGCTCTGCACCTGGGGAGATAAACTTGTAATCAACACTATTAGTGTGGAATTGGACAGACATTAGTTTTAGGAGCTAGACTTAGCCTGCAGACCCAAAGTTACAAATTTCATGTCCTTGCTTATGGCAGGCCAGCATGGAATCTTCCTTTGAATGATCTGTGGAGGCAGTCCTTGTAGATGCCTGAGGCCTTTTACCTTTCCATGGGGATCTGGCTAGCGAATAATGTTAGTAACAGCTATTCATTTGGAAGCTGGTGTTGTATGACTCAGCCTCCAGGCTTGACCTTTCCTTTTGCACAAGGAGTTGGCGGGAGAGAGTCCTGAGATTTATTTTTCTTTACATATACATCTGGACTCCAGAACTATAAAAGAATAAATTTATGCTGTTTTAAGCCACCACATTTGTGATGATTCGTTACCGTAGTCATAGGGGACTAAAACAGTAACCAAAGAAAATAAAAGTAAGTAGAAGTAATTATTAATTCCAGGAAAAATAAATGGTAGTATATAAAAAGAAATGTAATCAAAGTACATTATATGGGTCAAAAGAAAATATTTACATATTTATAATAAAATTTAATTTTAATTTAACAAAAAAACTGTTCCGTACATTTTTGACAGTATTGGGAGTGGGAGAGTGTGTACATTTTTGCGTTGGGAAAGTGTAAAAGATAAAACTTCCCTTTACATAATAGGAAAACAATAGACTACATTTATGATTTTTAAAAAATAAGTGACAGCCTTAAGCATGTTAGTTAAACATATGAAGATAAGGTATTTGGATCCCAGCCATGTACCAGAACAATACTGCTACTGAAAAAAAAAATTTTAAACTATATAAAACACAAAAATATTGGTTCAATGGCATCACAATGCTGCCAAGGCAGCCAAGACCTGAGGGGTCAGACCCTGGAGAGAAGGAAATTTTCTCAGCTCTGTTTCCTGCATCAGCTTTTCTGCTTGGGTCATTTACCCACTTGTAATGCAAAGCAAGGGGATACAGAGGCCAGAGTGAGGGTAGCAGCTGAAATGTAGAGAAACCAGCAGAGATTTGAGTGCCACTGGGGTTCCTAAGGCAAATAAAGACTGAGGGGCTAAGATCCTTTAGAAAAGGGAGGCGAAACCAGATCTACTCTTGGAACTTGTTTTCCAGTACAGGCATATCCCAATTCAGCTGCCCGGGGCAGGACTGGAAGAAGCTAAGCAGCAAGTGTAGGAAAGCAGCTTCACAGCTCTGGGGAGACAGCAAGTGGCTTCAGAACCGGCAAGGAGGAGGCTTCAGGAACCCCACAGGTCTCAGCTGGGAACCCTGGAGAACTGCACCAGAGAAGAGCCATAGGTAGATTGAGCCTTGCAACAGACAGAGAGAGAGAGACAAAACGATACAGAACAGAGCAAAAATATAAATAATCGGTGATTTTGTGTAAGGTAGTGTATGGCAAGTTCTCATACTTCTCTGTAAGTTTGAAATTATATCAAAAATTTTAAAATGTGTGTGTATGCAAAAAGAGAAAGAGGCAATTAAAAAACAAGAAAAGTAGGAAAAATATGGGAATGTAAATGGAGTGAAAGTGTTCTAAGGTCTTACTTTATCTACTTGAAAAATAAATAGGTTGACAAATCCCTTTTCCTTTTGCAAGAGAATTTCATCTCAACTTCCCAGCTCTGTTCCTCTGAAAAGCAGATGTGGCTTATTTGAGTCTTGTGAATCTGATTTTTAGATGAACCTTAAATTAAGTCTTTACAACTGCTCACAGAATATTTAACCTGACTTGACCTTCTGCTGTATCATAAAGTCTAAAACCATTTCAAAATGTTCAAATTATGCAAGTGCTCTGACAGCATAAAATTAAGTGATATTAAAGTAAGGATCAATAAGAAAATATAATCAAAAATGCCCAAATATTGAGAAATTAAATGCTGTCCTTGTAAATGCCCATAGATCAAAGAAAATAATGTTGAAAATTAGAAAATATTTTAAACTAAATGGTGATGAGATGTATATGCCAAAATCTGTGGAATACAGTTAAAGCTGTGCTCAAAAGACTTATAAATATAATGTACAATTTACAAATGCTTATATGAGAAAAAGGAGAGGCTAAAACTAATGATCTAAGACCTTAAAGTTTAATCTCAAAACACTGAAATATCTTTGAAAGAAATTAGATGCATATAGATCTTCTCATAAAAATATCTAAGCCCATGTAATTCTAATAAATTTATATAAAAGAAATTAAACTTATTTTATGAAACAATTATAACCTTAATAGCAAAACCTGACAAAGACATCACAAGAAAGGCAAATTATGGGCCAACCAATCTCTCTCAGGAACATAATTGCAACAATCCTAAACATAATATTTCAAATCAAATCCAGTTAGTGATCTATAAAAAAAGAAACTGCATCACGATAAAATTGGATTTATTCCAGGAAAGCAAGATAGCTTTACCATTCAAAATCAATGTAACTTTCCATAGCAACAGAAAAAAGAGAGAAAATATGAATATCTCCATAGAAGTAGGAAAATATAAATATAACAAATCCAATGCCTAGTTACAATTTTAAAAACTTGCTAAAAAAGCAATAACTTATTTGTAGATATTATAGATAAAAAGTATCTACAAAAAACCTGTAGCAAACATTATACTTATAGTTGAAATAGTAAATACTTTACCCCTGAGATCTGGAATAAGAAAAATTTGTACACTCACCAGTTTGATTGAATATGGCACTAAAGGTCTTAGCCATTGCAACAAACAAGGCAAAAGAAAAAATACATATATAAGGTTTGAAAGAGAAGACATATAATAATCATTATTTACAGATGTCCCAATTGGGTACATAGGTTATCCCAAAGAATCTATAGGCAAACTATTAGAATTAGTAAGATAATTTAGGCAGATCTCTCGATACAAGATTAATAGAGTTGTTAATTTTATATCTTTATACCAGCAATAGCAATGAGAAAATAAAATATTTTATATTAGCATTAAAAATATCAAACACTTAGGAAGAAATCTAATAAAAATATATCTTAAACAGAAAACTACAACATGTTATTAAGGAATATAATAAGACTTAGAGAAATAAAGAATTGTGCCATCCTTGTGCATTAATAAATACAATATTGTAAAGTTGCAAATGTCTGCAGATTTATCTATAGTTTGGGAAAATTTGACTTAAATCTCAGAAAATATTTGTGGAAATTGGCAGACTGATATTCAAAGATATATGGAAAAATAAAAGGCCAAAAATAGGCAATGGAATCTTGAAGAAGAAAGTCAATACAGGAGGACTCATGCTGCAAGATATCAAAATTGATTAAAAGCTACAGTAATTAAGTCAGTAACAGTGATTTCTCACAAATGTGACACTTAAATTTACTGGGGAACAGATAGACTTTCAATAAGTGGTGCTGGGTCAAATGGATATCTACATGGGGAAAAAATGTATCTTAACCCTTACACCATACATAGAACTGCCTATGTCTAAATGTGGACACTAAAATGTAAAGCTTTAGGAAAAAACAGGAAAATACTTTCATGATCTTGGGATAGGCAAATATTCTGCAAAGAAATGAAAAGCACCAAAGGAAAAATTTAATAAATTGGCCTCTATTAGGATTAAGAACATTTATTTATCAGAAGACAAAATTAGACAAATAAAACACAAGCCACAGACTGTATTTACAGTCTCCTGCTTTGACAAAGGATTCATACTTTCAAATACACAAAGTACTCCTATTAGTATACAAGAAATTAATTGTTCACCTAATGTTTTAAAAGGGCAAAAGACTTGAAAAGGCTCTTATAGAAGCACAAAGGAGAATGGACAAGTGGCCAATGAGCATATTAAAAGGGAAATGCAAATTAAGAATGCAAGAGATATCCCCATGCACCCACCAGAATGACTAAAATGATAAAGACTGACAATTTCAAGTGTTTCCAAGGATGTGAAGCAAGTGGAACTCTCATATATTGCTGGTGAGGGTGTAAATTGATGAAACCTCTTTGGAAAACTATTTATCAGTGTTTGCTAAAGCTAAACATATATACACCCTATGACCTAGCCTTTCCACTCCTGGGAATATACTGAAATAAATGAGTGATGATGTTCACCAAATGAATACACAGCAGCGTCATGTACATGAGACAAAAACTGGAAGTAACTCAAATGCCCATCAACAGTAAAATGGATAAGCAAATCATGCATTAGAAATTACAGAAAATTAATAAGTGCTTCATGCAAAAACATGGCTTACTATCACAGACAAAATGCTGAACAAAAGAAGCCAGTTACAAAAAAATGTGTACTGTATGGTTCAATTCATATGAATATGAAGTTCAAACACAGCAAAACGATCTATTGTGGCAATTCAATATGTGGTGGGGATTGTGAACGTACTATGGGGGTGCTGGATATATTCTACATACATTGATCTGGGTAGTACTTACAGGATCTTATACATATGTAAAAGTTCACCAAGGTGCATTGTAAGTTTAACCTCAAATATAAATACATACATATATACAACACAATAAGATACCTCATACAATCACAAAATGACTAAATGTAAAAGTCTGAGATGCCAAATATTTGCAGGGATATTGGGCTACATTAAATGCAATGACTATCAATAGAATTTTCAAATAAATTTTGGCATACTTATGTAGTATAATTAAATTGCTAAACAAAAATACATGAACTATAGCTATGTAGAATAGCATAAATGAAACTTCCAATAAAAACAGCCATACTCAAAAGAGCAAAAATGTATGTTTCTATTTATATAAAGTTAAAAAGCAGGTAAAACTATGGTGCTTATGGTTAATTTATGTAAATTTATGCATAACCAGATGCTAAAATATAAATAAATATGAAGGGATTAATACCATAAAAGTCAGGATAATAGTTACCTTTGTAACTAAGGAAGGGATTGTAATTATGAAAGGCCATTCAGGAAGCTTCTGAGATATTACAGATGCTCAATGGCTCAACCCTGTTGCTGATTATTTGTTCTTTATATAACGTCTCTATGTATGTTATTTTTCACAATTAAAATGTTTTTAAAATTACTGGAATAGGAAATCACTATCTTCTATAAGAGGGAAATATGCTATAGTAGTATAGTGCATATTGCTACATGTATATAGTATATTATATTACTATATACAAATGAATTGTATGGTATATATTGTAATATATCATATATTTAATATACAGGATATATATTATATATTATAAATACATAGGATATATACAAATATATAGGATAGATATATATCCATAAAAATATATAGGATAATATATATATGGAGAGTCAGAGATACAGAGAGAGAGACAGCTATAAGAGTTAAGGAAAAAGAGAGAACAGGAATGCAGATATGTCCCTATAATCTATCACTTTAATATTAGATGAGTCATGGAAAAATTCAGATAGTTGAAGAGCACTCTAGGAAATCAAAAAGGATAAAAATAAGATAAAGAATCTATTTTTTGTCAATTCAAGATGGATAAAAGACCTAAATTTAAGACCCAAAGTCATAAAACTCCTAAAAGAGAACATAGGAGAAAAGATCCTCGACATTGACCTTGGTAGTGATTTTCTGGATATCACACCAAAAAGCTCAGACTACAAAAGCAAAAATAAATAAGTGGAACTATATCAAACACATCTGCACAGCAAACAAAACAATAAACAAAATGAAAAGGCAGCATATGAACTAGGAAAAAATATTTGCAAACCACATATCTGATTAAGGATTATTATCTAAAATCTATAAAGAACTCTTACCATTCAATAGCAAAAAACCAAATAACCTGATTAAAAAATGGGCAAAGGACAAAGGACCTCAACAGACATTTCTCCAAAGACATAAAAATGGCCAGCGGGTATATGAAAATGTGCTTAACATCACAAATTATCAGGGAGATGTGAGTTAAAACCACTATGAGATATCACCTAACACCATTAGGATTGCTGTTATCAAACTGACAAGAGATAACAAATGTTGGCAAGGGTGTGAAGAAAAGGGAACCCTTATTGTTGGTGGGAATGTAGGTTGGTACAGCCATTATGGAAAACATAAAGAGGTTCCTAAAGAAATTAAAAATAGAACTACCACATGACCAAGCAATCCTTTTTCTGGATATATACACAAAGGAATTGAAATTATCACCTCCTAAAGATATCTGCACTTTCATGTTCATTGCAGCAGCATTTACAATAGCCAAGATATGGAAAACAACTAAATGCTCACCAATGGATAAAAGGACAAGAAAAATGGGGCATATATGTACAATGGAATATAATTCAGCCTTAAAAAAAAGGAGATCCTGCCATTTGCCACAACATGATGAACCTGGAGGACATTATGCTAAGTGAAATAAGCTAGACATAGATAGAAAAATAGTGTATGATCTCACTTATATATGGAATCTAAAAAGAAAAGTCAAATATCAAAAGACAGAGAATAAAACAATGGTTACCAGGGACAGGGTGAGGTAAGGAAACGGGGAGATGTAAGTCAAAAAATACCAACTAACAGACATGTAGAAAGAATAAGTCTAGAGATGCAATGTATTATACAACATGCACACTGTGGTTAAGAAAATTGTATTGTATTTCAGAGTTTTGTTAAAGAAGCACATTTTAACTGTTCTTGTCACAAAAAAGTAGCATGTGAGAAGATAAATATGGTAATTTGCTTCACTATGTAAGCATAACTCAGATATCGCAGGTTTGGTTTCAAACCACTGATATAAAGCGAATATCAAAATAAAGTGGGTCACATGAATTTTTGGGTTTCCCAGAGCATATAAAAATCCTATTTACCCTATACTGTAGTTTGTTAAGTGTGCAATAGCATTATGTCTAAAAAAAGTACATACCTTAAGTTAAAATACTTTATTGTTAAAAACTGCTGTCGATCATCTGATCCCTCAACAAGTTGTGTTCCTTTTGCTGGTGGAGGGTCTTGCCTTGATGTTGGTGGCTGCTGACGGATCAGGTTGGTGGTTGCTGAAGGTTAGGGTGGCTGTGGAAATTTCTTAAAATAAGACAACAATGAAGCTTGCCTCTTCATTTCATCACCAATTTCTCTGCAGCATGTGATGTTGTTTGATAATACTTTACCCACAGTAGAACTTCTTTCAAAATTGGGGTCAGTCCTCTCAAACCCTGCCACCATTGATTTATCGACTAAGTTTATGTAATATTCTAAATCCCTTGTTGTCATTTCAACAATGTTCACAGCATCTTCATCAGGAGTAGAGTACATCTACAGAAACCACTTTCAGCCAGGTGCGGTGGCTCACGCCTGTAATCCTAGCCCTTTGGGAGGCCGAGGCGGGTGGATCGCTCGAGGTCAGGAGTTCGAGACGAGCCTGAACGAGACCCTGTCTCTACTAAAAACAGAAATAAATTATCTGGACAACTAAAAATATATATAGAAAAAAATTAACCGGGCATGGTGGCACATGCCTGTAGTCCCAGCTACTCAGGAGGCTGAGGCAGTAGGATCGCTTAAGCCCAGGAATTTGAGGTTGCTGTGAGCTAGGCTGACGCCACGGCACTCACTCTAGCCCGGGCAACAGAGTGAGACTATGTCTCAAAAAAAAAAAAAAAAGAAAGAAACCACTGTCTTTGCTCACTCATAATAAGCAACTCCTTATTTGTTAAAGTTACCATGAGATTGCTGCAATTCAGTCACATCTTCAAGGTCCACTTCTAATGTTAGTTCTCCTGCTATTTCTATCACATCTGCAGTTACTTAATCCATGGATGTCTTAAACCCATCAAAGTCATCCATGAGGGATGGAATCAACTTCTTCCAAACTCCTGTTATTGTTGGTATTTGACCTCCTCCCATGACTCACAAATGTTCTTAAGGGCATCTGACATGGTGAGTCCTTTCCAGAGATGTTCAACTGACTTTGCCCAGATCCATCAGAGGAATCACTGTCTATGGCAGCTATGGGCTTATGAAATGTATTTCTTAAACAATAAGACTTGAAAGTCAAAATTGCTCCTTGATTCATGGGCTTCAGAATAGATGTTGTGTTAGCAGGCATGAAAACAACATTAATCTCCTTGCACATCTCCATCAGAGCTCTTGGGTGACCAGGTGCACTGTCAATGAGCAGTAATATTTAGAAAGGAATATTTTTTTGGAGCAATGGGTCTCAACAGCGAGCTTAAAATACTCAGTAAACCATGCTGTAAACAGATGTGCTGTCATCCAGGCTTCGTTGTTCCATTTATAGAGCACAGTTGGAGTAGATTTAGCATAATTTTTAAGGGTCCTAGGATTTTTGGAATGATAAATGAGCATTGGCTCCAACTTAAAGTCATGAGCTGCATTAGCCTCCAATAAGACAGTAATCTTGTCCTTTGAAGCTTTGAAGTCAGGCATTGATTTTCCTCTCTAGCTATGAAGGTTCTAGATGACATCTTCTTCCAATATAAGGCTGTGTTATCTACGTTGAAAATCTGTTGTTCAGTGAGGTCATTTTCATCAATGACCTTAGCTAGACCATTTGGATAACATCTCCATCAGCACCTGCTGCTTCACCTTGCACTTCTATGTTATAGAGATGGCTTCTTTCCTTAAACTTCATGAACCAATCTCTGCTAACGTCAAACATTTTTTCTGCAGTTTCCTTACGTCTCTCAGCCTTGATGGAATTGAAGAGAGTTAGAACCTTGCTGTGGATTAGCTTTGGTCTTAAGGGAATGCTGTGGCTCATTTAATCTTCAATCCAGAACACTCAAACTTTCTCCATATCAGCAATAAGGCTGCTTTTTTTTTTTTATCATTTGTGTGTACACTGGAATAGCACTTTTGATTTCTTTCAAGAACATTTCCTTTGCATTCACAGCTCAGCTAAGTATTTGGCACAAAAGGTCTAGTTTTCAGCCTATCTCGAGTTCCAACATGCCTATCTCACTAAGTTTAATCATTTTTAGCTTTTGATTTAAAGTGAGAGATGTGTGATTCTTACTTTCACTTAAACACTTAGAGGCCATTGTTGGGTTATTAATTGGCCAAATTTCAAGAAATAGGGAGGCCTGAGGAAAAAGAGAGAGACCAGAGAATGGCAGACTAGTAGAGCAATCAGAACCCTCACAATAGTTATCATGTTAGCCATTTACATGGGCCCATTTTGAGGCAAACCTAAACAGTTAAAATAGTAACATCAATGATCACTGATCCCAGATCACTATAACAGATATAACAATAGTGAAAACTTTTGAAATATTGCAAGAATTACCAAAATGTGACATAGAGACACAAAGTGAGCACATACTCTTGGAAAAATGGTTCCACTAAACTAGCTCAACTCAGCGTTGTCACAAACCATTTTGCAAAAAAGGCAGTATCTGCAAAGCATAATAAAGTAACCATTTCATTATCTGTATGTATCCTATAACATCATGTTGTAAACCTAAAATATAAACAATTAAATTTATTTTTAAAAGGAATTTCTTTTTAAATGTAATGAATATTAGTACATATTTCATGCTACAATAGAATATAGTAAATAACATGCATGTGTATGTCCACCATTAAACAGAGCCAATTTTTAATATTTTGTCATATTTGCATCTGAACTATTTTTAGATTTTATTTATGTTTTTTGTTTTTTAGTTTTTAGAGATTCGGTCTCACTCTGCCACCCCGACTGGAATGCAGTGGTACGATCATAGCTCACTTCAGACTTCAAGTCTTCATTGATTTCTACATAAAAAATAAACACCTGTAAATAAAGCATTTTCAGTTTGGTAATTTTAGCATTTATCCACACACACGATTGTGAATAGGCACCAGAGTAGGAGCCCACCACATACCACACAGGTCCCACCATCTCGACAGTTTGTTTAAGGCCTCCTCAAGCACTCTGGCCTCGTGCACAGCCACACCCTTCCAAGTGAACTTAAGTCATCTTCCCGACAAGGTGATTTTCTTTCTGTGAGGAATTCTTATACCACTTGGTAGAAAATATAATATTCTCCATCTTTTTGGGCACACAAGTATTGAGGCAGAGAGAGAGAGAAATAAAAAGTACATGATATTTCACTCATCTTTTAAATGATAATAATTTTGAAAGATGAGTGAAATGTCTTTTATGTTATAAAGGTTACAATGATTTGACCAAAAGCACACAACCTGTATAAGATGAGCTGCCAGGCTTGGGCTTCAGCAGTCGTGTTCTTTAGTTCTGATTCTCTGCAGTGTTTCACACTGTCTTTTGAGATATGTTATTCAAATCATTGTTGAAAACATGAAATGCAAACTTTAAGTGCTAAAAGAAAAAAAAATCAAAGTTCATTAGTATTCATTTGTTTTTCTGAGTCTTTCCATAATCAATAAGTAAATGTGTCTCAGAAAAATAAAATAGCTTGCTTTGGGAATAATTCTTAATTGCAAGTAGACAGGATAGTGATAGATATAAATTCTAAGCATGTTTATAACCTTCTTTCTCCAAGTAGAAAACCACGATGTGTGTACATAAAGCTTTTAAACTATAAAGTGATGTATTGAATACATCCAACAGGAATCATGGGGGCAGAGTCAATGAACTCAAATACTCACAAAGGAAAACAAGTCAAGCTGTGAGGTTATGGGAACAGAATTCCAATGCACACCATTATAATGCCCAGAATAAAATTTCTGGCAGGCATGAAACTATTTTATCCAATGTACTCAAATATCTGGCTATCTGATAGTTGTTTTGTTTCTAAAAATTTTATTTTTTAAGAGCACTTTTAGATTCACAGGAAAACTGAACCTGAAGTACAGAATTCCCATACACCCCTCTGCCTTCTCCCACAGCCTCCCCAACCAGAGTGCTACATTTGTTGTGGTCGATGAATCTACATTGACACATCATTATCCCCCAAAGTCCATAGTTTACATTAGGGTTCACTTTTGATATTGTACATTCTTTGGGTTTTCACAAATGTATGATGACATATATCTACCATTACGGTATTATACAGAGTATTTTCACTGCTTAAAAATCCTCTATGTTCTGCTTACTTAGCCCTCGTTCCCCTTATCCTCTGGCAACCACTGATCTTTTTACTGCCTCCATAGTTTTGCTTTTTCTAGAATGTCATATATTTGAAATCATATAGTTAGGAATGATGTAGCCTTCTCAAATGGTTTCTTTTACTTATTAGTATACACTTGCATTTCCTCCATGCTTTTCCATGGCTTAATAGCGCATTTCATTTTAGTGCTGAATAACATCCCATTGTCCGGATGTACCACAGTCTACTTATTTATTCACCTACTGAAGGACTGACTTCTTGGTTGCTTCCAAGATGACTATGAATAATGCTGCTATAAACATCTGTGCGCAGGTGTTGTGTAGATATGTTTTCAGCTTATCTGGGTAAATACTGAGGAGCATGACTGCTGAATTGTATGGTAAGAATGTTCAGTTTTGTAAGACACTGCCAAACTGTCTTCCAGAAAGTGGCTGTACTATTTTGCATTTTAGCTTCTTGCTTCACATAGTCACCAACATTTGGTGTTGTCAGTATTTTGGATTCTGATCACTCAAATAGGTGTGTGGTGGTACCTCATTGTTGTTTTAATTTGCATCTTTGAGTATGCTTTTGTTTTGGTCTCTTCAGGTCTTTTACCCATTTTTTAATTTGATTGTTTCCTTTTACCGTTGTTCAGTTTTAAGAGTTCCTGGTATATTTTGGATAATAGTCATTATCAGATATGTCTTTTACAACTATTTTTCCCCAGCCTGTGTTTTTTGTCTTCTCATTCTCTTGCTTTAATTTAAAATATCTGGATGATTAGCTAAATTTATCACTTTTTAAAATATGTGAGTGTGTTCACATGTAAATTCAGATTACATTACAGATAAAACTAAATTAACTTTCGGTTCTTTTTGCTTACTGTATATTCAAAAAGTATAACGTATATGGGGTTGGGGGAGAAAAAGACAAAGCATAAGTTTAAGGCACTTTTTGCCAATCTTTCTTTCAATTTTAGCCCCCTAAAAATGAAGCATTTTTAGGCCTATCCCCCAATCATAAACTCCTCCATGAAATTTTAAATAACATGGTGTATATCATTTATATATGACATATATATCTATGTTTTATACATAAAAAGATTAAGATTTTTTGTCTTTCCCCAAGAACACATTTTTGCCACATTGGGGACTATATTGTTCCTGTTGAGAATGCACAGTTTAATGCTTTTAGAGAAAAACTTTTCACCTGTCATACCTGGATGTGATACATATGTGTAATATTAAATAAAATTCTGCAATCTCTATTAATAAATTTTAAAAGATGTCTCACTCAGCAAATACATTAATTTTAAAACATCATTTTAAAATTTTGGCTACACGGAGCATAAGCAATCTATCTAATCAGCTGTACAAGGAGAGAAAAATAAATGACAATAGTACCAATATGTAGACCCAAAGGTTTCTCTCTCACTTGATTTTCTACAAAGACTTTAGCTGACTCAAAATAAAAGAAATAAATCAGACTCCATGTGATTTGCCCATAGTAGGAAAGGATATGTCCCTAATTTGGAAGAGTTGGCCCCTGATGCAAGAAAAGATGTCAAAACTGGAGAAATACCAAAATATGACACAGCCCCTGGACCATGCTGTCTATAGAGCAAAGGTGCTTCCTCACATGGCTCGAGAGGGCAGAGAGCCAACTATGTTTAGCAGCTCGATGTAACTCCGTCAGATTTTGAATCTAAGACTTTTTGGTATTCAGTCTGCAGACCTTCTGAATCATTTAGTAGAACATAATTATCCATAGCAGCATGAATACAAAAGTTTTTATAACTCAATGTGTATATCATGACCTCTTCATCACATTTAGAACTAACAGCAACATATTTAAGAGTATTACAAATTACTAGAGTTTCACATGCATTTGCCATTTGGTGAAACTCAGTTTTGTTGTTGCTCTTGTTTATTTCCTCTTAATTTCGAGAGAGAGAACACCACCTCCTAAAAGGTACTTTGACATTTTTACAGATAAATATTGTGAACCTGTCTAATAATCCTTATATGGTATGAATAGGACATGTCAACTTCTACCTTTGAAGATTCTATGAGAGCTTTTGTAGTATCCATGAACTTTAATTGATTTGGGTAGCATCTGACAGAAAATTTCTAGCAATGTATTGCTTTTTCATTTTAATGTAGTCTCATTGGTATAATTTTAAAGACTTTTTAAAAATTAAAGATAAAATTTGATTAAAAATTCAACCATATGTGATCTATCATTGCAGATAATCCAACTGTCATTTAATCAGGACTTTGCACAGTTAAAGTGGCACCTGTGAAGGCAATGACAATTAGATTGGAACCCATTCCTCTTTCTTGACTAGCAAATTTCTGTGGATATTGAATATAAGATGCAATCAAATATCAGAAACATTAAAATGTTACATATACATCTTAGATTCAAAGAACCATGCTATATCTTTGAACATTGCAACTATTCCAATTGTTGTGAGCTGTCTCTCAGGGATATATGATTTACTCATTCCTGGGCTTCTATTTCTTATCCTCCTTAACCATTATCTTCTCTCGTTGTTTTCATCTTTTCTCCTTATTCTCTATTTGGTGGTTATAGTAGTGTGGAAGATGTTCAATTGTTCTATGAGTATGATTAGTTCCTTCTAGTTTTATTGCTTTATCTTATTAGATAGAAAACACACATGGGTGATAGTATTTAAAATTAATAATACATCTAGTCCATGTTTTCCTGGTGCCCTCTCTTCTAACGTTGGGGCAGGTTTCACATTTTGTGATTCCACTTAATTTGCTCTCTTGGAATATCATTTATACTTCTTTGTTTAATTCTTTTAGTGGTTGCCATAAAATTTACTACATTACTATGTAGCATATAGTATTACTATGTAGTATATAGTATGATATATATATATATAGTTAAATAATCTAAGTCTACTTTCAAAGAACACTCTATAGCTTCATGTGTGGCACAGTTACCTTAAAACACAGTATTTCCAATTCTTCCCTCCTGTCTCTTGTGGCATTGCTGTTGTTTGCTTCACTTATCCATATGCTATAATCACCAGCACATTACTATCACTTTTAAAAAACTGTTATCTTTTAGATCAATTTAAAATAATAAAATAATTTTTTACCTTTATTTATTTCTTCATTAATGCTCTTTTTCTTTTTATATAGAGCCAAATTTCAAACCTGTATCATTCATTTCCTGTCTGAAGAACACATGTCTCATGGGGTAGGTCTATTGGTCATGAATTTGTTTGCTTGAGAAACTGTATTTCTCCTCTGTTTTTGAAAAATAATTTCACTGAATATAGAATTCTAGGTTGACAGCTTGGTTTTGGGGTTTTTTTTTTTTCTTTTGACATTTTGAAGAGTTCACTGTACTCTCTTCTCACCTTCATGGTTTCTCATGCAAAGTCTGCTGTAATTATTATTCTCATTCTCTATAGATGAAGGTGTCTTTTCCCCTCTGGCCTCCTTCAAAGCTTTCTCTTTATATCTGGTTCTCTGCAGTTTGAACATGATATGCCTGGTTGTGGAATTTGGGGTTTGGTTCATTTTGTGGGTATTTTTAATGGTACTTATCTTGCTTATTGTTCTCTGAGCTTACGGACTTGTAGGTGTCATTAATTTTGTCAAGGTCTCAGTCATTATTACCTCAAATATTTCTTCTGCCCACTTTCTCTTTCATTTCCTTCTGGTATTGCAATGATACCAGAATTGTTACAACTTTTGTTATTATCCTACCATTCTTAAATGTTCTACAATCTGTCTTCCTCTCTCTCTCTTTTTTTCTGCATTTCAGTTTAAGAAGTTTCTATTAACCTATTTTCAAGTTCACTATTCTTTTCTGAGTCAACTGCTGAGCTCATTGAAGGCATTTATCATTTCTGTTACAGTGTTTTGATACCTAGTGTTTTCTTTTTATTTTTTTTCTTATAATTTCTTTTGTTGTTGTTGTTGTTGTTTTGTTTTTTTGTTTTTTTGAGACAGAGTCTCGCTTTGTTGCCCAGGCTAGAGTGAGTGCCGTGGTGTCAGCCTAGCTCACAGCAACCTCAAACTCCTGGGCTTAAGCAATCCTACTGCCTCAGCCTCCTGAGTAGCTGGGACTACAGGCATGCACCACCATGCCCAGCTAATTTTTTCTATATATATTTTTAGTTGTCCAGACAATCTACTTCTATTTTTAGTAGAGAAGGGGGTCTCTCTCAGGCTGGTCTCGAACTCCTGACCTCAAGCAATCCACCCGCCTCGGCCTCCCAGAGTGCTAGGATTACAGGCGTGAGCCACCATGCCCAGCCTTTCTTATAATTTCCATCACTCTGTGGATCATTACCCATTTGGTTTCTCAACTTGTCTATTTTCCCATTAGAATTCTTTACACATTAATCATAGTTATTTTTTAAGTTCCTTGCCTGATAATTCCAACATCTATGTCTTATCTGAAGCTATTTTATCTCTTCATACTATTTTGTAATTTTTTATTGAAAGCCAGACATGTATCTTTAATATGTACTGAGGTTAAATAGGGCTTTTATTGAGGATTTATGTTAATCTAGCCAGGAGTTGGGTTGTATTTGATGTTTGTTATGACTACAGGCAATAGAAATTTTCTGCTGACATTTTATTTGTCTTCTCCATTGGCTGTGGGGCTTCGCTTTGTTCTGCTCCTCTGAGAGAGTCTGTCTCGCAGCTCTTTCAGCTACAATCCACTGTTATTATACTGGAGGCTTGTTTGTGCGGTGACAGGGCGTGAAGGAAGGGAAGTTTTCTATAATCCAATCAAGTCTCAGTGTTTTAGTGGGCCTGTATTTTAGGATTTGGATTTCTCAAGTGTTTCTAGCCCTTCTCTTACAATATAGCTGACACATTGCTTCATTCCCTGGCCACAATATTCCCAATCTCTTACCTTGAGGCCTTGTTTCTTGTTGACTATGGGTTTTTGTTTGTTTGTTTGTTTGTTTTCCTTAGGTGAAGCAAGAAGGCTGCAAACATATCCAGCCGGGGTAAGGTTTCACTATTGTCCTCTGGTGAAGAAATTTTCCCTGTTGAATAGGCCTTTGTTATAGAGAAAAATTAGGTGAGGCTATACAACAGGGCTACTTTTCCTTTCCTTATACCAGATCCATAAGGGAATTTTTCTTGGCTCCTCATCCTGAGAACTTGGTAGGGATCATGTTGGCAGAGTGCATGAAAGCGTGAGGTCTCCCTAACATGGTCTTCAGTGGGCACCCCCTGCCCCCACCGCCCCTGGTCCCAGTAGTCCACACGCAGCTGCCAGCAATTTTCCAGATAACTAGTGGAGCTACCACTTAGGCAAGGGTGAGCAGCTTCTGCTCAAGAGAAGCAGATCTCAGCTGGGTCTCACTGGAAGCACCTGTCCCTCCAGAATTTGGGGCAATTGTTTGCCCTGAAACCTCAGTTCTCTAATGAGTCTGGGAAAAGTCATTGATTACTAGTTTGTCCAGCTTTCTCTTGTTGTAAAGACAATAGTGATGGACTCCAAGAGTTTTATATGTTGGAGGTGAAACTGGAAGTGGAACAACTGGTTTCATATTGTTCAGCAAAGTTTATGGCTTTATTTCACTCCGCTTAGGATTGAAGTTTCCCAGCATCAGTAAACTGTCCTAACGTTTCTTTTCAAATGAACTATAATATGGAAACATAGATGTTCTACAAAACAACTTGGAAACACTTGCATTCCCAAAAGATTTAAAGTTGTCAGAATAAATTAAGTTGTCTCAATCATCTTAAGAACTGATAAGAAAAAGGGGACTTTGATTTTATTTCTTATGAATCATATATACTAGAATAAATGCTTGAAAGTATGGTGTTCAATTGCGAAAACTGATTTCATTGTAGCAGTGTAAATTCTAGGAGAGACTGTCAACTTGATCTCTACATCATTAATTTAATTTTATGCAGGAGCAATTAGGCTTCTACCTGACTGAAATAAGGGTTTGAACTCTGGTTTGTGGTTTTAGTTTTCATTTTATTTTGGCCTTTCTGTCTGTCAAGCATTGACCTTATTTATACTCCTTATCTTCTTCTAACATGGCGCTGTGAAGGCTGGTACCAGTCTCCACAGGACTGGTCCAGTAGGAAATTTCTGCCCACTGTATTTAATTTCTCCCCTCATTGTAATGTAAATTGCTCCTGCATGCAGAAAGAACTCCTGAAAGGTGCTCACCTGTGACTATTCCTATTCTTATAACAGATCCTATGTTACCATCCTAATGCCTTGAGCTCCAAGGATGGAGACAAGAGTGCAAATATAAAATAAGAAGTTAGAAAAAATAATTCTACTTCCCTTGTGGGAGATGAGTTTAAAGCTCACGAGTACAAAAGCAAGAATATACAAAAGCGAAACATGTCCTCCCACCAGCTAGTTGAAATGCAAGGGCACATTAAACTCAGAGCTATAAGAAGGAAAAGCAAAGTACCTTTTCTGTATTTTTTTTTACTGTGACAGCTTCAGCATCATGATGAATGCTGGTCTATTTAGTACTAACTGATTCTCATTCAAATTTCCTCTTCATGTCTAATTTTTACATGAAAGGTTTCACTTTTAAATACCACCTCCTCCAATTTCCTAGTAAGAAATGTTTTCATGAGTTTAGAGTAAAGTAATCAAGATGGTTAACTTACAAATGAATTAAAACTACAGATGTCAGGAGTTTCTGAGAGCTGGCATTAAAATAATATTCCTGAGGGATTACGTTGCTGCAGCTAATTGGACTGCTCTAATAGAAGGTGAAATGGAATAAAAATAATGTATGTCATGAAAAGTGTTAGATTCAACCTTAAAAAGAGGCTGTTGGAATGATTTGCTGGGGTCGTAGTCACCTGGGTGTGAAACCCAGTGGGTCAACACCGCTCCTGCATTACGGGCCAGGAACTCTTCAGGGAAAACACTGGAAAGGAAGACAACAGGCCCTTCATATTCAGAAGACCATTCAAATCAGGAAAAATATATGATGGTAAACGACAATGCCTTTGGCTTGGAAGTAGTAAATAAAATGAATATTCTGAAATCAAAGCCCAGAGATGCTGTGTGTCTAACTGCTCAAGAAACTGACCATTCTCAGTGACTAAAGCAGATTTGTCATTTGCATCATCTGCTTTTGTTATTTGACCACCCCCTCTGTCCTTTGTCACTACACATATGGGCACCAAACAAGCCAACTTAAGCAAAACTCCATTCACTTATACACAATCATGAGGCAACTCGTAGCTTTCATTCACATGAAGTTTTCAGTCTAACCACACAATTTATAATAAATTTCCACAAACTTGGAGGCTTAAAACAACATTCATTTATTAGCTCGCAAGTCTGAAGGTAGAAGTCTGGATGGACTTGGCTAGGTTCTATGCTTAAAGTATCACAAAACCTATGTCAAGGTGTTAGACGGGCTGAGTTCTTACCTGGAGACTTAGGGAGGAATTTACTTCCAGACTCATTCAGCTTGTTGGCAGAATCAGGTTCTTTGCAGTGGTAGGACTAAGGTCCCTGTTTCCTCACTGGATGTTGGTCGGGAGTTATTCACAGTTTCTAGACCCTTTCCCTGGTCTTTGCATGTGTTCTGCCCTCCATCTTCAAGCCAACAACAGTAGGTCAAATCCTTATCATGCTTCAAATCCCTCTGACTTCCCTTCTGCCTTCTTCGTTGCCACCAGAGAAAGCCCTCTGCTTTCAAGGATTAGATCAGGCCCACCTAGAAAATCTCCTTATCTTAAGATCAACCATATAATATAACTGAATCAAAGAAGTGATAGCTTATCAAATTTATAAGTTCCAGGGATAACTGCGTAAAATATTCTATATTGTACAAGAACATATATATTCAACATCTTGTACACTATTGTTGCGTTCAATAAAGGTGAGATAGAGGTGGGAAACAAGTCAAAGGACATGAAGAGTCAGTGCTAGAATATTCAGGAGCCAAAGAAGATACAATCTTGCACCAGGAAACAGAATCCAACAAAGGTCACAAGAGCTGTTACTGTACTTGGGGAGTGGGTGAGTTGAAGAGAAACAACTAGAGACATTTTGAGAAGTGTGATTCAGGAAGGAGATTGACATTAGAAGCTGTGGAATACTGCAATGTCCAGGAATGGGCCTTTCTCCTTGCCTGGCTCTGTTCTTTACAACTGTGCCCATGGCTTACACTTGATGCAACGTGAGGCACAGAGGTCCTGATTATCCTCTGCTCAAAGGAATACTTTATGAAACCAAATATTTACCTTTTATTCTGGAAACGAACCCACTGTGTGAACTCTTTCATGAAAGTATTTTATCCAAGTGGAAAGACAATGTCTTGACCCTAGAAAGTGTTGTCAATTGGGTGTAGTGGACATGTAGTCATTGTGTAAACATCACCTGTTTCCTCTTCTTCCGTCTCAGCAAACAGCAGACAATTGCTTTAGGAAGCCATCCTCCCTATATATACAGCAGCTGTGCGGATGGAGGGGCTATGCACCCTGCCCAGGTGTAAATGTATCCTCCTGTTACGGTAACAGGAACATACTCAGGCCTAGGTTAATTAACACAATGCATTATCCTAGGTTAATCAGAGAGAAACACAGAAACTTTTGTCCTATGTTTGGACGCAGAAAATACATTTCTCTCGCTTTTTACAGAATAGTAAAGGTTTCTATAAGGTAAGGACATTTTACTACTAAGAGAGAAGAAGCCAGCCTGAGGGTAAAGCCACCATAGAAAACACTACTTAATAAATTGCAGCAGACAAATGGAACCAATGCCCTTATCAAACCATACCTGAAGCCTGTCTCAGCAATGGAGTGAGCCAAAACATTTCCATATAATTTAAACTAGTTTGTATTTACTTTTCTCTCATTTGAAACTGAATGATTCTTGCCTGATACAGTGAGGCATATAAAAATGACAAATATAATAAAATAATGATGTTAAAGATGTGTGATCTAATTTTTTTTTTTTTTTTAGTGTCTCTTTGCACCATGTTTATAAAGGAAAGTATTCTGGGTTCTAATAGCAGTTTCAATGGAAAAAATTGCATTTAAAGTGAAAAAAGTATTTTGTTCATGCAGAGAAAAACTGCCATAAAATTAAGTTTGAGAAAGAAATAAGGGAGAAAGAAACTTTCTTAGCTCACTGCAGGGGAAGTCATTTCCCTTTTCATTTTCTCAATTTTTCCTCATTACATTTGATTTGTTAGCAATGGAAGAAGCTTCCATTTTTCAACCTTCTCTGTACACTTTATGCCAGGACACAGCATCTATGTAAGTTAGTATTTTGGTGCTGGTAATGAAGTGCTTGCAACCCACAAGAACACCTGTATAATATTCAAATTGTCCTACCATTGTGAAAGCTTGTTTCTGCTGGGTGCTAAGTTCAGATAGCACATTTGTCAAATGGTATAATCATCTTCCTGAAGACATGAACCTGGAGAACTTCACTCACGCCAGCCAACTCTCAGCCGGCAGAACTCCCTGAAGGCGAAGATGGCCAAAAGGCACATGCACCATGAAAGATATGTGCACAATCACACATTTTTAAAATTAGCTTAAAAACTCAAGTGTTTTGGCTTATTAGCACAAAGAGACAGGAGGATTTATAGCCTAATTTGAAAACTCCCTCAAAATGAAGAAAGCAGTCTTAGGCTGAAATGTGTGAGTCAGAAAGTTATTCCTTTCAAACTTGAGCAAATAGTTAATCTCCTTAGGCCTCAAGTTTTCCATCTGTAAATCTGGGATAATAGAACCTACCAGATAGAGTAGTTATAAAGATGAAATTAAATGTTGTCAAGTGTTTTTAAAATAAAGTTTATCTGAATATGAAGACTATAGTTGATAATATTATATTATATTATATACTAGAAATTTGCTAAGAGAGTAGATTTTAGGTGCTCTTACCGGACATACACACATACACAAAAGGTAACTAAGCGAGATGATGGACATGTTAATTTGGTTGACTGAAGAAATCATTTCATTATGTATTTGTATACCAAAACATCATGCTGTACACCTTAAATATAAACAATTTGAAAGAATTTATCTGAAACATCAATGCAGGTTTTTGGTTAAAACATTTCGTGTGAAACTGGAAACTTTACATTTATTAATAATATTAAAAGAATTATTCTAGGTAGATCATTCATTGTTTATTCTAAGGATTATTTTTTAGGTACATCTTTTGCATGTTTTGATACTTTGTGAAAAGTAAGTTCAGAAAGAGAAATTAAGGCACAAATGTTAACCTGAGCTCTGTGCAACAATTACATCTATCCAAGCCCCCACCCACTTGCTGAGGGCCAATATGTGCTAAATGTCATCTCTGTTGCAGACCCCCTGACCTCCTAGGCCTGTGAATGTGTTAGGCCTCTGTTTCCAGTAATCAGGTTCTGTCTGCCTGTGTTGGAGAATCACCTGGGATTATCTATAGTTGTTTAGTTCCCGAACTACATACACTGGTGCAGGGAGAATCAGTATTCTGTTTAATGCCGAACCATACATCCTCTAATAGAACTGTGCCAGGTAACATTCTCCCCTAAGGCAACCTGCATAAATTGCAAGGAATAATGTCTGTGCCCATTTCTATAATTTCAAACTGATTCTTTCTTTTAAAAGATAGATACTAATTCTCCGGTGCATTCTTCATCTTTACCTCTCCACATATTGTTTATAAGAATTTTAAAGTGCTCATTTGTTGGGAAATAGGGTTAAGAGGCCTGGAAAGTTTCAGGGGTTTTGCAGGGCTTTGCCTTGAAGGAATCTGTGGGCATGTTAGTTCACAAACCAGAAGCTGCTTAACATTAAGGGGGGGCATTCCACCATCAGGGGCGACTGCAAGCCCACGCCAATCTCAAGGCCTGCAAGCCAGCGCCTGGAGCTTGTGCAAGGTAGAGCTTGGCATGGGGTCCAAGGCTAAGAGACTGATCAAAGGGTGTCAGCTCAGCAGACAACCTGCAGCTGGAACTATCATAAACCTCAAGGCTATTCCTGTTTCACTCCTGACCACATGTCTCAGTATATAGAGAAATAGATTAGAAAAGTATGTAGGTTATCTGTTCCTGTTTTATGCGTTATTTCTTAATTAAGAATTTTATCTTTAATTTGTATGCTCAGCTAAGTCTATTCTACACTTAGGGCTTAAAATGTTTATCCTGGAAAAATTTTGTAACCATTTACTCTCATAGATAGAATTAGGTAGGGGATCTCTTGAAACCTTTGAGGGGCCTTGAAATCTAAACCAATAATCTGTATACATAAATCTATGACCAAGGAAAACTACTTGGTGTACCAATAAATACTGATGTGAGACTTCACTCAGTGCCTCCTGGCTCACAGGAATACTGGAGGACCCCTGACTTCCCCATCACTTTAAACTACACTTTGTCTCTGTCTATTTTATTTCCAAATCATCTGCGATGATCCTGCCTGGGCCCCGTTTTGTTGGGAATGTCGCAAACTCCCGGCACTCACTTTGGCAGCACATATACTGAAATTGGAATGATACAGAGAAGATTAGCATGTCTTCTCTGCAAAGATGACATACAAATTCATGAAGTGTTTCATATTAGAAAAAAGAATTGTAAAGTTCCTTATCCAATATCTGGATCACCTGTGGGCATGTTTCTATTATATCTTGTTGTTTCTAGTCATTTGATCGTGTCACTTTGGATACTTGATACTTTTTAATTTAAATGCAGAATATGATAAAATTATAGATGTCTTGGACAAAGTTATCTTCCTCTGGACAAGGTTTAACTTTTCCTTTGGTAGGTAATAGTGTGGGAGGGATCACATTAATCCTATTGGGGACTTAGCTGTCTTGGTGCCACTATCTTGATTTCACTTCCTACTCAGAGGAGGTGGCCCTCCAGCATCTCCCACTGGCAGCGTGGGATAGTCACCGGAGCTCCTCCCCATGGAATGTCCTAAATTCTCAGCACCAAGACTGCTGTTAACTCTTCCCTGTGTTTCAAGGGCCTTCTGCTTCTCTTCCTGCTCTGCTCAGCCTCCTACCCCATGCAGTTCTAGAATCACACAGATATCTTGAGGGAGAAATCAGTGGTGTCAGTTCTTTACCCATCTCTTCTCTTTGAGATCCTAGAATCTCACGACTCTGATTTTTCTTTTTTTCATATGCCTGACAGAATCTCCAATTGTTTCTCTGTCTTTCACCAGCAATCCTATGCACAGGCCCTTTCATTAAACTCTGAGCCTCCTGGCCTGTACCTAAAATCAGCAACACCCTAAAAGAAAAATGGCCAGAGAGTATCAACTCACTTCTTCTTATAGATCCTACCCTTCCCAAAGATTTTGTTCCTTAAAGTCTTATTGTAAAAGCTGTATGATGCCTTCAAAGAAATTTTATTGTTTGTACTTTATTGGGCTTTTCCAGTTGATCTCAGCAGGACTTCCACAAACAACTCCATCAGAGCCAGTAATGGAAATACTAAATAAATGCTTTTCAAATTGTAGAATTGTCCCATCATTGCCTTTCAAACTTACAGAAGTTCCTGAGTTTCTAGATGATGCTTTATAATAGTAAAAGAGGTCATGAATCATGAATATGTTTTTCCTAAACTTAACATAATTTTCTTCTTTTTGGATGCTAAACATTTTTGTTCCAAATACTTTTTCAGGATAATTCAAGATTATGTCCACATATTACAAATAGCTGTGGGGAAAGTAAAATTCAAACAATGATATTTTTAAAATGTTTTTAATGAAATTATATCAGTGAAAAATCAGCAAAGTGAGAGTTTTGCATTACAATATATAGGCAGTTGAGGAACTCCTTTTTTCTCTCTTTTATGGGTATTCTAATACTGTAAAAATTCAAAACACCAAAAATGTCCCCATATAGTATCAAATTTCTACCATGTGGCTCATATAACAGGAGCTGATTCATAGCTATCACAGCCTAAATTCATATTGGTTAGAAATCAGAAGTTCTAAGTGGATCATCTTTCTTGAAAATCTGATTATCGCTCTTGAAAATCTTCATTAATAAACACACATCTAATAGCTTTGCATTTTTTATTTAATGGTCACATTTATATTTTTCTTTCCTTTTCCTCTTTCTACAAATACAATGGCTTTTATTACGTTATAAGAGTCTCTGCCTGAAGAGTATAGAAACAAAAAAGAACCAGTTTAGAGAATTTTTTAACAAAAGCACTCCAACTTTTTAAAAATAATCTGTATAAAACTGACATAAATGTCAAGAAAGTTGAACTCTGATCCTTCTGAGGCAGGCTTTCAGCATTTTAACTAAATCTTAATAAAAATAATTCCATTTTCTCTGTTAACAAAATTTTCCAATGTCTGTAACATAATTTTGTGTTTTCATATTGAAAAACTATAAATTTTATAAATGTTCTGAGTGTAGGAAGAGTACAAACTCTAAAAACAATAAGGAAGAAAATAGGGTTCAAGTAGAGATTGACTTGGTACTGAAAACTTTTTAAAAGGATCTTAGTTTCTTTATTGTTACTAATCATTTTAAAAATTGATTAGTAAAGGTAAGGTATTTTCATACTTCAAGGTAACTGAGAATGAGTCATCAACTAAAAGCAGAACACCAAAGATTTTCCTTTCCATCATGACCTCAATGACTGAAGTTTTCCTGTCCATTTTTATTCTGGTGAGAACCTGAAGAAGGAGGAGGTGCTTGTCAGGGTCAAGTGCCATCCTCTCTATTGCTTCATCTATAAAAATCGTGGGTATTGAAAATAAATAACTGTGTTATATTTATCATGTTTTAAAATGTTTTTAAAATGACTATGATTTAAAAGAAATATGATATTAAAGTAACTCACTTATTGTCAATGTGTTTTCCATTGTGTTATTTCTAAACAACCAACCATGATATGATTCAATGTTATCTCATTGGGAATTTCGTACATTATAGAATAATAAGTTGAAAACTGCTTAGTGTAAGAAACCGAAAATTAACATAATTATTTTAATTTACATAATACTTTTCCATGTTCGTCCTTACATTATGATATGTATTATCTCAACTTCCAATTTCATTTACTTAGTAATTTATCATAATTCATTCACTGTCATTATAATCATTGTTTTCAATGAACGAACATCTCCACTGACATAAGAAGTTCCCTATTGTTGGATATTAATATTACCCACAAATTTTTATAAATATTGTTGCAATGGTTATGTTCACACACAAAGCTTCTCTCAAAACATATTATGTGGGATTTCCAAAGGGTCAGTCTTTAGTTTCCTTCTCTTCTCTATTTATATTTACTCCCTTCATGATCTCATCTCATCTCATGGCTTTTAATGCCACATATGTGCTAAAAACTCCCAAATTTGGATCACCAGCCAAAGATCCGTCTCCCAAACTTCACAGGTTTATATTCAACTACCTAATCAAATCTCCATTTAGATACCTGGAAAAAAAAATCTCACACCCAGAATGACCCAAACAGAACTCCTGGATGTCCCTTGAAAAACCTTCACATGCAACTTTTTTTTTTAACCTCAGCTGATGCAAAATCATTTCAGTTATTTAGGCAAAAATTTTGGAGACAGCCAGACTCTTTATTTTATGTCTCATTTCTGATCTGACTTAAAATCCTACTTGTCCTATACTTAAGACCCATTTAAAATGCAATTCTTCTTACCATCTTCATTTTTATCATTGTAGTCTAGACTACCATCATCTCTTTCCTGGATAACAGACATAGTTTCTTGTACCAGTTTCCTTTGGCTGCTGTAACAAATTCCATGAACTTGGTAGCTTAGAAAAACAGAAATTTTACTTTTTATGGCTCTTGAGACAAGAGGTCCAAAATCAGTATCACTGAGCCAAAATCAAGGTATTGGCAGGGTTGAAGAATTATTTCCTTAGAATAAAATTTTTATTTAAATAATGGTATGGCCAAAAGCTTAAATATTTTTATGGGCTCTGAAAGATACAGATACATTGTTCTCCAACAGGCTCATATCATGTCAAATTTTCATTAGCTATATATGAGTTTACCTGTTTCACCATTATCTCACTAAAATTGGATTCATATTTCCTCTCTTTAAAACAAACTGCAAATGCACTGGACCAACATGGTGCAGATCTACTTCCATGGTAGTCACAGACATATACTGAACATCTAAAAATATAGTGGAATATCCTATGTATCTAGGAGGGAGGCATAAAATAATAAGATTTTTAAAAGCATTACCTATGCTTTTGACAAGGTCATAATTTATTTGAAGGAGAGAGGACACATAAAATGGGTAATTAAGTGGCATTGCAAAGTGTGAGTAAATATTATCAAAAATTTCATAGTGGGTACTATTAATGTTCAAGTTAACTATTTTATATTGGAATTTTATACATTTAGATCAAGTTCAAATGAGAAAAGAGGTCGTTCTTATTTCATTTCTGCAGGGTATTTTATTCTCTCATTAATTTCTTGACATAAGACAGGAGCGACCCTTCAAGGAACCTCTCTCTACTCCCTAAGGGTATGATTAAATAAGATAGAGTAATGTGTAGCAACTGCACTTTTATTCAAAAGGGAAATATTTAGTTTTTAACTGGAAAGTCTCATGCACCATTGCTCCAGGGTTTCGAATTAAACAGAAACAGACCTAGAGTCTGGGGAGGAGGTTCCCTGGCCAGACTCCTCTAGCTCTGCCAAGACACCAGAGCTTCCTGGGAGAGGCTGAATCTGTGAATGGCAGGAGGGGACTCACGAGGGTGATGATTCCCTGAGGAACTGAACCATATCAAGAATATCTGGGGAATTAAAAGTCAAATACTGCAATGGAAAAAAGTATCCTGACCATGACAGCATGAAGGGTTATGATACATTTGAAGATGTGAAAAGAAAGAATAAATCTGAAATTTACTAATGGAAATTCCTATTTAAGGTAGGTTATGTTTTAAGATTGGCCAGAGTCACTTTTAAAATGACAATTTTTGAGATTTTTGCTTTAAAGAAAACATGGGCATCAGGCACAGTGGGTCATGTCTGTAATCCTAGCACTTTGGGAGGTGGGAGGATCTCTTGAGGCCAGGAATTTGAGATCAGCCTGAGCAAGAGCAAGGTCCCGTCTCTACAAAAAATAGAAAAATTAGTTGGGAATGGTGGTGTGTGCTTGCAGTCCCAGCTGCTTAGGAGGCTGAGGCGGGAGGATTGCTTGACCCCAGGAGTTTGAGGTTGCAGCGAGCTATGATGATGCCACTGCAGTCTAGCTCAGGCAAGAGAGCAAGACCCTGTCTCAAAAAAATAGGTGGGGGAGGTGCATTTTAAAGCAATTGCCTCTTACCAATCATTCTATTCTATCAATTTCTAAATTTCACAGTTATAAATAAGAAGCCTAAAAGTACACCCTCCTATCACCCACCTTTAGTCATCTCTACAAACCTACAAAAATGCCTAGCACTCTGGAAGGCCAAAGCAGGATGATCACTTGAGGTTAAGAGTTCGAGACCAGCCTCAGCAAGAGCAAGACTACATTTCTACTAAAAAAAATAGAAAAAATTAGCCAGATGACTAAAAACAGAAAAAATTAGACGTGGCATGCACTACATGCCTGTAGTCCCAGCTACTCAGGAGGCTGAGGCAGGAGGATCGCTTGAGCCCAGGAGTTTGAGGTTGCTGTGAGCTAGGCTGACACTACGGCACTCTAGCCCAGGCAACAGAGGAAGACTCTGTCTCAAAAAGAAAAAACAACTTACAAAAATGTAAAAATGTAAAACATAATGTGAGTTTTTGAAGTGTACATGGTACTAGTTAAAGAAGTAAAAGGGTCTTAGGAATAGTCTTCAAGTTGGAGTCAGCAAGGTTGAGTTTGTGCCCACAACATTTATGCTTGGTATAACCCTGATAATATTTAATTATTTAAACATATAAGGTGTTAATAGTATCTACTTCAATATTTATTATGGATATTAAGCCAGACAGGCTTTGTAACTATAAAGAGCCATCCACAGATAAGGAGCTACCATTATTGAAAGACAGTTTACTTTATTCATTTATTTAGTTTAGTTATTACATAATTAAACAAACATGTAGCAGCCACATGACAAACTATTTGAAATTTTTGGCCTTTGTGACAAGAATTCTTCTGGTATCAAAATATCAAAAAACACAAAATCCAACGGAGGCTTAGGCAGAAAAAAAGAAACTTAGTGTCTGGTATAGTCTAGAAAGCTCAGGGGACAGAGAGATGGATTCCTAGTGGCTCCATTAGGGCATTAAACTATACCACACACCCACATGCTTGGACTTGGTGTGGAAACACGGTGTCGGCTTCCTTGTCAGCCCAGTCACCCCCTTGTGGGAGGACACTCAGCATTTCCAGTCCCACTTCATTACCCACCCAACCTGGAAGATGAACAAAAGCCTTTTTTCCTCAGAGCCTCAGAAAATAGCCCCCGTGGCCTCCAATTGGATTGTGTGCTTCCCAAGGGAGGCAGAAATCATCGAGACCATGAAAGAGTGGAAAACTTGATTGTCTAAGCCCCAGACCTGGGGACGCGAGTCAGTGCACCCAAACCACCCAGATGACCCTGAGGGAGAGTGGATACCAGTAGGGAGCTGGAGATGCAATCACCAAGACTAGATGCCAAAACAGCCAATGCCTGCTAGAACCCTCTTTTTGTATAATCAAGCAAATTTGATAATAGCATCTTCATTGGTCCTAAGAAAATATGGCAGTTCCTAGACTGTTATGGGATTCCTGGAGGCACCTGCAGCCCATATTCACTAGGAGGAGTATCCTACAGTCGGTTTTCATATCACCGCTGCTCTTACAGACTTATGTTTTCATATCCTTTCCACGCCTACCGGGTGTGATTCACCACTCTTGAACTCCTTTTCTTCGTATGTTGAAGCAAGCACTTGCTTTCCTGAATACTCACCACTTTTCAATCCCCTCTGTGACTAAGGGTGGACCAGGAGCATTGATTATATTTAACTGTCTTTCTAATATTGGAAAACAAAGAAAAACCAAACTACATATATCAAGAGCCTTTTAAATATGCAAAAAAAGGAAGAGCATTAACTTGCAGTCTATGGACCTTCCTGTACGTGCCTGTTTTGCCAGCCTCCTATCCTGCCACTGTCCCCAGATCACGTCACATGCTGCGGCACAGAACTGTTTGTAGCCCTCACACTTATCACGTGGTTCATGCCTCCAAATCTATTCTCACGCTGTCGCATCACCTGTGACTCCTTTCCCACCTTTCTTTACCCGGCTAAATGTCTGTGTTTCTTCCACACTTAGCTCAGGCTCCACACCTCAAGGTGGCTTCTCTTGAACTCATCTTTGTTTATCTAAGGCTTATGCACACCTCTCCTAGCAAATACCAAACTATGCCAACATGTTTTGTTTGTGGGTCAGTCTCTACTGCTAGTCCACACATTGCTTAAGAACAATAATTGTCATATGTATCTCACAGTGCACCGACTGACAGCTGGTACACAGTGATTAAGAGTTGCTGGTCGAAGTATACATTTATTGATTCATTGATTGTCACCATGAAGGTGTCATTACATTCTGACTGGGTGGAGCATCGCACATTATACCTGGTGATGTCTTCTTCTTAGAAAACATATTCATGAGTAATTTACGGAGAGAAGATTTAATAATAAACATGGGCTTTTTAATATTCAGTCTTACCCTTTAAAACAATTTATGGAAAAGAAGTAAATAGTGAGACAGATGGAGAAGCAGTCAGAGAAGGAGGAAATAAGGAAAAAAAGGAGAAAAAATAATATGAGAGGGGAGGGAAGAAAACTGAACTGGGATTATTTGAAAAATTGATTTTTAGAATGGTTGTACACATTTTAATGCTGTTTACTTGAAAGTAAAACTAAAATGAAATTATCTCAACAATGACAAATGAGAACCATAAATTATCTGCATTTTCAACATTCAGAACCTCATCCTGAGTGTCTGTAAATGATTTGTATGCCGTATGGCAAGCATGCTCCGCTGGGTACAATTATATGATTGTTTATTGAATAATTGCTCTCCTTGTCAAATGGTTGATTGAATATTTGCCAGCTCCCTGTAATATTTTCACTGAGTAATTGTCTGCTGTTGGTAATACCTTCACTCAGTAATTGCATGTTCTGAATAATATTTTCACTGAATCACTTCCCATTCAGCATATTTGATAGAACAATTTTCTTGTTGTGAGTCATGTTACTATAAGTTCACTGAGAATTTCTTGCTGAATTCCATGTTTCCTTTTGTATTACTTGGAAACTAGATCTGAGTCTGCCTGAGTCCTTGCCCTGCACCTTCTCTGGGCTGTTGAGAGATTATATAACAACTTGCTTTTTCTAAATGTTTTTCTAGTGGTGTGGAACTTTGAAACTGAATGCTATGTGCAAAGTCAAATAAAATGAAATTTCTGCTTTTATGAGAAAAAATGTATTTTAGAGGAAAAATAGGGAAAGTTAATAAATCTTAGTGGGATAGATGTGAACCATCATGGATAAGCTGTCCCCCAAGACTCATTTGAAAGTTTTGGACTCAATTTTAATGAGATTCTAACATTGATCAATGTGACTAAATGTCAAGGGTTGATGGATTGTACATGGTTATATACATTAAATTAGCATAGTGCCATAGAAAAATAAGAGAATTTTAAGTTGGAAGACCTACGCTAAATCTGTGAATCAGTCATTTATTCTTCTGATCTTCAGTATCCTCATCTTTAAAGTAGATATGAAAGTATTTTCTTTCTTATTCATTGAGTTAAAGTACATAAAACTCTTCCTATATGACAGTGTGCTAGGCCCTAGCTGTTATAGCATTGTATATTATCCTCTACAAGCCTTTATTTTAGCATGTTTTATGTTATGCTAAATTCTCTCTTTATAGGTTAACATCCTTCACTAGGTCATAAGTCTCTTGAGAACAAGAACCATCATATTCATTTTTGTGCCCCCTAAGTCTTAGCCAGACCATTTGTAGTGATGACATTACTTATACCTCCAGTGGCTAAATATTATCAACAAAGTACAGAGTACAGTTGGCCCTTTGAATCTGTGTGTTCCACATCTGTGGATTCAACCAACCACAGCACAAAAATATTCAGGGAAAAAATTGCATCTGTACTGAACATGTAAAGACTTTCGTTCTTGTCATTATTCCCTAAACAGTACAGTATTACAACGATTTATACAGCATTTATATTGCATTAGGTACTATAATTAATCTAGAGATGATTTAAAGTATATGAGCAGATGTGTGTGGTTATATGTGATCACTATGCCATTTTATGTAAGGGACTGTAGCATCTGTGGATTTTGGTATCCATGGGATGTCCTGGAAACAATCCCCTCATGGATACCCAGGACAACTGGGTAGGAAGGAAATAATCCAAGAGGAAAAACAACTCATATGTAACAATCACCATGCCCCCTCCTCTTCCTTTCTCTTTCCCTTTCCATCCTCCTTTCCTGGGAGTTTATTTGTCCATATTCACTCTGGAGAGGGAACAGATAACTTGCTGTTAATGTTTTGGCACTGATCATTCTTATGGTTTCAAATTTAAATGACCCAAAATATTACAAAATTTTTTTTTTAAAAAGTATAGAAGCTGATTGTAATGATGTTTACCATATTCTGAGGTATAAACAGGAAACTGGAAGAACATAGACCTACCTACAGGATCAAAGGTGTAATGTCATATGGTTTTTCACTTTAAAAAATTTAACATTTACTTCTTTCCACACCACAGATTTTTCTTCTCAAAGAGAGATAAGAAGAGATGAAAGGACATAATAGTCTCATACTAGCAACTTATACTAACATACAGTGTATATATATGTATATATGTAAAATCTTTGAGTGTCAATAAATCTATATGATTCCATATTCAATGCTTTTTCTACTAAATTCTGTTTTGTTGTGTCAGTTATATTTCTGACTAATTAATATTCAATCATATAGATTTTTTCCTTACGGATACCATCTTTGAAATTTTTGAAAATGTATTCTTGTATCTTACCTTGTAGCTATGTATAGGTTCAAGATTATATGAGTGGAGTATATCACCACTGTTTCTTCTTTTAAGTAGATTTGAATATAGAAAATCCCACAAAGATACTTGCAGATTTTAATGGCACAGAAATCCAAACTTACACCTTCAAGATAACTGTAATTCCTCTAGCTCAGGTATAATCAACTGATGCTTGGGCTTGGTGCATGGTGAAACCACATTCTTGAGCCCCAAACTCTATTGTACTAGTAGTCATGGGTGCTTTTTACCAAATATTTCTGACCCTCCTGCAGGGCAGGTAGTATTAATGGTATTGCATGTCCCTTCCTCCTTGGAGAATAGCATGGCCATTTGACTTCCTCTGGTCAATAAAGTATGGAGCAGCCCTCTAGTTCTGGCCTGAGAAGTAAAAAGGGGAACTTTAAACAGTCAGAAAGAACATAGACATCTCTCCCTTTATTCCTGGCTCTTTTTTTTGTCCATTCTTTTATACTCCCTGCCCACGCCCACCAAACCCCACCCAGGCAATCCCACTGAGGTGGTGGCAGTGGCCAGAGATGGCAGCTACCGGGAGTGAAATCTCTGAGAGAGGGGCCCTTCCTCTCCAAGTGGAGGAGCTGAGACCCAGAACACGTGGGCCACTTCATTGCTTTTTTTTTCTCCTTCTCTGGTTTGGGCCCAGAGTAGCCCAAATACAGAAGTATTCAGCAAACGGAGGCAACTGGAGCCCCATGATTTGGGGTAGAATCCTGAAATGGGAGACCCAGGGTGCCAGAAAGTGCTGGGAGATAGTAGAGAGGGAGGAGTTCATGAAAGCAATGAAATAAAGCTTTTTAAAAATTCCAGAGCTCATTTCAGAGCTTCCCACACATGGATGGACCTGATACTAATTAGCATACCAAAGACTTTGGGAACTGAACTAATAAATTACCACCAGGTCACAGACTGCCCATGGGGTGGGGCACAGCCTGGAGATACCTGAACAGCAGTAAGAAGGCTTTGAAAACTGAACTGACATTGGAACCACAGCCTACAGAAGGCAAATTGGAGCTTATGGCCTGAACCGAGTAATTTTTACAACATTAAAAAGTGTTAACATTCTCTGTTGGATTTAAAAAAGGCCCAAGTTTTACAATGTAATATTCAAAATGTCCAGCATGTAATCCAAAATTATTCAGCATGCAGAGATCCTCAAAAACTCGTACAGAAAAAGATAATAGCAGATGTCAAGGCCAAGATGACACTGATGTTGGAATTACCTGACAAAGACTTTAAGGTGAGTTTTTTATTAAAGTGCTTGAATGCAAAATCATGAACATTTTTGAAACAAATTTTAAAATAGAAAATCTCAGGAAATAAATAGAAGATATAAAGAAGAACCAGTGCTCAGGTCACCATGTTCTCTGTCCCTCTGCCAAAGAGACCAGCAATGTTCTGGCCCATGTCGCAAATGAAGGGCAACAGAATACTCACCGAACCTGCAATAGACATGTAACACTCATGAGAAATAAACCTTGTTATCTGAAACCACTGGAATGTATGTGTTATTTCTTACTGCAACATAACCTAACCTGTGCAGGCTGACAAAACTAAATGCTCTGAATTTTATGACATAATAATACCTTTTGTGTATTGGCATCAGGGAAGTGAAAAATTTGTACCCAAACTAGTATTTACTCCATGATAAATCTCCAGAAAAATTCTGTAACTCTTCCAAGATAACCCTCTAATTGCTGATTGAAACTTTTCTTAAGAATCACCTACAGTATATATTTCATTTAGCTCTTTTATTTAAATATTAATATATAGCTTTTTCCTTTTGTGATATCTATAGTGAAAATAAACCATGAATTGTTTGAATTTTCATTTTATTAATAATAAAGTTGTGCCAACCAAGATCATTTTAAGTCTGTAAGGAAATAGTTATGTGATATTATACATTTAAAATATATTCAATTAATTATAGTTTTCAAGTAATAAATACATTCCCTCCTTGCCAGGTAAAATTGAACTTGTATGTTAGACACCTAAGTATATTATACTTGAAAGTTATTAAACAATCTTTGCTGTTATGTATTCAATCAAAAAATGTACTTAGAACTGTGGTTATCACTGGAAGAAGGCAGGAACAAGGTAGATACCATTAAAAACAGCAGACATCAACATGTTCTCTATACTATTTTCCAGGTTCTAGAAATAATACTCTATTAAACAAAGAGGAGTTACCTAATTGAATTTACATTGTGCTTATTTAATAAATCACTATTTAATCTTACTTGCTTTGTAAGGGATTTGATTATGTTAAAAAGGGTTGGGTGGAACATTTAACCTAACCGCCCATGGCTACTTATTAATATTTATTTAAATACTTTTTCAAAAATCCTGAAAAATTAGTGCCCAAGAATTGTTATAACCCAATTTATGTAATATCTGCAATGATTGCTAGAAAGGCAACGTCTATTTGAAGGCTCATAATAACCAGGTTGGCATTATGTTTGACAAATCAAAGACCTATTTTTCATTCCTTTGTTACTTATTTTAATAACCTGATTAGCAGAATGATGTTGACTCATGAACTACTTAAACCAAAGGATGGAATGTAATTGTCGTTCACCATCAATAAGTTCCATTTTCCCTCCCAGGCAGATTAGGCTCTATATATGAATTATTCTTCTTAAGTAAGGATGATTAATTATTCTTTCTCTCCCCTACACATCCTCTAATAATGTTCCTCAGTACCTATTCCAATAAGATTTACACAAAAATATTAACAATAAGAAATCTTGTGAGTTCTTTAATAAATTCCTGGCTCCATTATCATCATGAGAGACAATGGGAATCAAAATAGAGGTTTTGGGGGACATTATTCACTAAATTTTACATCTCTAAATTGTTTTAGCCAGAAGTTTATCATTATCAAATCTCTCGATTTCCTTTATTTTAATCCATATACCTTAAATCAGTAACTTTAAAAAGTTTTCTTTTTAAAATATCCATATTATAATATTCGGATATCATAGTAAATACAGAAAACACAGCCACAGTTTTTCAAAAAACAGTTTTATCCTTGTGAGTGACAAAAGTCACATGCTGTTGGGGGGTACTAAGACAAATCATGGTTTGCAAATGGATGTGGTCAGTTATCAGATAGAAGTCACCATGACTTCCTCTGTATGATTCTTGCTCTACAAATAAGGTATTATTCAAAAAGATATGAGAAAGCTTATGAGATTCCTTAAGGAGAAAATAGACTGGGGCAAAAAGTACGGAGTTAGTCAAACACAAAGAAGACTTTCAGGATTGAAATTAACTAGTCACATGGAAATATGTCTGAGAATAGAGATAAGGTTCTAATTCTAGGTCTATGCATTTCATCCGCATGCACAAAACCGTCAGCTAGTTAGAAGATTAGAAGGACACGATAATATTATCAAAACAACCTTGAAATGGAGTTTAAGTACTTAAAGTGAAAAAAATAGTAGACTAGTGGGAACAAAAGTGGGAGGGGTAATTCCAACCTGACTTGAAATACGGGATCCCTGAAACTCTGATGAGTCTACCTGAAAGATGAAGGTTCAGATGAGTTACACACAAGCACTCTACTAAAACCCATGGGTTAGAGAGAAGAGAGGAAGGTGCATTTGTGTCCATGGAAAGAACAAAACTCTCCACCACAGGTGTTCGAAACAACCAATGCATTTTAAATGGCTGTTTTTCCTCAGGGATTTTTCATGTCTGGTAAATTTTGTGTACCTTAGAGTGTTCTTTGAATTTTGTTTACAGTTCTAAGCTTGTTTTCAACTGTTATAATTTTTTCAGAAGTTTTTTTTTTTTGCTGTGTTTTTTGAATCTTTGAACATTTTTTGTTTACTTTTTAGATGTTTTTAAATTTATAATTCATTTTCCACCAATTATGCATGCTCTGCTCATTTTACTATGTTTTCATGAATTTTATATTTTTCTCTTCAGATTTTAGTTAATGTTTTCAACTACTGGTTAATGTATTAGTAACTTTTCTGTGCCCTGGAGTGCTTTTATCATTTATAAAACATGTAAATGTTTTTTTTTAACTTTCTACTTTACATTTTCATTTAAAAGTCATTTCATCCAGTGATGACAATTTTAACTATTTAGCAATGTTTTTACCATTTTTTAGTATGTTTCATTTATATTTAAGCAACATTCCTCATTAAAAAAATATAACCTAACACTTGTATTGGGAAAAATGTCTATTTTCAATGGATTTTCCTAAAACGGTAATAAGACTTTAAATACTACTATTTTACATAAGAACAAAATAATATAAAATAAATGATGACATTATGTATAGATCATTAACACTCATAATCAGAGTCAACACTACATTTTTCATCCTATTTACACCAGTATATTGTCAGGGCTATTTCCAAAACTTGACAAAGAATTTTTTATCAATGAGAACAAGGGATCATGGACTAAAAGGATGCAAAATGAGTTGTATTTTGCAAAATGCAACCCACTTGTTTCTACCAATTCAATTTTTAAAAATCTACTCTTTATTCTTTCAGCAATTTTCTTCAGACTTCCATTGTCTCAAAATCAGAAAGGTCCATACAGGGTTCAATGATAAAAATTGCCCCAGAAAAATGTCACAAGATTGCAGCAGTGAAGTCACAATGGTGAGCTATAAAAGAAATTAAGCAGGCTTTGTATCAGATAGCCTTGGGTTCTGATGTCTGCTCTGTTACATATTAGCTGTCTGGCCTTGGATAAATTTTCTTTCTCCGTAAAGCAGGAGAAAAGGGTCTTTGTTGGTACTGAATAAATAGTATATGTAAAATACTAACCCACAGAATCCTGTAAGTGCTGATTCCTTTTCTTTCTCTTACTCTTTTTTTTTTTTTTTTTTATTTCAGCTCATCATGGGGGTACATAAGTTCAGGTTATATACATTGTCCATGTCCCGCCCATCCCCCTGAGTCAGAGCCTCAAGCGTGTCCATTCTCCAGACAGTGCGCCTGGCACTCACCATGTAGTCATACCTCCATCCCCTCCCCCCCTCCACCTCCCCAAGTCAGCACCTTCAAGCATGACCATTCCCCAGAGGGTGCTCAAGAAATAAATATATTAAACTCTACACAACTTAAACACTCTGGTGGGCACTCTGGGAGATACAAACATGAATTTGATGTGATCCGAAGAAGTTTACAGACCAGATGGGAAGGTTAAAAATATAAATTATCATTTTAAAAGCCAAACAGACAATCATTTGGTCTAATAATGTGCAATAAGAACTCTTCCCCTGCTGAATTGGTTGAGTTGGCCAACTGGTGAATGGAAAGGTTTTATCTCCCTTTTCGACCAGCTCTGCCACGCCTAGGAGTAGGCAGGATGTCCTGTGTTCAGGAAAGAGGTGGGATCGTCCAGGTGAAGGAGATCTGGGAACCTGAACACAGCCCTCTGAACAAAAGTACAGCAAAACAGACGCTAAAGGAAAGCGTTGTACCAAAATACTGGCCCAAAAGAACTGTAATAGTTTTGGGAGATCCTGGAACAAGTCCTGGGACAAAAAAGTCTCTCAAGGAAGACTAATGAACCTATGATTCAACAGTAGGTCATCTTAACATGCAAGGATCTTTGGATAAGCTCAAGATCTCAACATCAAATAAATTCTCCAAATTAACGTGAAACAACTGACTGAGAATCCTGGTTGTACTATTTACTGTTCTGTGAGAGGATTTACTCACTGATAGAAATGAGAGGCCTTGCAAAAGCTTCAAAATAACATCCTGTCCTATGCTGAATGTTGCTAGAAGATGCCTTGGGCAATATATTACGTGGAAGAGCACACAATTTTCAAATCTACTCATTAGACTTGGTGCTCGCAATTATTGAGACATAACTGGGAGAAAGTTCTTTTATCCAAACTAAATCCTATTTGCACCTCAATACATGTAGGTTTGCTTGCTCTTAATCTTGGCTTTATTCCAGACATGTGGCTTTAGTATCCAGCATAGCTGAAACAGACCAGGCTATGTTAGCTCCCTCCATATGTCTGCCTTTCCTCCAACCTTTCCTCCAATTCTGACACAAGCCTTCCCCTTAGTGTCTGGTTTGCTGTACATTTGTTCAGAGGGGTTTATGTTCAGCTTCCCAGATCTCCTTCACCTGGACAATCCCACCTCTTCCCTGAGATGGTGGGGGAGGGATAAAAAATATAGACAAGAACTTGATAGAGACTCATAAATCTGATATGCAAAGGGAAAGAAAGAGTCCTCTTTCTCAAATGTGGTTTATATTTTCCATCCATTAGAGCTTAAATTTAGACTTCCCAATGAATGCAAAATCCATTGACTACTAACTAGATCATGTCAACCTGAGATGTGAAAACCAGAATTGAGCTTCAGGCTCCACATAAAACCAAAGCATGGTATGAGATCATTAAAGCAAAGGACATCAACACACACAGAGACAGTTTCTCCCACTCCTGTGTCTGTGTTATACCTCTGCAAGGAAGAAAGGACACAATCTGTTACCTACTGTGTGTCCCCCTAGCCCTGGGCTCATTCATTTTACTTCTCCATTTATATAAATGAGGAAAATTGAGGGCCTTGAAAGTTGAATAATTTCCTCCTAAATAATAAAGCTTACACATAGCATAATTTATGCTAAAACACTGAGTTGTCTAACTCCAAAATTTCCACTTTTTATTATTTTTGCCAGTTTTTTCTCCCTATTTCCCCACTTCCTACTGGTCTGTCTCAGCACCTCTCCTACTACCACCATTATGAAGTTATTGTTCTCCTATTATATTTGTGAGAGAGTACACATGTATGCCACATACCTAGAACATTTAAAACCACAAAATTCAAATCACAAACATGGAGCCCTCCCTGCCCTATAAATTGTCAATTTAAGTACTTATTTTTTGAGTATAAAGAGGAGGCACTGGCTTTCAAGCGGATAGAGGATAGGGATGGGAGAGGTGATTATATCAAGAATTCCTAGGGAATACAGTCAAATGTTTCAAAATTTGTGGTACTGTGCCAAGTTAGTAACGTTAAAATAGAGATTGACAGAATGAACTCTTTGTGGCAATAATATACCAAATTATAAACAAGATCTAAAGCCACACCAGAGGAGGGATAAGTCAAGCACCCCTACACTTAAAGAAGAAATTATTTTTTAACTTCCACAAGGTTTTTCTTTTTCTCCAGCATCTAAACAACCTCTGGTAGTGAGATAAATAATAATAAACAATTGCAGCTCATCCACTGCAAGATGCTGACTAATTGACCATCCATTCCACAAGCCATAACTGCAGCTTTGATTGGATAAGAAACTAGTTTCAGTAACTTTCTCCTGGTGATAAGAGACCCTCGATAATGGGCTGATTCTGGCTGGTTTACAGAGACTGCACACTGAGCATCTTCCCTGAAGTCCCTGCTTCACCTTTTGACATATGGGACCTAATTTTAACACACTAAAATGTTAAGTCTCCACCCCAAAGTGAGCATGGGCTGCATGTAACATGCATGTTTCTTCAATGCCCATGCTTTAGGGCCCCCTTCATGAGTATTCATAGCTCCTCCTATACCCTGTTGAATATGTATATACTCGGCCAATCCATTCAGGAATTAAATTCCTGTTTCTCATTCTTCCTCTTCTGAAGTGCCTGCCTCCAGTTTCGGCCAGAGCCTGCAGGTTGTAACCCTTTATAAGAAATAAGAAATAAGGTCTCCTCTCTAAATTTATAAACCTCTTGATTTTTTTTTTTTTTTTTTTTTTTTTTTTTTTTTTGTCAGCACTAGGATAAAGGGTGAGGAGTGAGCACATTTATGAGAGTAATTAAAAAAGTTCCTATGGTAGTTATATATTACTGTGTAGCACGTTACTTCCAAACTTAGCTACTTAAAAAAAACATGCATTTGTTATACTATCATTTCTGTGGGTTGTGAATCTGGGCACAGCTTAGCTGAGTTCTCGGCTTCAGAGTTTCTTACAAGGCTACAGTTAAGGTTTCAGCCAGGGCTGCAGTCTCACCCAGAGGCTTGATTGGGGAAGATCTGATTCCAAGGTCACTTCAGTGACTGTTGGCAGGAATCAGTTCTTTGTGCATTGTTTGATTGAGGGCTCAGTTACTCAGGAACCATTAGCTAGAGACCTCCCTTGGTTCCTGGCCACATAGGTCTCTCCAGAGAGCATCTCACAACATGGCAGCTGCATCATCCAAGGGAACAAGTGAGAGAGCAAGGGGGAGTCCATTGAGAAAGAATGCTAGTAGACAGAAGTCATCACTTTTTATGATCCATCCATGCAGGTGACATCTCATTACTTTTTCCCAGTTCTATTTTTTACAAGCAAGGCACTAGGTCCAGACTGTACTCAAGGGGAGGGGCTTACACAACGATGTGACTCCCAGGAGGCAGGGATCTCTGGGAACCATGCCAGAAACTGGCCAGCACAGCCCGCTTGGAGACTGTAACACCCTCTCTGGCCCCCTCCCTCATCTTTGTTTACTTTTCTTTCTAAATGAATTATTGCCTGGTGAAGCCTTTACGAGAAACACTTGTAAACAACTTGGAAAGAAAACTTGAATCAGCCAGTCTAGAATTGGTTTATGGAGTGGCAAAAGGTTTGGGTTTTTTTGTTCATGTTCTTTGCCTTAAGGATGGTAAGAGCTAACAAGAGGTAACGGAACTTGAACTATTAGTGAAAATAGAGTCTTCTTTTATTTCATTTATCTATGTCATTCCATTTCTCTATCGACAGACCTTATTAAGAGCTGGACATGTATTCAATACCTCTGGATCTACCTGGTCATTAACAAAAATTCACAGTCATTCTGTTCAGTTAACCCTTCATCAGAGACCATAACAAGCCATCCCTTCTCCTGGCCAGTTAGACTGTGTGTATAAATCACCTGAAGACAATATGATTAATGCCTGACTTACTTTTTTTAAAAGCACACTAATTATTTTTGCACTTTGGTTTCCATAGTTACCAATCTTTACTTCAGCTGTGCAGAATAAACTGATGCACAAGGGAGTCCTTGCGGCGTGGTTTATACATCGTGAGCCATTCTGGATCTTCATAATGGGTACCTGGAAAAAAAAGTCTTTCTTCAAGGTTAGCATGTCCTGACTGCAGCCATCATCCTCAAGCCACCTTTAATAGCTCAGTAAAATCTCATTAAAAATATCAATGGAAATGTGTGGCAATTTAGAAATTAACACAGGAAAAATACTTTCAACAAACACCGGAATAATTTTTAATTCCATTTGGAAGGGGTGACTCCCTGCCTCTGCACAAAGCTCATATAAATATTGCTTTGCTTATAGTGACACCAAAAATTCTTTCTTTTTGAAGGAGAAATTCTGCGTGGAAGTTATTTTTTAAAGTGTTTATTATTTTGAATTTGCCTCTGCACCAGACTTTTGTCCTGTGTCCCCTCACTGGCACAGAAATGAAGGACCTTCAAGTCCTGATCTCACTGCCCAGCCAGAGTAGCAGGGGACATTGGATTTGGGTTCACAGAGGTGTCCTGTTGTGGCTGTGGACTGGACACCTGTCTCTGTCAGGCAACCTAGCTAAAGAGTCTGAAAGGTCAGAAGGCTGCACAGAATCCATGGAGTGCTTTGTCCAGGGCCCGGTACCCATTTCTGAAATTCCCCGGGCCTTTGGAAGCTCATCTCATGATGGAATGAATGCTATGATGCTTGCTGTTCTACAGATTCTCTAGTGGATTCTAAGACCACTTAAAACTCTGATGCTTCATCCCAGCTCACAAGATTCTGAGTGTCTCTCGACCCCCTTCTAGGTCACTCCCACTAAGTGCCTGACATGCTAGTTTCTCTTGGTTCCCCCATGCCAGGCCCTTCCCCAGCTCTTGTACTAGTTGTTCTCTCTGCCTGGAATCTCCTTTCCCAGAATTTTTGACATTTCTTTTCTCAGACCCCAGCGCAACTGATACCTACTTAAAGAAAAGTCCTCTGACCACCTATTGTTAAACTCCTCATTTTCTGTTATACAAATGTGTTTATTTTATTCACAGCACTGAACCTATTTTCTTTCTTTCTTTACTTATTCATATGATGTCTAACTTCCCCAGCAGAATGTAAGCTCCATGAAGACAGAGCCATATCCATCTTGTTCATTGTTGCACATCCCCGGTGCCTCACACAGCGGCTAGCATAGGGGAGCCACTCAGTAACTGCATAGTAAATGTTGAATCATTCTCATCATCATCATTCAGAATGATTCTAACTTACGCTTTTGAAAGCTCAATATAGTTTGAGTGCGTATGTTTTATATGAAAATTTCAAAGAGAAAGTACTGAGGTTGACTCTGAATGAAATATGTAACCATGAAAAGCTTTAAAATGCATTTAAGAATGTATACATAGCGTTGTCCTATTTGTTTACACTTGCATGAACAGAGCTGCCATTTAGGAGGAGAGTGTGGGTAAAGAAGGGACTTGCCTGTGTTTAAAGGGTGTGTGTATAAAAATCTGTAAATTATTAATACACATAATATTTTAAGAAAGTGTGAGTATTGCTGTATGAGTATAATCTGAGTCTAGAATCTGGATGACATTGCTGGAATTCCTGGTACTCTTGAGAAAGGGTCCCAGGAAACCAGGTAGTTGCTGTGTAGCACAAGGAGTGAAAGGAAATGCAATTTCACTTTATGGAGAATTCCTGAATACTATTAAATTTGATACACATTAATGAAGTAAAAACAACCTTGTCTGCTATATTATCATTTATTTCTCCTTTCATCTAGCTGTTCCTGAGAACAAAAAGGATGTATAGGGGAAAAACCAGTAAATCAAATTAAAGAAGTCCTGCATTCAAATTCTGGTTTAACCACTTAGTATCCATATGACCTTGGGCAAGTCACTTCACTCTACCTCAGTTCCCTCATGTACAAAAAGTACATACAGCTCTCTTCTGTCTTGGCTCACTCTAAAGTGGAATGTTTGCATTTCAAAATTTTCTTGGTTTATGTGGATAAAGCTTATATTAATTTTTGGCTTATATTGAATTTTGTTTGGAATATTACTGATTGTGGATGTTTTCTGGGTTTTTCCCCCAAATTTGTCACCATCTTAACCTGTCAAGGAATCATTATTTTGTTATGAACTCTTGTTGGTTGTGGCCTTCATGTAATACAGAAAATAAGAGATAGTATATATGCCTCAATTCTCAGAATTTTCCTTTTAGTTTTCATTTCTAGAATGTGAAAAATCTTTTTAAAAGGTTTTGTTAACAGATTTTTTTTTCTGGAAGAAGGGAAAACATGAGAAAACTCAGTCAAATTACTTATCAGCCAATCCCTGCCAAGTCTTCATAGTGCTTCTCTCACATGTATCATAGGGTTTGGATTTTTGGAACCCGAAGTCAACATTCCATTGGCCTTCCTGTTGCTACTGTCTGGAGCTTCAACTCCTGTTTTAGTGGAGTAAAGGATTCCATTATGTTCTAAAGTCCTGCTACTTTTACTGCCCTTGGCAAGAGGGAGCTGACCACGTAATCCAAACACCAAGACCACAGCTGGCAAGCCCAAAGATGACATCTGACCTAAGGGTAGCAGGTTATAGGCTGGTCAGCCGCCCATTAAGTGTATTTATGAGACAGTTCTGCCAAATTGCAATAATACTGACTAGCTCTGCCAACCGGAGCCCCTCTTGGGAAATTTGAATATGAAACACTCAGAAGCAGCTAATAATCCGACCTGGGAGACAGAAGCTGAGAGACACACGGACAAAAGGCAGTCAGCAGAAACCACAAGTAAAAGCAAGGCACGGAAGTATACAGTGGTGGTCTTCCGTAAAAGCGGGAGGAAAAGAAACAGAGGCAAAGAACAGCCAACAAAGTTCCTGTGATGAGTGATAACCATTCTTGAGGCAACGACTGTGAGAGTCCTCATGGGGTGCCCAGCACTGCTGTCAGGCTAGTAGAACTGCAGCTGTCTCCCAGGTGACATTCTCAGCTCTTGGGGGCTGTGTACTTATTCCTGTTTTCTTTACTGTCTGTGTATCCCTAAAAGAAGACTCCCATCGCTAGAAGTTCCTGAGTATCCTTCCTTGCAACAGCTAAGAACAGAGCTTACACATCTAACGCTGTCTAGTACTGTGACCACAGCACACCTTGTACGCTGATTTCAGTAATTGACTCTCTGTCTTGGTGCGTCACCTGGTACTAGAGTCCTAGAGTAACAGACCCCTGTATTAGTCTCTCTAGTATTTCCAAAGACTGGATTCGCTCTCTTAAATCCTGACATCATGGTTGGCATCTCACTATCTTTTCATTACTTCTGCCAGATTGTTCTACTGCCAGCTGGTTTGCTGGACTCTACCTATTACCTGCTGCCAAGTTCTCTGAAGTCTTGTTCCACCCACCTGAAAGCAGGCTTCCCAGATGATGGAGCGTGGGATCACCTGTTGGTGTCTCACCAGGAGATGACACGGCCTTCTTCCTGTTACTAGTTGCTACTTTCTTTTGTTGGCTGCTGCATCCTGCCATGCTCCATTGCTGACCTGCTCAGGGTTTGTCCTGTCTGGACAAGCAGTGAGCGCCTACGTTACCTGTCTGTTGTACTACCTGTTACACTGCTCGTTCGAGATGAGTTCCCTTCTGCCTTATACCAGGTAATTGCCACAACTACCTAACTGGCCTGCCTCACTGATCACTCAGCCCTTCTGTATACCCTATGAGTCACCTTATTAACCTTTAAATGAGACTTTGGGGACATGACCATATTGGAAAACCAGTAATTAAAATATTAATACCTAAGTGTGAAGTTCTTATCCAGGTGTTCAAGGTCCTCTCCCATTGGACACCTGTCCACCTTACCTTTGGCCTACATGGGCCTCTGCCCCAGCTAGAAAAGTCTTGCTTTTTATTACTTTACATATCCCTTTTTCTTTGCCCTTGAGTATTATGTTCTGCTAAATCACAGTATCGTCTGAGTCCTCTGTAACCACTGGAATCCTACCCAAGTATTATGCGACTTACTAACTCAACCCAAAGACAGTTTCAGGGTAACCATCCTTGCCAGACACAATATCAGTTGGTAGTTACTCATCAAGATATAGGACTTTCTGCTCTCAAAGTGTTTATAGTCTGAGCAGGAGAGTTAAGCATTAAGCGAAGAAATGATTGCAGAATATTCACTAGGGAGACCACATAAAGAAGGAAGCTGTAAATTCTACTCATCACTAGGAGGAGAATAAGCAGGAAAAGTTTAAGAAAGGGTAGATCCTTGATCTAAACCTTGATTTAATGATAAACAAATGTTTGACAGTTTGTAGGGATAGGAAAGACATTGTAGACAAAAGAAGTAACAGGAGCAAAAATGGAGAAGCTAAGGTGCATGTTGTATATATACAGAACCACAGACGGCAGAAAGCGGGTTGTGCACCAAGATGGGGATGGAAAGACAAAAGCACATCATTGCAACTTGTAAATGAACAACAGCATGGTCAGTCTGGAATATTACAGAGGTTTTCTAAGTTTCTCCTATCTGCCCCTTTTTGCTGTAGTCCTTGCTTCTTACTCTGCTGTCAATTGTACAGATATCACAAAATTCAAACTCCTCTCTGTAGCATATAAACTGCTTCTTTATCTCCACCCTTCTTTTCCAACCACAATCTTTTTTTCAGTATTTAATCATTTCTTCCCCACTGCCTCCCACATCATATTGGAAGCACCTACCTTGAAAAGCTGTTAACAGTTAATTCATTCAACAAATGTTTATTTGCAGTAGATGCTGTGGTCCAAGTGTTTATTTGCAGCAGATGCGGTAGTATGTCACCTCATCTCCCTTTAGGATCTACACACTCGTTCCCTCAGACTCAAGAAATGTTGGCGGCTGATGACTCAGAGTTGTGACCTATCTAGAAATTGAACTCTGCAGAGGGAAGCTGCCTTTCCTGATACCTGCTCCCTTTCCAAGACCAGTCAGCATCCGATAATTGGTACATGAATAGGTACAAAGTTTCATCCCCCTTGTCTGCATTCAGGACAACTTTGTAGGTTCATCCCAACTCCAAAACAGCCTATAGAGTCAGTTAAGATGCCTTTTCCAACTGCATTGCGGTTCACATTCTCCTTCTGCCAGATCATGCCTTCCTGACTCCTCACAGGGACTAAGCCTGATTAAGAAACTCCCTACTGATCTTCCTGCGTGCAAATCTCAGTGCCTCAGAGGGTATTTCTCAAAGAATCTAAGCTACAACATTATTGAATGACAACCATGGTTCCAAGAAGGAGAGCTATGAAGTGAATTTTATTTATTTTTCAAGAACAATTATGCTCATCCAATATGCCAAGAGCAGCGTGATCTATGGGGAAGATGCAAAGAGCAGGAAGAGGCCTGGGGAGCGGCAGCGTGGCCTCCCTGTCCTGGGGGCAGGAGAGCCGGCCAAGGGGAAAGGCCCCACCCTGCCAAACTCTCAAGGATCAGGTATAAGACGGGGTGATCTTGTTTTACCTAGTCCAGTAATGTATAGATCCAGAAAGCTGTGAAATCTTTTTTTTCTTGGAAGCTTTGAAAACAAAATTAATTTCCTGGTACCAAAGTGGTGAGCACTATCCTCTATAGAAATAAGGGAGCAGGCTAAATGAGGTCTTAAAGTTCTTTTCAGACAAAAACTCATGTCAATATTAAAAGTGATGCATGATTTGAAATAGAAGCTATTTTAGTGTTGATCAAAGATGCATTAAGGCCTTCAAGAAATTTGCCTGGGGTATTTCCTGGTATGAGGACTCTTTACTGGGGACAAGCATTGTCTCCCATGTATCTTAAACCTACATCTCGGTTCTATTTTCAGCTTTCTGACTAATAAGACTGTTAAGTGCTGATAATCAATTATAACCCTGTGTTGAAGCCACAGATCTGTTACTTAAGAAGAAGGATTACTGAGCAGTGGCCATCAGCACTTTTATTAAAAGAGATGATAATGATTTTTCCCCTGGCAAACAACAAGCCTACTGTATCATTCCAAACTGCTTTTAAATGGATGTGGGTTTGCAACTACTAAGGATAAAATTAAAACATGCACATTCTCTCCTACCAGCATTATTTATCAAAATGACAGTGTGACCATTTTTCTTACAGCTTAAAACGGCAAGTCGATGATAATTACTTTAATCTATTTTTTAGTACACCATAAGATGCTTGAATTGCTGATGTAATTTTGAAGTTAATCTTTATTTATAGTCATAAGTCTCCTGTGGTGTAAGGATTGGTCATTCATAAAACGCCAAACAGACTATCTATTCATAGACTATGCCAATGAGGAGTAGATCCTCAATTTAGAAAGAAGTGGAGGAGCAAATAGAACTTGTTAATTTCATCTCACACTTTTCATGCTATGACTTAGATTAACCTTCATGTAAATAAAGTTCATTCCTCTTTTTCTTAGCTTAGAAGAGCAGATCTCCTGACTTACCAACTCCATTTGGGTTTAAGAAAAATTCATTCATTTACCATTCATTCAAAATACATCCTATACGTATGTTCTGTGAGCCAGCAACATGGAAGCTGCTGGAAATAGGGCATAAATATGAAGAACCCTTGGGCATAGATCCCATTTGAGCAGAAACTGGGGCTGATTTCTTCATTGCTGTATCCCAATGATAGAAAAGTGGACACTCCATAATTATTTACAGAGTGAATAAGCAAGACATAGTCTTGCTTAATCATGGGAAGCCAACAGAGGGTTGTGAGGAAAGGAATGACATGATCTTTCATGTTTTTTAAAAAGAATCCCTGGCTGCTTCATGAAGTCGATCCTGTAGGAAGGCCACAGGGTAGAAGCAGGAAACATCACTGGAGATGTGAATACTCTTTGTCAACAGCTTATAGGTAGTTTCTAAACCAACCTGTTTTAGGAAGCCTGCCTAAAGCAAAACGAGGGCCGTTTAGACAAGCTTGGCCCCAGGCTAGTTTCGCTCCTCCATGCCGGCTGCTCCACGACAGGAAAGACCCCAGCACCTGCCTGTATTGTCCCAACCCGGGCCCAGTCCTGATCTCCTCATTGTCTGACCCTCTGCAGACTCTTCAGAGACTGAATTCTCAACATTGGAGATATAAAGGGTCTTGTATCAGACCATTCCGTCCGATGTGTTGGTGGGATAACTTCAGGAATCAGCTTATCAGTTGAATCTGAGGGAAATTCAAGGAATTAAGATATAATGTGAGGAAAAACAATGGACTTCCTCTTGGCTCAAACCCATGTATAATATGCATGTATAGTACTTCACCGCTGACCCAGTTGCTTATTTGTGTGAAGGGACCTGCTTTTGCAAGCTGTCACTCAGAATGTGACACAAGACTCTGGTGTGATCTCAGCCCAATAAACTGTTCCTTGGGTTCTCCCCTGGTCTCCACTCCACTCCAGGTGGGAGCCCGGTCCTCTCTGGGACGCTGACCAGTGTGTCACTTCAGGGTCCATCTCTCCACTTGCCCCTGCTTTCCCCGGGTCAGGAAATGGGTAGCTATTCTGGGACAAGAGTAGAGCATATTGGCTCTGAAAATTTTCTTTCAAATTTATTTAAGTGCAAGGACCACTACCTTTATTAATTATTTTCTCTCTTTCTTTGATGTTTTGCTGCAACAACCCTCCTCAGAGGCACTGGAAGCCTGACACCTAAGAGGTAAAATGATGAGGTGAAAAAAAGGATTTGCACAAGAAAAAAGAAATACATCAATTATTATTTCAAATGATAATCCAGACACCCTATTATTTTCATTTTATAGACGAGAACACTGAGTCCTAGAAAAGCTAAGTAACTTGTTCACATTTACACAGTTCATTGGTAGCAGATTTAGTACTCAAACTGATGTCGTCGAGCTTCCCCAAATTTATGCTTGTAATAACCACATGACCAGCACTATCCCCATTTTTATGGATGAAAAACCTAAGCGTGGAGGGATTAATTCAAGATCTTATTCAGGATCACAACATTAAAATATTGCAGTGCTAGAATGAGAACCCAGATGTTCTGTCTCTTACTGCAGTGGTATTTCTATACTGCTCACCCATTTTCTCAAGTCTCAGGTTTCCCATTTACCCACAGAAAGTAGTAGTCTTGGAATTATGCCATGCAATTAATGGAATTAATATTTCCAGTTAAATAGAAGATTTCATTATTTAACATTATTATAAAATAGAAATTGCATTTCCATAGTAATCATCCATATTTACTTAACATTTTATCCTGCCATTTTCAAAGCATATCTGAGCACTACACGTATTAATAATACAATAACAATGGTGAGTATATAATAAAATCCCAAACAATGCCACATGTAAATTGGAAGGTTAATGAATATTTCTATGACTATGACAATAGAAAAAACAATGTTTTCAATGTAGAAAATGCTCTAATCATTACTCTGCTGTTATGAAAAAGCTACTACACCTCCCAAGGTGCTTTCCAATTTTCTGGGAGTGTTTCTTTCCACAGCTGGGTCTGGCCCCCAGAGCCTCCAGAAAAAATCTATTGAAGATTCTCTGTATGCAAATAATTAACCTAAGGGAGTGAACAAGGACAAAAGAGATTTCCCTTGGTAAACACAAACATTAACATTTGACCCATGGTAATGAGGGAGCAGTGACAGTCTAATGCTATTGAAAGAGAATCTTTTATATTTGCAGTTCATAAAACACCTGCTGCTTATTTCTATTTCCCATTCCAAATTTACTGGGTTTTTTCTTTTTTTCTTTTTGTTTTTTTGGAAAACAACCCAGAAATCGCCACAGCAATAACCACAGTATCAAAACAGCAGTATAGCTTTGAGTTTGGGAATTTTCTGAGTGAAATCTTAAATTCTCCTGGGCCATAGTATTACATAAAGAGGAAAGATTGTCCAGGGAATCTGTCAATATTACATAAGCACAGTCACAGCTGAAAACTACATGTTAAATCTTTGTTCCAACAAGCCATAAATAAACATATATTCAAAGAATATTTTGTCATAATTTTTCATATGAAAATAAAATTAACACCAGCCAAATGTGCTCTCCCACAAACTAGATTGAGCAACTTGTACTGGGGCTGTCATCTCATTTAAATATTTACATCTCATTCTTGCAATCATATAACGTCCTCCTTAAGGGTACTTTTGCTCTAATGAAATAAAAATCTATAACACCACCCAACTGATTTTCAAGAATATCTGTCAATAAGTTAGTCTTTTGTCTTCATCATCTCATAGTCCAACAGAGTGCTAAGGCAATTGGTCATAGAAGAATACCTCTCCCAGAATTCTCGGAAGGAATTTTAATTCCAGTGCTAAATAGCTCAGATAGCCTGAAAAAATAAAAACAAAAAATGCTTAATAATGCATTGAAAAACATCTTTTTAAATAATTTCTTGAGGGTAAGAAAGCAAAGAATGCACAGAAGCTAAGAACAAGAGAGAAAGAAGACACCTGGAAGGGAAAAAAGGCCAGAATCCAACATTTCCCTGGGAAGCCTCTGTTCAACCATGATAATTTTCAGCTTCTGTATTGATGACAGTGCAGAACATAAGAAATGGGAAATGAAATCAAGGACTACCCAAAATGAAGGTCTCATAAGAGATCTCTACATGACATTCATGAAAATCTTGAAGGGTTAATAAGAATTAAATAGAAGGATGAGTAAGGAAGCTTCTCTCTAAGGCTCTCTGATTAATAAGCACAATTTTGCTCTTATAATCTATATTTTCAACCTGGATTCCATCTACCTCTGTGGTAACAAAGACTTTTTAAGTGGTAACTAATTGGAAACACCATAAGGTGATTAGCAGAAGCCAACAAAAATGCTCTCCAGGGAAATACAATCATATCCAAGACTCAAAGAATTATCACAGCTGAAGTTCTAAGAACATGAAGTCAGAGTAGAAAATCATGAACTATGTGAGCAATTAAGGTGAAATTAGTGAAAACCAGCAAAAAAAAAATGCCAGCAAAGATTTTACATATTGGAATTTATCAGAAAGAAAATATAAATTAGTATTTTTCATATGTTTAAATAATAAAATAATTATTGAAATTGTGATTAAGGGACAAGAGAATATAGAAATTAAACAATGAAATTTGAAGGAAGGAAAATATAATACTTAGAAATGAAAAATAATATAGTTGAAATGTAAACAGATTACAAGTTAACAGATTAAAGAGAAATTTAGATACAGCTCAAGAAAAATTTATTGAACTAGTAGATAGATACAAAGAAAGTACCATAAAAGAAGCCCAAAGATGCAACTATATGGGAAATATAAAAGAGATTAGGGTGGAGTGAGAAGGTCTAACATATGCTTGATCAGAGAACCAAAAAATATGGCAGAAAATAATCAAAATAAGACAACAGCAAAGAGATAAAAACAAATAATTACCTGTGGAAAGACATAAAACCTCTTTGTTTGCTTCTTTGTTTGTTTTAAAGATTGTTATTTATATTTTCTATGAAATTGTCTCTCCTATAAAATAATAAATTGCTCTCTCAACTTGAAGCCAAACCACAGTTCAGAAATAGATGTAAGATGAACATCTTTCTAGCTCTGCACTGTTCAATACACTATCCAATAGGCTATTTAAATGTGGTTATTTAATTTAAATGAATAATCATTAAGTAAATTTTAAAATTCATTTCCTTAGTGACATTATCAAGTGCTGGAGAGCCTCGTATGGCTGGTGGATATGGACCATTTATGTCATCACAGCACTTTCTGTTGGATGGCATTGTAGAAGATAAACTGAAGTGTCTGGTACCACTTGTCAGCTAATCTTATCTGATTAGTAAAGACCATTATAAAGTCACTGGTGAAATCAATCTTCAATTTAGTGTCTAGTGTGATAATTTTTAATAATAAATCTTAATTTACAATTATTTGTGTTCATTATTCCCAGGCAAATTTTATAGGTTATAACATCTCTATTTTTCAGTTTTAACATCAGAAAGTTACATAGTACCATATGTTTTAAAGACAGCTGGTAATTTGAAACACACATAAGAGATTTTCCAAGCCACCATTTCTTAGCATAATCACATATAAACTATGTAAGTAACATTGTCCAGACCCCCAAGTAAAGTCTATAGAGCAAAATGACATTTCAGTGTCATTGAGGAAGTTTGTGCTATGAAGGTACAAATATAAAATGATAAAATTGTAAAAATGATTGCTTAGTCAAGATTTTTAGATAAATTATATGATATCTAAATTTATTACTTTAACATATAATGCTTTCCTTGACTTCAGCTCATTGTACTTGCATTACCTACTCTTTTAAAGTCTTTATTTCATTACAAAATCATCATGAACCACTCATCAGCTCCTCCTGCCTGCAAATCAGAGCATCTCCCCAGCCCTGGCCCTCCCAGGCCCCAACTGGCCCTTTTTTTTTTTTTTTTTTTTACTTACTGGGTTAACACATTAGCTTTCACAGCCTCCAAGAAATCCCATTTGCTCCCAGGATCTGCCCTAACACTATCTAAATCTCCTAATCTCATTGTGACCTCCTTGGAGGTAGGAAGGTGGCCACATGAATTTCAATGAGTCCTAAGCGGGCACTAAAAAATATATCAAGGAAATAAAAATGTCTGGTATAAAAAGAATCAGGGGTGGAAGAGTGGACTGGAGGACAGTGGTCACTTCCAGGATTTGAGATATCCTATGGGCTGTTGTAGGGTGGTGGTAGGGAAGGTCGAAGAAACTTAAGAGTCAGAATTAGGAGTTGAAAAGGAGCTGTTTAGAGATTGTGTAGCCCAACTTTCTAGTTTAACAGGTGAATAAACTGAAGCTCAGACAGGGGGAGTGTGACAGTATTGTATAGTAATTAAGACTGTGGACTTTTGGAATCAGTCAAATGCTAGCTCTGCTACTTACTGGCTAAGTGAAGTCAGGCAAGTTATTTAATCTCTCTGAGTCTTAATTCTTTCACTTACATAACTGAGATCATAATTTAAAAAACTACCACATATGTCATTTTCAAGAATTAAATGGGATAACGTTTCAAGTGTTAACAGAGAGACTGAAAAACTAATTTGCAATTCATGGAAGTGATGACGATGACGGTGATAATAAAGATGATACAGTTCACTCCAAGCCTACCTGCAAGGTAATGGAAGAAATAAAACTCGAACCCCCGTTTGTGACTTCTAGTCTGATGCTCTAGTTCATGCTGTCTATGCTAGTTCAATAAGCACATCCTGCTACTAGTTTACTTTTTGTATCTGCAGACATGAATCTCCTCAAAGACTACAGAACTGAACTTCTCTGAAATTGTCAGAATGGACACTGGATAAAATCACCCAGTTTCATAATTTCTCCTGCTATGGGCCTCTTATGTGCTAATTTATCAACAGCTTGTTTTCACAATGAGGTTATAAAGAATGTAGTTTCTTATTCTGGGTGAAGCTAAGGTCCCCAGAAGCCACCTGGCTTGTGTCAGGGGTGCACGCCTTGTTTTTTTGTTAGAAGCTTTCATTTCCCTGTGTAACTTCGTCTGGAATGATGTTACCCTGTGTCCATACATGTTTCCCCTCTGCCTTCTGGGCCATTCCATTCCAGCTCACCAGATTGCAGCTGCTTGTGTCCTGCATGCATCTGCCCTCGGCAGGTGCCCAAACTAGTATAGCCCTATTCCATGTGGCAAACTGGCTATTTTCTAGTCCACGTAAGAAACTGTCTGTCTTCTAAGGTTCCATTGTTGCTACAATGTCCTTAAATATCTGGCCTTTCTACTTCTGTAGATCCCAGTGTCAATTCAAAAGGCCTGGAGAATTTGCATTGCACCTCCGGAAGTACCAAATGATAAAAGCAAGGACACCTGGGGAGATGTATCTTCTTTTCCACTTTTACATTCATTCCAGATGTAAGTTATCATTCTAATGTATTCATGAAAATGGAACGTGTGCCTCTATTCAAATACATGCAGAATTTACACTTTTCTTGTATTTTAAAATGTTCTCCTTGAAAGCCTTCATCACATAAACACCTATCCATTTTCCTATTCCCCATTCTTGTTCTGGAATCTGGATTTATGATGTCACATGCAATATTAGAAAAGTATTCTACAAACTGATCATATCCCATCTGCTTATGAATAGTAATTAGCAGCCCCCTCTTCCACCCCAAGAACATCTGTCTCAGTTTTCTGCCAGCCTATTTAGAGCCACAGCATCATTGTTACCTGGATCTTGATTCTCTTTTAATGTGCTTATTTAGATCTACTATTTAAAATTTATAGATAAAGCTCTGAGTACTTCTGGATAGGCAGCCCAGAAGGAAAGTCAAGATGCCAATGCTAATTTTAGATTAATTTACTGGTCAGTCTACCCAATGTCAAATTGCTAGATTTTCACAATGCTACTCCCATGGCAACTCAATTAGCAAAAAGCTCCTAGCCTGCAAGAAGAGTTTCTCATGATTGATTATCTTTTAAAAACACACTTTTTATTCAAGAGAGTATGGGTAAAGAAAAAGGCAGAGATATCTTTTTGCCAGTGTATCTTTCTACTCTTGATGTCCAAAGAGGAAAGTCCACATTCCCTAGAAGGCATGAGGCACGTCTTCTTGTAAACAGAAGGGAACCATTTGGAACAGTGGAGATCATTCTTTATCCTGGCGGTGTTAAAACAAACAACCTTTTTTTGTGTGCTTTTCAGGTTATAAAGACCTCAACAAACTTAAGGGATATTCATAGACCCTGTGCAGAAAAGGTAAAAGGTCTGCAGAATTCAAGAAATTTTATTATGCAAATTGAAAACTGGATTGAAATTGTGACTTGCCAAAAACAAATTTTGCTTCAAAAAAGACAGTAGTGCGTTGTCTCATGCTTATACTTAGCACATCTTTGCAGACACTGTGTTGTTTATGTCAGTGGAAATGTTTCAACAACAAGCTCTCTTTCCCTTTGTAATATCTATACATCCGATGCCATTACTCCTGCACCATTAATTATTCAGGATGATCTGTATTTTTCCATGTAGCTACTATTACTTTGACATGTTTAAAAAAAAACATTCAAGGAACTTTTAACCTGTGTAGCATTCTTTACTGTTACTTGCCAATCTCATGAAAATTCAAAGTCAACTATTACTAGAATTACTTTTTCCTGAAAGCTCCATGGAAGCCTTGGAGTAGCTAACGCTTTGGAATAAGAAAGAAAAACTCATTTGTGAGATCTTTCATTTATTATATTATTTTTAATGAAGACCTTGGCATGGCCGGGCGCGGTGGCTCACGCCTGTAATCCTAGCACTCTGGGAGTCCGAGGCGGGTGGATCGCTCGAGGTCAGGAGTTCGAGACCAGCCTGAGCAAGAGCGAGACCCCGTCTCTACTAAAAAAATAGAAAGAAATTATCTGGCCAACTAAAAATATATATAGAAAAAATTAGCCGGGCATGGTGGCGCATGCCTGTAGTCCCAGCTACTCGGGAGGCTGAGGCAGTAGGATCGCTTGAGCCCAGGAGTTTGAGGTTGCTGTGAGCTAGGCTGACGCCACGGCACTCACTCTAGCCCGGGCAACAAAGTGAGACTCTGTCTCAAAAAAAAAAAGAAGACCTTGGCATAAGTTTATCACTAGTGGTAATGATTATTTTCCACCATATATCATGAATGAATAAAGTGCTTTCCAATGTAGTATTCATGGCACAGTAACTTCACATGCAAATCTATATAAAATATACACAAAACAGAATAGTAAAATATGCGAAATAATTAGCAGTTGGGGAGCTTCATGATGCCACATGTCTACCCCATTGCCAGCATCTTCAATGTCAGTATCTATTCCAGCTATATTGGCCTCCAATTTTCACCTTGTTTCACATCATATGATTTGCCATGGTATGTAAGAATTCATTATTAACTTTTCTGACGTTTTATTAGGAAGAGAGAAAATATTACTGAAATAATCTTTCCTGACTTAGAGCCCAAGCTCTCATAAACTATTGAATTCAATATATATCTGGGCTGCTAGGTTGAGTTTACCAACTGAAGCTTCTTCTTATTAAGCAACTGGGTAGAATAAAGAGTTTTCCTACAGCTCAGTCACTTGCTCTGAAAAAGCTTTTAATTTAATCCATCACCAAAAAAAAAAGTTCCAATAGGTTGATTCCTATGTTCATAGAGTAAGTCAACTACTTGGATTTCTAAATTTTATATTGCTTTCTAAAATATCAGTTATGCTAAAAATAAGAACATCAAGGCAAACAGAAATCCAACGAGGTGTCCATGAATCAGCTGTCCCCCATCTTAAGACTAGAAAGGATCATATAATCCAATGGTATTCCAGTTTTGGTCAATGAAGCACTGGGAAGACTGGAGAAGTATCCTGAGGGCTACTTTTGCCGTGGCAAGGGGTAAGTGGAACCCTCCAACCACACTCAGTCACAATCACTCAGCTCTACTCTGTTCTACATTGTAGAGTTCAATGCGTTACTTAAATAGCAGGGGGTTTGTAGATGTTTCACTGTGGACCCATATCCTGCATCAATTTAGAGTAGTCAGAGCTTAAAACAAAAGCAGGGAGCCGAAGGTCTTGCTTTGTTCTCTTCAGCTCAAAGGTATTAAAATGTATGTTTTAGAGGCCTTCTCAAGGAAGTTCTTTCCTTTAGAGAAGACTGCCGACTGGCATTTCTGGTAAGCACTTCCATCACTTTCTGGAAAATATCAGAGCAATGCCAGCTCTAGGTCCCATATTGGGCATAAGGAAGGCTAGAAGCATCATGGGTAATAGCTACAAATGGAGGTGGGGGGATTAGAATTTGATAGGGACTATAAAATATATAAGACTCTTTTAATTGTATTTGTCTCTAAATATTGTAAAATATCATCTCATTGCAATTAATGGGTATCAAAAAAGTTCTAGCCATAGCAAAAAATTGAAAAAGGTCAGCAGACTCAGACTTAAGAATTTGCAAATGATAAAATATTATTGGCTATAAATTTATCCTTCTATTATATGTTTATATATATATATCTTTCTATATATATATACACATATATATCTTTGTGTGTGTATTTACCTTCATGAAGCAGAACATGTAGTGTTTTGTGATCCCTTATAAAAATAAAGTATGGCCTAATCAGGCAAAGATTTTCTCTCTATTTATTCCTACAAAGATCCTTCACTTACTCAAAAGATAAATTCCTGGTACTTAAATAAACCGGTGGTGCCACAGGCCAAAGTTCTCTGGAAAAATGAAAGGAAGTTGACTTCTTGCATCAACTTATTTGAATTAATAGAATGATGCTATCTTTTCATACAACATGCCATTCATTATGCTATTCATAATATCTAATTCAGTCACTTCTTTCAACAAAATATTGCTGAATGCCTACTGAATAGCCCATATAAACAGTCCCTACCACAAGATATGGAAGAGGGTTTTCTTCAAAGACAATTTAACAATTACTTGTTCATGAACCTTCTGAAACTTCTCTATGGTAATTCTCAGAAGACACATAGGTGGTTCTTAGGCAAATGAAATCTATTTTCTCAGCCTATTTTCAAAATAGTGTCCCTTTAAATGCAAAGACATGATTTTAGGATTATTCTGTTTAGAGTGAAGGTCTTTCTGTCTCTCTTCTCAGACAGCAAGTCAGAGGGTTTAATTTGACTGGGCTCATCTCAAGTATGAGTTTTTGACTGTAAGCTACTCTTCATTTACATTTGTTGAATGGCAGAATCTCTGTTAGTTAGCCCTCATCTATCTAATATTTCAGAGAGCTCCATTTTTTAAAAAAGGAAAAAAGGTGAGGGAAAGGCACCAGCTTCATTCTCAGATTTTACAGAGTAATCCCATAAAGCATTGATAATCTGCTAGTGGACTGAAGATAGCTAACCTATGCTTCCTTTATGTAAAGGCTTGATTCTTTGTAAAGAAATCTAGATATCATGGCAGAAGCTAGCTCACAAATAAGCTGAAGATAGGATCCATGAGGTGTGTAAATCCTTCTTTCAGACAGAGCCCCAGAGAGTCTTCTGCCTTTTTAGTCTGCATGCCTGGCAATTACTTCTGATGACCTGAAGGCCTGGTGTTGTAATAGTCTTGTCAAAAGTTTAGCCATAGACAATGTAATCAGGAAGAATTCTTTCCCCACAGACCAATTTTCTAGGGCTAGCTGTGTGAAACCAAGAAGAAAATACCTTGTCAAATTTATGTACAGATATAAGCAAATGATGCTAAATGAGCACTAGCAAACTATTTAACAGTACATTAAAAGGATCATTCAGCACAATCAAGTGGGATTTATCATGAGGATACAAGGTTGGTTTGGCATACACAAGTCAATAAATGCTATTTGCCATGCTATTTACCATATTAACAGAATGAAGTATAAAAACCATATGATCATCTCAATAGATGCATAAAAAGCATTTGATAAAATTCAGCATCCTTTCATGACAAAACCTCTCAACAAATTAGTCTAGAAGGAATGTTCTTGAATACAATAAGGGCCATATATGACAAGCACACATCTAACATCATACTCAATAGTTGAAAGCTTTTTCTTTAAAATCAGGAACAAGACAAGGAAGCCCATTCTCACCACTTCTGTTCAACATAATACTGGAAATGTTAGCCAGAGCAATTAGGCAAGAGAAAGAAATAAAAGGTCTCCAGATAGGAAAGGATGAAGTGAAACTGTCTGTGTTTGCAAATGACATGACGATATATACAGAACATCCTAAAGACTCCACAAAAAACTGGTAGACCTGATAAACGAATTCAACTAAGTTGTTGGATACAAAAGTCAACTTATAAAAATCAGTGGTGTTTCTATACACTACCAACAAGCTGTCTGAAAAGAAATTAAGAAAACAATCGCATTTACAATAGTATCAAAATAATAAAATACTTTGGGGCAAATTTAACCAAGGAAGTGAAAGATCTATGTACTAAAAACTATAAAGCATTTATGAAACAAATACATGGAAAGACTGGAGCTGTAAATTTAGAAGTTGTCAGTGTGTAGTTGGTATTTAAAATCATAAAATTTGATGAAATTATTTGAAGAGTAGAGGTAGTTTATAAAAATAAGAGATCTAAGGACTGGGCCCTGAGAGGATGTACTGCGGAACAAGTATATTTATTTTGAGGAGAGAGCTCAGAAAACGCTGTTGAAACAGACAGAGGATTCCCATTTCCAACTAACCCAAAGACTTCAAGAAACAGGGAGGAGATGGGACCAACACATGTTTAAATGGTGGCCATTATATCTTTAACTCTCCTGTCCAGATATCATATTAACATGGTCTGTAAAATTCAATGAGGGTTTGATTTTATAAATACGTTCTTTAGCTGAAGTAGCAGAAAGCCCAGACTCAAGCTGGGATAAATGGGGAGGTGACTGTTCATCCCACACGGCGATGAACCTAACAGAAAGGCAGTCCCAGGCGGAGCCGCAGCGCTCACCTCTGCCTCCTTGTGGTTCTCGTGCCCCAGCTCTGCCCCACATTGGCTGGGGCTTCAAGAGGCTACCAAGGTGGTCACAGCTATTCCTGGTCTCACAGCAGGAGAGAAAAACAGATCAGCCCTTCCACTATTTCAGAATATGAATGAGTCAGAAATGGTGAGGAGCTAGACAGCTTTATTGCAGTGAATGGGTCACACAGAATTTGACAATATAATCAAGAGGAGTGTGATGCAAAAATGATGTCCAGTGATGCCCTTGAGTGTATCAAACACAGAATACATTTTGCACATACTTTCTAATTGCCTTTCTCTCTTCTGTTATTTGCCTTCACACAACCAGTCTCTCAAGGGTATTACCAAATTCCTTCAACCCCTTTTTCTTAGTTTCCTCCCCTATGGACCTCCGTCTCCTTACTCATATTTAAATCAATTGCTTTATGGGCCTACTGCACAGCTATCATCATTGCTTTTTTACTGCCTAGGTGTATTTCCCGAATCCACAAGGAAATCTTTCCTAAAAGGCTCCAGTAAGACATCCCTTCATATTTCATTGGCCAAAACTAGATCCTATCCTCACCCCTGCACCAACCAATGGCAAGGAGATAGGATGACCTTCAGTAGGCTAATAAAGGTCACCTTGATCTAGAGATAAGATTCCTCCCTGAAAAGCTGGTGACTAGGACAATCAGGATTTGGTTGTCAAGAAGGAATTGGATGCTGGGTATGCTGCCAATAGTATCTGATGCAATGATGAATAAAAAGCTCTGTTTAAAGCAAAAAAAAAAAAGCGTGCAATGAGTTAAAGGAGAAAACATAAAATGCAAAAATTAAAAAGCCATCCATTTTATTATGTAAGTTCTAGGTTCATGAAATATGAAATAATTAGAAGATCAAGTAGAATTTTTTAAAGAACTTCTAGCACTAACATTTTAACTTAGATATATTTTGATAAAATCATATGAATTGCTATAAAACACCATAAAATATCACTGCTATATTTTGATATATTTTTGTATTTAATGGTAACCATTTTAGGAGGACCAAAACTGGTTGGTGTAATATTTTAAACATTACACCACTGATGCCGGGTAAATGAAAAACCAAGCTTCAATTGATGGTAATCTGATAGGTTTCAGACTATAAATTACTTACTTACACTAATAGCAGAAAACAGTGACCATCTGATTCTTAAAATGTTATTTAATGGAGCTACTATTGAAGCAAGAGTATGGACAAAGATTAGTAGTAGATTAGGTAAATGTTGGTGATCTCAGTCCCAAAGGAAGCTTGCAGTTTATCATATGTCTATGTTTCTCTCTTTAAGTGAGAAAACTCTAAATTGATGTTTATAAAAGTCAATGTCATCCTTCCAAACCTCTTCTATGCTCATCAACCATGTATCCTAGGTCCTGTAGGTTTGGCCTCCACTTCACTTCACTTGCCTCTAATTGGGACTCTGTCACATTAATTGCATTTATTTTAAGAAGGCACAAAAACACCACATGTTATGCACAGGCAGAATTGTCATTTAAATCAGAAAACTCTTCTCTCATCGAAAAATCAAGTTCTTAAAAATAAATATAGAACAATATGGTCCAATTTGCTCTTTCTATTCTTGGCTAAATGGTGACCAACTATGATCCCCTATCCCTTTATAACTGATAGACCACTGACCTAAAAAAAAAAATCACTGCTATTGATTTTCTGTTGGATAAGTTTAATAGCTTGTCTATTCTTATGAGCTTTCAATTTATGTGTGGCATTTATTTCTCTTTGTTTTATTGGGGCTGTTTTTGTTAATAAAAAATCCTTTAGTAAATAAGATTATCATTGCTTATGTTAATGATCAAGTTTCTCTAGTAATGAGGCTATCAGGTAATATAACAGTTTTTTCTCTCAGAGAAAAATAACTCTTACTCATTTTAACTTAGATTTGAAACATTTATCTCTTCTCAACTCTTTAAAGATAATTCCAAATGCATTATTAGGCTGTAGCAAGTAGAAGTAATGAAAATCCCTGAAAGAGAGAAAATGGATAAACCAATAGATTCTTTATGAACCAGTCAGCTGAAGCTTGTCTTTCATGTTTAAAATGGCCTTCTCAAGGTCAGAGTTGATACAATCCATAAGAATTATTACATCGTTTTTCTTTAGAAGTTTAAAATAAAGATTTCAATCCAGTTTCTGAGAGAAATTATTATCACTTGATAAAATAACTTATGGGACAACAAAGAAAACATTAATTAAAATTCCCAGATTATGTAGATTTGGCCATCTTCCCTGAACCTTCCTGATTGCAAATAGATCATATACTACTGTTTATCTGATAATAAATGGATGAGTCATCATTGGAACCCAAGAAGTTCCAGTGTGGAGAGTGCTACTTTTGGCTCCCTATACTGAATATGTTCTTGAACATAATGATTTACTTTTTATTTATGAAGAAATACTTCATCACTGTTTACAGCCCAAATATACTGACACACATGGTCCAAATTTCTGAGCATAAAGAAAATTGAACCAAACTACAATTGTAAAATAATGCACACTGCTAACAAGATCACAGCGTGAAATGGGTGTGTGTGCTGGTCACACAAGACACAGCATCACTTCCAGAGTGGCTGCTGCAGCCGCTCCACTGACCATAGCCCATCTCAGTTTGCGTGAGAGTCAATGCAACTATTCTAGGCTTGCTGAGCGAGAACATGAATAATTCACTTCACTCCCAGTGCACAGAAGGGAGGAGCTAGAGAAGTTTATTTCAGTGAATGTACCACATAGCAGTTGATAACATAATCAAGAGAGAAGTGACAGAAACAAAAAAGACCCAGTGTTGCCCTTGGCCTGATTGAGGATTGAATGTGTTTTTTGAGTTTTTACTAACTGCCATTCCTTTTCCTTATATAGTTTGCCTTAACTCATCCAGTTTCTCAAGAACATTACCAAATTTCTTTAAATTTTTTTTCTTAGTTTCCTCCTTTCTGATCTTCCATGTACTTGCTCAAGCCTGAACCAATGGCTCTCAGGCCCAACTGCCCAGCTGTCACCGTGGAAACGTGCTTCATTACTCTCCTGAGTGGGATCACCTGTTTCCTTGTTGCCACATGTCATTCTGGTGTTGTTTGCTCTTCATTTTGCTCTAGTCCATCTTCAGATAACTTCCTACATAAGACTTAGGCCTTGGGAAGTATTATCGGTAAACGTCCTGAGCCTTTGACTATCTGGGAATGTTGCTTTCCTATGTACATTTGATTAAAAGATTGGTTGGACATATAATTCTAGGTTAAAATTGTTTTCCTTCAGGCTTTTGAAACTAGGGCCTCACTGTCTTCTAGTGCAAGATCTACATGTTGAGAAGTCAGATGCAGTTCCAACTCTTGTTCTTTTTCTCCGATATTTGCTCTATCCAACATCCTTCCTGACTTAAGGACTATAGGCTGAGATGAAAAATCCACTTCAAACAAACTTACGGACTGCTAATCTCTCCAAAATCGTGTCAGAGTGAGTTAACTTCTGTTTAACACAGTGTACCACCACAGAAACATGTCCTGACACCTCCTTGGCACTAGAAAAATTGAAGAAATTGCTAAACTGCACTTTCAAAATTCCACATTATGGGTAGAATTATTGTTTACCCAAGTATCCATCTTTGTAAGTTGTTTCCTAAAACAAGCATCAAACCCTCACATAGTACTTACCATACATTAGAAAGCATGCTAAATACTTTACAACTGGCGCTTAACTCATGTAGTTCTCAGAACAGCCCTATGAAAAAGGTACTGTTATTATCTTCGTTTTGAAGATGGGGAAACTGAGACCGAGGGGAGTTGAACTATTCATAAAGAACATATAGCTGGTATGTTGCTGATTCGGGATTTGCATCCAGGAAATCTTGCTCAGGAGACCATAAGTACCAAGCTACATTGCCTCCCAAGAGTTAAATTTATCAGGCTCCTGAAACATTATCTTACCCAACAGTTATACAATGAGCATTTGAATATTGCAAATGAATAAAAAGCCCTACATAAAAAGGTGATGCTATTTATGCTCCCATCTTGCTCAAAGTATTTCTTCCTAAATTGTCTAAGTTCTTCATCTACTTATCATTCAATACATTTGGAGCCTTAAATAAGTGTTAAATTGATGCTACTACTGCTGACACTGCTTTAAACCTTGAAGGATAATGAGGCCCTCAGAAGAAAACTAACCACTTATTTCATTAGTTAACTCGAAACATCATTCCCTCTATTTTACAGATGGATCAAATCAGGATAAATGCCCAAGAATATAAAATTTCCAGAAATGCAAGATGTTAAATATTCTTTTAAGTCATGATAGTTTGTAATGACTAATATTTGATTCTGAAACTTCCCATTTTTACCAGATTTTTATTTAAAAAACAAATAAACTTAGAGATAATACTTTGAAGTATTGCTTTTTTATCTTCATATCTACTTTTCACAGACTCATTCAATGAGCTGCATCTTTTTTTTTTTTTTTTTTTCTGCTCCATACTGGAACCAATGCCTTCATTAGGGAACTGTCCTGATGACTTTGGCCCCGTATGGCCTAGGGTCTAGTCCTAGCTCTGACACTCAGTAGCTATCAAACCTGAAATAAATTGAAACTCAGTGTTCTCATTTATAAAGAATTAATAATAATTTGTCCCTTACAAATTTGTTCTGAGAATTAGAAGCAACATACATGAAGAATTTGATCCAGAATAAGCATTCAATGGATAGCATTTGTTCTATCTCAGTGCATCTTAAGAAAAAGAAGAAACCTGTGTCTTTAAATGCAAATGTCCCAACTAGAAATTTTACCATAAACCAATTCATTCAAAGTTTGAAAACCATCAAGAGATTATTCTTGGAGTCAAGTTTCTGTACTCCAAGTCATGAAAATGAGTTTAATTTCTCAAGAATGAGATCTATTAAATTGATCATTTGGGATGAGATAAAGCAAAGGGACTACAAAGCAAATTTTTAATATTTCTTCCTAAATACAGCTATCTAATTATACTTATTGAGCAAATTCTTTTCTTCTCTTGTCCATATTAACAACCACATCTTTAAAAACCTTTTGAGCCTTTGTTAGTCCAATATAAATGTTGAGCATTCCTTTTTGTAGGAAAACTTTACTATACTGAAAAGAATTTCTGTTTTTCGATGAACAGTTAAGCTATTCTGAGGGCCCCTGGCTGGTTAACATTCTCCAAGTCATTAATTAAAAAGATTTTTAAGGTAAACCAAAGATCGTTATAAGAAGCCTACTTTGAAATACTTGATTTTTCTAAATTTGGTCTTGCTCTAACGTGTCTCATGAATTAGTCTGTTATAAATGAAGCATTCTGGTCTCTGGCATTCCCCACTCAATCAGCATGAGGCTAATGACACTGATAGGCCTGAATTCAAGAAAGAAAAATGATGTCTTCTCACACGCTAAGAACAATGCCTATCAAATGAGTCTTTGTTTCCCTAAGCAGTTGTACACCTGCATCCCATGATCTCTGTTAAATTACTGGTCAGTGACCATTCCTGTAAGGTCAATGGGATCAAAGACTCATGGACATATTCAAGTCTTCCTCCAATAAGCCCTCCCTATACCTGCCCTACATACATAAACTCACTCAATATTTTCTTTATATGTGCAAGAGAAAAAAATGTTCCAGTCAAGACTAACATTAAAAAGAAACATGAAGAAGACAGCATTCATACCTCACTGACATTTTATGAATGGTATTCATTTTAAGTGTCTGCAGCATGTCATCTTTTTTTCACAGTGTGCATGTGTATGTGTGGTGCCGTTGTTAAGACAAACTTATAAATGCCCAATACTGTGTAAGGTAGCCTTTAAAAAAATTGCCTGAGATCTAGACAAAATAATTCTATGCTTCCTATGGAACAAGAGAAGACCCTGTATAGTCAAAGCAACCTTAAGCAAAAAGAACAAATTAGGAGGCACCAATTTACCAGACTTCAAGCTATGCCACAAGGCAATAGTAACTAAAACAGCATGGTATTGGCACAAGAACAGAGATACAGACCAATAGAACAGGACTAGGAACCCAGATATAAAACCATCCTCATATAGCCATCTGATCTTTGACAAAGCGGACAAAAACATACACTGGGGAAAAGAACCCATATCCAATAAATGGTGCTGGGAAAACTGGATAGCCACATGTAGAAGACCGAAACAGGATCTGCACCTCTCACCTCTCACAAAAAATTAACTCACGATGGATAACAGACTTAAACCTAAGGCAAGAAACCATAAAAAATCTAGAAGAAAATGTTGGAAAAACTCTTAAAGATATCAGCCTAGGCAAATAATTTATGAAGAAGACCCCAAAAGCAATCACAGCAACCATAATAATAAATAAATGGGACCTGATCAAATTAAAAAGCTTCTGCACAACCAAGGAAACTATTAATATCATTAGAGTGAATAAACAACCTACAGAATGGGAGAAAATATTTGCATGCTACACATCTGACAAAGGTCTGATAACTAGAATCTATATAGAACTCAGGAAAATCAGCAAGAAAAAAAAATCAAACAACCCATTAAAAAGTGGGTGAAGGACATAACAGAGAGTTTTCAAAAGAAGACAGACTTGTGGCCAAAAATGTAAAAAAATGCTCAACATCTCTAATCATCAGGGGAATGCACATTAAAATCACAATGAGGGCCACCGTGGTGGCTCATACCTGTAATCCTAGCACTCTGGGAGGCCTAGGCGGGTGGATCACTCGAGGTCAGGAGTTCAAGACCAGCCTGAGCAAGAGCGAGACCCCCGTCTCCACTAAAAATAGAAAGAAATTAGCTGACCAACTAAAATATATATAGAAAAAATTAGCCAGACATGGTGGCGCATGCCTGTAGTCCCAGCTACTCGGGAGGCTGAGGCAGTAGGATTGCTTAAGCCCAGGAGTTTGAGGTTGCTGTGAGCTAGGTTGATGCCATGGTACTCACTCTAGCCAGGGCAACAAAGTGACACTCTGTCTAAAAAAAAAAAAAAAAAAAAAAATTACAATGAGATATCACTTAACTCCAGTGAGAATGGCTTTTATCAAAAAGTCCCAAAACAACAAATGTTGGCATGGATGCAGAGAGATAGGAACACTCTTACACTGCTGGTGGGACTGCAAATTAGTACAACCCCTGTGGAAAGTAGTATGGAGATACCTCAAAGAACTAAAAGTAGAACTGCCATTTGATCCAGCAATCCCACTACGGGACATCTACAAAAGGAAAAAAAGACATTCTACAATAAAGCCATTTGCAGTCTAATGTTTATGGCAGCACAATTCACAATTGTAAAGATGTGAAAACAACCCAAGTGCCCATCAATCCATGAGTGGATTAATAAAATGTGATATATGTATACCATGGAGTACTACTCAACCATAAAAAAATGGTGAACTAACTATTGTATTATCTTGGATGGAACTAAAGTCCATTCTTCTAAGTAAAGTATAATAAGAATGGAAAAAACAAACATCACATGTACTCACCATTAAATTGGTACCAATTGAGCAACACTTATGTGCATATATGGGAAGTAACATCCATAAGGTGTTGGGCAGGGGGAAGGGGGGAGGAGGTGATGGGTAAATTCACACCTAAAGGATGTGGTGCACACTGTCTTGGGGATGGGCATGCTTGTAGCTCTGACTTGGGGGCAGTGCAAAGGCAATTTATGTAACCAAAGCATTTTTACCCTTATAATACTCTAAAATAAAAAATTAAAGAAAAATTGCCTGAATAAACACTTTCAGTTTCACAAGGTGTTGCCTAATACAAATTTTAATTTAGATTTAGTTATACTAACCACTGTCAATTGTAAAATTATCTGAATATAAACATAATATTGAGTTTTCAAAATACAGAATCTTTGATAAAATAGTTTCTAATAATTTATACTAAAGAATTAATCCAAATGTACCCAAACATATAAAGGCACAATGTTCCTCATCACATAAGGTATAAAATTAAGAACTCAGGTATATTTATAGGCTATTTGGAGACATGTATATATATAGAAACCTTTGATATGATGGAATACTACATAACAATAAAAAATTTAAATATAATTTCCAAAAAAAGTAATGTATGGAAAAATGTTAATTAGTAACAAGTATATATAAATATTACAGTATGCTCCAAATTAAATACATATTTTATATGTGCATTTGTACATATGTAGATATTTATTAGTTTATGTAGCTAGACATGCAAGTGTATAAATACATAAATATATATGAAATACTGAAAAGATGTATATCAAAATGTCAGTAATGGTTACTTCTAGATGGTGCAAAAGTTTATACAAAAAAGTTTAATGTTCTTTTTATATTACTTTTTATGTTACCTGTGATATATAATAAATACATATATTTTTGATAAAAGAAGTTCTTTTGATTTAGAAAAAACCTCAATGAACATTGAAATCCAATCTTTGGTAGCACTTGCGCCAGTGGCTTTGATGGTTATGACAAAAGTAGCTAATTGCTTTCTGATACCTATTCTCTGTCTTCGTTAGGAGCAAAGAATTAATAGTAGATAATCCTACATGCTGTGTGTAATTAAGTTCTGCATTTCGCAGCTTCCCTTGCAGCTGGGCATGGCCATGTGGCTAAAGCTAATGCAACAAAAGGTGCGTAGATATGCTGCATGGAGCTCCAGGGAAATCGCTAATGGAAGTTGATGGGATGGGAAGAGCATATTTTTTCCCTTCTTCATTTCCTCCAGCTGGTGGCCTGCAACAAAGGAGATGACCTTGAAGATGGGAAACGACTATAAGGACAGAGCTTAGCGCCTGAGGAAACCTGGGGCCCTATTGGCCACGAAGCCACTGTACCAGCCCTGGATTGCTTTTTGGAGGGAGAGAAATAAACATCTGTCTTGTTGAAGCTATGTTATTTGGGGATTTTTCTCTTCTATGCACCCTTTACAGTTGCCCTATAACATCGATCTCTAACAACCTCAGCCATTATATTAATGGGCAGCAGCAGCAGTAAAATTTTTAGCAAACTTTATAACAATAATTTTCAGATTTGGCCAAAGAGAATCACAGAAAGGAAAATACATACATACATACATACATACATATATATATGGTATCGAGTATTTGGAGCAATTTCTGAAAAATTTGAATGAGGCTGGCATTCCCACATAGCAGATAGTCATTCTTTACTAATAATATTCTTGCTACAGCTTAATCTTTAAATGGCATGGTTCACTCCATCAATTTATTCTTCCTGACAGATGACTGAAAATCCTTAGGGATTCTTTTTTTTTCAAACTTTCTGCATAGCTGTAATATAAGACTAATAATTTCTGTGATATGATTATTTCTTGGCAGGGTTAAATTTCTCCCTTTCAAGCTATACTATTTCATGTCTAATTACAACCTTACAGTGTTTTTAAATTACTAAAATTTTATCAAGACCTAATGAAATTTCAGGAGTGAAATGCATACTAAATTAAGCTAATTTTATGACTACTTCCTCAGGCAATTTGGGTTTCATTTGTCTAACAGTTTCAGCCTAGAGTTTTTAAAACACAATGCAACACTTTTAGTATCTTATTCTAAAGGGTAGTACAATTCAGCATTTCCGTTCTATCCAGCTGTAGCTCTCTGCTCCAACTATATCATATTTACCAGGTTCAATAACTGGGTTTCTGTCTCATTTTTCTGATATGTGTTCTGGTTCTCCTCTGGGGCTGGAGTTCTTCACTGAACCCCTTTCTATAGGTGGTTGCCTCTTGCCACTTTGTCCTTCCTGGAAGGTGAACCTCTTTATACCCACAGTGACTGGATAATGATATCCCCAAAACTGTGATGGTGGCTCTGCCTAACGGACCTCTCTATCTCTACTTCCTGCTATCTACTTTCCTCTCTACTCTCTGCTGTCAGAGCCGGCTCAGCCAAAACAGGAAGTCATCACAGCCCTTAGCATATTACATTTAAACCATTCTCTGCCCATCCCTAGAGTTAGCTCCTCTTAACCACTGCTAAGATTCTAACTTTTCTCACAGGCGAGCTCATCTAAGAAACAGTCACTTATGATAACCAATCTTCCCTTCATTGACTTTGAATCGGTCAAAGTAAGAAAATTATGCTTTGGTAATAAACAATCCCAAAATCCGCATGGCTTAAACCTTCCAGGACAAGAGTCTTCCATGTGTTGGCTCAGCCTTACCAACAATTGATTCTGCAGGAACCATGGGAGGGAGAGCAAGAGATGTGAGAATAATCAAGAGTCATACACCAATTCTTAAATGTTTCATTAACCAAAAGTAAGTCACAGCATCATGCTTAACTTCCAGGGGGAAGGGAATTTTAATCCTCCAGTACATCCAGAATAAGAGGAAAAACAATTATTAGTGGATAGTGCTAATATCTACAATACCTCGCTAGTTATAATATTTATATCATTAGTCTCCAATGTCATATCATCATAACATCATTTATGTACAAGAAGAGCAACAAAATAGTAATAATTACTAACATTTATTGAGTACTTACTGTGTGACTTGTGTACGAGACACTATACAGAGCACTTTACATAAATATCTTGCTAAATCTTCAAAATAATCCTATCACAAATAAAACAATTAAAGAAGATAGAATTGAGGCCCAGAGAGTGTTAGGAACTTGCCCCAGGTCACACAGCTGGTAAGAGGCAGACCCAGAACTTGACTCAGATCTGTAGGAATCTAAGGACTTTGAAATTGACATGACTAAAGATTTATGGGTATAAATCTGAAAGAAATGGTGTGTTCTGGTAGACCTGAGTTCATAATTTCTAGGAGATGCCTTTGGTATACTGCCTAAAGGAAGCCAAGCTGGGCCAATACAAATAAGTAGATTCAAATCTAGGTTCAAAGATTGAATGCGAGAATGAGATGATTGTAACTTGCACATAAAAACACTTTATCTAGAACTAATCCATGAGGATATACTGGAGCCAGGCAGAGCACAGAGAGCAAGTCAGGTATCTAGAAAGGAGTCGACTATAGTGTGCAGGAGGTAAGACCAAAGGTGTCCGATCTCAGAATACAAGAGGTGGAAGAGAACAAACTGGAACTCTGGATGAAAAAGAAATATTCTTAAACCTTTGGAAACCTTTCTATTTTAACTTAGTTTTTTAAAGAAGAAAGGATTTTAAAGGTGGTGACTTTCAAATAACTGGTAGTTTTAAGCACAATTTAACAATGACAAGTCATATTTTAAAATACCATTATTTTGAGAATTTATTGCAGTATCCTTCTTTATGAATTCTGCTCAGCAAAGTGTTTTTGGTATTATAGAGTTTATTAGGTTTTCAAAATGTATTCTAATGAGATAATCATGAATTATTTACTATTATTAAAAGTTATTAACTATAGCAATAAATAGCAACATTTTAAGATAAAGTTTAAACATAACAAGTATTTATGTTCTCTCTGGCCCTAAAATTCTATAATTTGCATGAATATAAATCACAATATTAAGACTACTGGGCAATTATTTCTAATTTTGAAGAGGAAAAGAAATCTCATAAACACATATTAGTTAAAACATAATTAAATGCCAGGAATTCCCAAAGGATCCATGATGGAAACTGTTCTCATTCCATGCTCAGTATTTATCAGGTATCTACAAGCCTAATGAAGAGGGTGAAAGACTGGAGACTTTGAAGGAAATAAGATAGGGACAGGAAGACCTGTCAGGGCGAGGAAAGGTTCAATCCCCAAAATAAATGACTGAATGACTTCAGAGTTCAACCAAGAAAGAAAAGAGCTGAAGAGCAACCTTATAAAGGTGGCAATCTGACCTAATAAGTCAACCCTATTTCATGTCCTACGATCTCTGTTCACTTAGTTAGGGACTTGTTACATATTTAAAAGTCCACTTTTTAAATTTGAAGTTTATCGGTAGGGTGACATGTTAAATTCTGACGAGCAAGCTCCAAAAAAGGGATTCACATACAACCCTTCAAGAGGGAGAGTAGGACGGAGCTAGAAGGAGGTATTGTGTCCACCAGGGCCAAGGTGCGTCCCATTCCTGCCCCACTGAGTCATCCATGGATAACGCCAGCCTTGCCAGGCCACACCAGCTTTGGGAAGAGTTATGGACTTTTATATTTTTGCCCTGTCCAGTAAAGACATTAAGGCTCCAAGTCATGTCCCTTTTACTGAGCATATCTTAGGTGGCCCACATGCTTGCTTTGGGGAAATTTTTTCCCCTCATCTAGAGTCCGTGGTGTCATTTTTGGTGCCCCCCAGAGGACGCTGCTTCATTCACCCCACCAGTGCTCTGCCCTGCCCTGCCCGGTCTAACCTGGGTGCCCTGGGCCATCCTGCCCCTGGCTGCTCCCGCGTGCCAGCCTGACTCTTCCGGTCAGATCTCACACGCCAATGAGATACTAAAAGTATTCTCAGAATTTCAGTCAAACTTTCAACCGATGTTTCAACATGGAGGAGTCAACTCTTTCCTATCTCGGGGGTTAAATTCCCAACTAATCTAAAACATTCTTCCTAAAGGCGGCTTTGCCTTCTCCTCATTCAAACATCATGTTATTCATCGTCTCCAAAGCCTAATCAACACTCTAAAATCCTTATCATTGCCCAAGAAGCCTAAGCCAATTCACACTCCCAGGACTCTAGCCTTCCACTCAAGTATTTTTTGGTTTTTTGTTTGTTTGTTTCCTTTGGGGGGGGGGAGTTTGTTTATTTGTTTTTACTTAGACCTTGCAGGGGTGAACTACTCAAACATTATTGGGTGTCATGCGTGGCACAGATGCCGAAGCCTGCCGCTTCTGAACCATATACAAATAAGAAACAGAAGTTCTAATGCTGCTCTTTTTTTATCTTATTTTAAAAGGTCCAAAATATAATTATCTCCCTTAGAAACTACAACCACTATTCAAACTACCTGTTTAGGGGAAGTTTTTTTAAAAAAAAATTATTCATAATTTCCAAAGTCAAATAATATAAATATTTGGCCAATGAATGGTATTAAATTCCAAGGTAAGGAATGAGAAATGAAGAGTCCTCAATCTCACATAGCTGTCAGGATGCTCCTCAGATACCACTGCCATGTCATTTGGATAATTTGCCAATCAGTCTCATAGGGAAATATTATCAGACACCAGCATAAAATGTTCGGGCAATGGAAGCTGGAGTCAAATGCGGCTGGGGTTGCAGCCTCTCTCTGCCCACCAGCTGTGTGACTTTGCACAAGTTCCTCAACTTCTCCCAGCCCCTTTAACAGTCCAGGGTGACACTTGAACCAGGTGGCCCCTAAGACCTCATGGAATCCAAGAGACTCCCTGGCCCTTATCCTTTCACTGCATGGGAACCAGCAGCAGATATTCTCACTTAAAACTTGTACTTTCCTAGACAAAACTCTGGTAAAATAGCTTTTCCTTCTTCTCTAAAAGAAGCTCAGTTGATAAAAATACCCACTCCAGAGACAGAAATTGGGCAGGTCACACAAATCATTTCCTCCTGTGCCTCAGATAGGAAAGGATTGTGTTAGTGATCAATTAGCCAGTGAATTCCACAAGGAAAATAGGGCTTGATTTTTGCTACAAACTGTATGTGAAATCTGGACAAGAATTTGGCTGTTGTTGGTACTGATCATCTAGCTACATAAAGAGAGAAAAAGATAAAAGACAGAATTTGGGCTGTTGGCCATTTGGGACCCTGAAATAGGTCATGGCCTTCTCAGAGGGTCCACCCTCCTGGAATTCACCGGGCTAATTGCCATTAGTGCTAATGGGATGTGCACACACTACCAGCTCATCCCAATTAGAGTAACTACCTAAGGATCCATTGTTTGCCTTGATCAGTATTCATGCATTGATTATTTGCATGATGCTAAACAAATCCATCGATCTTACTCTGCCTCAGTTTTTCTCTCTCTAAAATAAAGTGCTTCACTTTTTAAATCCTTTACCTTTTTCTAGCTCAGGTCGGGGTAAACTGATAATGTGACTTTCCAGATCAATGTTTCCCCCTTTACTTTAGTTGAACTGGAATTATCCAAATGCTAGAAACTCAGTTAAATTGAAGTTTCATGAATAAAAAGTTTCATAAGAGCTAATCATTTTCTGAGCATTTACTATGCGCAAAGCACTTTTCTAAAAAGCTCACATGCAGTAAGTCGTTTAATTTTTACAGTCCTGCAAGGCAGGGATTATTATCATCTCTATTTTACAAATGGAGGAAATGAAGGACAGGCACAAGCTGGAAGACTGGGGAGAATGATAATTCAAGTTCAGTTGCAAGTGACTTTTACTTCAGTTTGCTTTCAAACTAGCAAAGACATTGTGCAAAGACTATATGGGGTTAAGGGTATTAGAATTCATATGGCCCTCTTGACTCCTTAGGTCTTCACAGAGGCTCTCAGCCAGTGAAGCCAGATGACAGGGGACAATCAGCCAGGTGAGAGGCACACAGGCCTAGGAGCTTGGCCTCACCATCAGGGACTCCCTTGCCCCACGAGATTGAGGTTCTTTCTATACCACGTTACATGTGTCAATGTTCATGTCATCTTTACAGCATAAGGTCCACTGCAAACTTGACCATGGCTCCCCGTAAGAGCAGTGTTTGCTTGTATCACAACCAGCTAAAACAAATGGGGAGGGGGTGCTGAGCTGATTGCTTAGCTTGGTAGTGAAGGAGCGAGACCTCCTGAGCGGGACACGTAGGACACCCATCCTGGTTTCAGCACTTTTTAGCTGCGAGATCTTGTGTAGATCGCTTAGTAGCACTGTCTTGGTTCCTCATCTATAAAGTTGGTGTTATGATAGTGCCTAATTATTGCCAGGATTAAATGAGTCAACACATATAAAATAACTCGAATAGGGCCAGGCCCATAGCATGCTTTCAATACCGTTAGCTATTATCTTTATCGCTACCATTATTATTGCTATAATTTCCTTCTCTGTTTTGATGCAAAGATTTTTCTGCTCCTGTCACTCTTTCATCCAGGAAAGGATATTCGTGTCTACTATGTGTCAGGCACTTCCCTAGGTATCAAATATTTTAAAAAGCAAGGCAGCAGCCCTGTTGCTAACAGTCTGGTGAAGAATAATATCAAGTGAACAGTCACATACATTGTTAAGAAATCTTTTCACCCTTCATCTCTCAAAAGAGATCATGCTGCTAGCACCAGAGCAATAGCTCCTAATTATCTGATTATCTTCTTTGCTGGAACAGGTTTTTTCCTAAACCAGGTAAAGCAGGAAGGTGGGTGATATAATTTTGCAAATGGACTCATAACATTCAATTTGATTATTATGAGAAATAGGAGTATTCTTTAAAACACGTTATGTGAAGATGGAGTAGGTTTGTAGTTCAATGTTAATGCTTTGCTTCTAGTTGGTTTCTTATAACTTATGCACTTTGTTTGGGCCCCAGAGAATGTTTACTGTGGAAAACAAGTTTATCCCATAAACTATGGATAAACTGCAGTCTGACATTGAACCCATCAAACTGCTCTGCCACCTGGGAAATGTTCACAAAGGTTTTCCTAGCAAGATAACTAAATCAAGAACCCTGGGCTGATTTACTTAAGCTGAAAACAATGTGGCCCTTATAATCAGGTTAGACGAAGCTAAGAAAAATTCAACCACCTATATCAAGTAACACATTCCTGGCCTTGTTTAAAATCCAAACAAAGTAATGAGTAGAGAACCCTCTATTTCTCGGCTAGGGAGAAAAGTCAGCGAGTCACAGCAACATAAATATCCACTGCTGCCCTGCGCTCTTCGGGTCCTCATTAGACTGAAAAGAAGTTGTGTTAGCCATTAGCCACTCTTCTGCACATTCCTCCACAAAGACCTGATTCCTCCTACACCTGCTGCTTGACCTAACTTATTTTCCCTCTCCCAGATTCGTCTCTGTCATCTCTCTACTGCTTCTTTTTTTTTTCTATCATTAAAACATAAATTCATTGCAGTCCTCCCCTGCCCACTCCCCAGCTGGTTTGCTTCTTTCTTATTTCCATCTCAGATGCTGAAATATACTGAACATCCATGTCTATGCATATGCACACATACACAGAGAAACAGGCTCACTCATACACACACATGCACACACACCCACCCATACACTCACACATACGCACATGTGCACACATACACAGGCACACATGTACACACTCACACATACACACACATATATGCATATGCACATATACACACCTACATATCCACACTCACATGCACACACACATAGAGCTCCCAAAATATTTCAATACAAAATATTTCAACTTGAGGTGACTTTCAAGTTAAAGATGTTTGGCCCTAGATACCAGGTAAGTACTCATTGTGACAAATAATAAGAGAGATCATTGTGCTAAAACAGAAATATTCTGTCCTATAAACTGATACAGGTTTGTCTGTTTACCTGATTAAGTAGAATTATTTTTAATTTTTTTTTATTTCAGCATATTATGGGGGTACAAATGATTAAGTAGGATTTATTTAGATCCTCTACTTCTGAAGACTCCAGAAGAAATTTGAGGGACTAACCTAAATAAACTGGAAAACTTTCAATAGCAATGAAGCTCCAACTACTATAACTTGTTACTAAAAATAGCACTATAATATGAACAATAATAATCTACATCATAAAACTTTTAACCTGGGTAAATATATATAATGTGTTTAGCTTTTTAATATGTTCTCTGCACATTTTAATGCACTTTCCAATTTGTAACATACATGATATTTTTAACCATGCAGACATGATATGACTTAAATTAAAACATAAGAGCATAGTGGGGAGGGAGGGATGCTATGTGGGGAAGGGAAGATTTTTAGGGCAGGGAAGCTACTCCCCTGGATGATACCTTAATGGTGACTATGTGCTCATTACACATTTGTCCAAACCCATAGAATGTACAACACAAAATGTGAACCCCAGTGGGAGCTATTATCTTTGGGTGATAATGATGTGTCAATGTAGGTTCATTGATTATAACAAATGGACCACCCGGGGGTGGGACAGCAACAGTGGGGGAGGCTGTGCATGAGCAGGGACAGGAAGTATTTGGGACATTTTTGTACTTTCTGCTCAGTTTTCTGTGAAACTAAAACTGCTCTTTAAAAGTCTATTTAAAAGGGGTGGGGAGTGAGACCAAGAAGAAAAATGTAAAAAAATAATAATACTAAGAGCACAGAGAAAATGTACTTTAAAGCACTTCCCTGTATCAAAGAGTAGGCACATTAAGTCCAAATATAAACACAGGAAGGAAATGATTTGAGTTCAAGCACACAAATATACTTTTATACTCTTCCACATTTGAGATTATTCCTGATGTGAGGAAAGTTTCCTGGGCCCCTTAAGTGACTTTCCTTCTATTATTTACTGTCAATGAGCATAAAACCTCTGAAAACCAAGAGGTAGAAAATGACAGAAAACAAAGAAGGAAACACACGGCTCCCTTGTTTCTTTGCCTCCAACAGCCTCATGAGAAGTCCTATAATTATAAAATTCTAAAGTTTGATATTAATCAGTCTAATTCCTTCTTTTGCAAGAGACGTTGAAGGTGAGAGAAGCTGCCTTCCCCAATCACCCCGCCAGGAATGGATCCCAACTCACGCCCAAGGAGTTCAGCTCGAGATTCTCTCAAACAGGCCATACTGCAATGTAAAGAAGAAGAAAAAAGAATTCATTTAGTAGAAATGTGTTTCATGGCTGTTTATTCCAAGTGTCTGCTAAGTATTGATATCCTGGGTCTGTCTCTCCAGCTCCCCGAGATGCCCACCCTGCAGGATCCTTTGCTGACCACATCCACACGAGCCTCAAGCTAAGACTCCAGGATGACAGTAAGCTTCTGTGCACAGTGATGTCCCCAGTAGTACATGCCTGACACAGCCAAAAATGACCTCATTTTCTTATTGGGACTCAAACTTATTCCTGATCCTCTTCCTGCAGTAAGGCTACCACCACCCATTGAGCCACCCAGCCAGAAGCCCCACAGGCGCTAGCCCCCTCTCCTTCAGGGACCTCTTTTACTTGCTTATCGTGTCCTGTGGTTGCTCCACCTAAGCATGTGCCTCATCTAGCGCTTCCTATCCATCCCACACAGCTGCCTCACCCCTGCTCTCATCCTTTGCCATTTGTGGGCTGTGGTAACTTCCCAATCACTTCTCTCTAATCTTCATATTCTTCCAGATCAGTCTTTCTAAAACACAAAGCCAATTTTCTCACTTCCTTCCTTAAAACCCTTCTATTAGGTCATTAAATATGAAATGTCCGATTTAGAATCAAAAGTTTAGTTTATTACATCTCAAACAAGAAGTAGTACAATTAACCAAAGTGTGTGCCTAAACTATGGACACAGTTTTACCACCTTAACAGTAGCTTGTTTGTGCCAGGAGCAAAGAAGCCTGGAGAGCAAGTGGAGATGAAATCATGAAAGGTGTTTTCCACAGCTTGTTGAGAATTGAATATTTTTCCTTGCAAGAAGTGGTCCAAAGCCTGGAAGAAGTGGTAGTCAGCTGGTGCAAGGTCTGGGGAATACAGTGGATGACAGAGAGTTTCCAAGTCCAGGCTCTGTAGTTTGAGCAGTGTTGTTTGTGTGACATGTGGTCGAGCATTGTCTTGCAAGAGGATTGGCCTGTCTCTGTTGACCAATCTCTGCTGCTTAATCATAAGCATCCTCACCATTTCATCCAATTGGTTGCAGTAGACATCCACTGGAATCAACTAATCAGGTTTCATGAAGCTATAGTGGATAATTCCAGCACTGGACCACCAAACAGACATCATTGGGTTTTTTTTTTTTAATGAATATTCAGTTTTGGACTGTGTTTCAGCATTTCATCTTTATCCAACCATTGTTCCAAATGCTTGCAATTACCAAAAAGAATCCATTTTTCATCACATATAACAATATGGTGTAGAAATGGTTTGCCTTTATAACATGACAGCAAAGAAAGACAAACTTCCAGATGATTTCTCTTCTGACGCTGGTTTAATTCACGCAGAACCCATCTACCCAGTTTCTTTATCTCGCCGATTTGTTTGAAATGGTCCAATATTGTTGAAATAGTCATGTCAAACCTTGCTGCTAATTCATGCGTAGGTTGAGATAGATTCGCTTCCACTACAGCTTTCAGCTCATCATTATCCACTTGGTCTCAGGTCTCCCAGGCAGCTCATTTTCAACATTGAAATCACCAGAACAGAACTTCTCAAACCATCCGTGTCCTGTGCATTATTAGCCACATCCTTCCCAAACACTTCATTGATATTTCAGGCTGTCTGCACTGCACTGGTTCCACGATGGAACTCAAATTCAAAAATAACACGAATTTTTGACTTATCCATGGTTTTACCAAAAATTGCTGTAAAAAATTTTTGACAGATAATCACAAGCTAAACCGTGCGTTTGGAAGAATGAGGATGTCCCTTCATAATAAACATAAAACAAGAAGTACCAAAGTGAAATGTCATAGGTATCAACTGTCAAACTTAGCACTCGGGGATATTGGACATTTCATACTTAATAACCTACTATGCCTCTCCATCACTTTCAAAATAGAGCCCCAAACCCTTGCTTCCATGCAAGATACTGAATGATCGTGAGCTGCTTTCCTCTTCAGCCTCGTTCCCCTTCTGCCCTCTCACTTTCTGGACGTCAGTGCTGAGCTTCTTTTAATTCTTTACAAGAGACTGTAACATGCGCTGCTCCTTGGTGCTTGCTGGAGTTTATCTACCCCTCCTGCCCTGGCCCAGACCTGCCAGGCTGACTCCTTCTCGTCCTTCAAGGCTCAGGTCACAAGGGATGTTTCTTCCGTGGGAGCCACGGAGGATTTAGTGCGGGACGTTGGACAACCCCAGTGTGGGGATCGTATCACCAGACAGAGCTTTCTGATCTGCATCTCCGTAGAAGGGGCGGTGGACGCGGCGGGAAAGCAGAGCCCAGCCTCCCTCTCGTAGCCAATCACCAGCCCCTTAGGTTTAGCTAATCTGCATATCGCCAGCGCTGGGAGGAGCGAATGGCGAGACTCCCGGAGCCACGGGGAAGAGCCTGCTCCCCTATAGCGGAGGGGAGCCCTGCGGTGCACAGAGGCGGGCGTCGATCCCACCGCACCTGCACAAGCTCTCTGTCCCCTCCCAAGTGCTCGCAGAGGTAGGTGCACTGCAGCGGCTCTGGACCTAGCTCTGAAAGAAACCTCATTCCAAATCCGACGGCCTGCCATGGGCAGGCAACAATAAATGTAAATGATCTGGAAAGGCCAAACTAGTGGAAACCAGCCAAGTGAATACAGCTCTTACCACCATCACCAGCAACTCTGACAGCTGTGCTGCCCACCTGCGACACCCTACGCCCCGAGCGAATTCACTGCTCTGCCCGACTGCTAACACCTACCCAGCACTTCTATGAGCTTCTTAAAACAGGATTGCTTTACTTAGTGCCTGATGAATAGTCACATCAATAAGTGTTGGTTGAGTGAATGAAAACATTTTAAGAATTACTACTTTTAGATTTGGTGATTCTGCTCTGTTTTGAAACCAGTAGCTAAATATGTTTTCTTTTGTACCCAGCATTGAAACTACTGTGACAAATGCCAGCTAAGTTTGTTATGTGTAATGCCTTCAGGTAATAACTTCTAATTTTTTTTTCCTTGTTCTTCCTCTGAGTCATCGTTCTTCCCCTACTTTTTGAAAAATGTCTTTCTGGTTCTACTTCCAAAAATTGGTTAAAATGTAAAGGCCTATTTAATGAAATAACTTTATGTGAGACAAGGAGTCTTTTTGCTCATTTTTCAGAGCTTAGCACCACCACACAATACTCTCTTTGGATTTTCCATTTTAATTAAACAATTACATTTCAATTCTTTGAATTCCATCTAGTTAGTATATGTGATCTTTTGTAAAGCTTTAACAACTTCAGCAAAACAACTGCGATTTCTTCCTCCTAATTGTAATTTGTTTTTACAATTGAAGTTTTGGTAAACTCATAGGTTTAAACCCTGTGAGTTTGTTGAAATAAGTAGTACTTAGTCCAACAATAGGACTGAGGAACCTCCCAGAAGCCACCTCAACAAATGTCCATTTAAACTTACGAGTTTACCAAAAATAGTCTGAGAAAAACTATTAATATTTTTCACAATTTCCATTTTTCTCAAATACTCAAGTTTCTAAGTATTGAAAACAAAGAGATATGAGAAAAGCATTGTGCTATATTCATATATCACCCATCCACTTCTGCAATTTAGCTTTAATCTATGAGGGATATTATTGCACCAGGTGGCATGAAGTTAATCCCCATTTATTCCCATTTGTAGAAATACCCCCACACAATCAGACTACCCAAGTGCACTTGCAATTCACAAATTCAAACCAGGGATGATCCATCTTAAAGAGGACATAGGCACTAAAATCCAGGCAAACAAAAGGAGAGAACAGCAAAGCACTGATCAAAGAAACCAGGTATTGTGCTTCATTGTACTTTGGTTCAATGAGCACTAGGACTAAGTGCCGATCCTAAAATACCTAGATAAATATTAATAGACAGGTAGCAAGATAGATCTATTAAACAAAGGAACAAAAGGCTAAGTAAAACTGACTAGCATAGCAATAGAAGGTCATATTTCTTCTGATTTTTAATTAAAACTAAGATCAAAATAATAAATGTTCTGTGAATGTTGGGGTCTAACATATACATAATTACAAATGAATATTAAAAGACTTTGGGCCCGTGTTTCCCAGTATCTTGACTCTGTCATCATGCTAGTCTAGAAAGTACTCTAATAAGCTTCACCAATTTAATGAATGCTCCCTACCTTGCTCCTTTTTCTAACTTTGCAGTGATTATAAATAAAGGTGAGAAACACAATCATTATTTTTGTGTAAAATGCCAAGCACGTTAATTTGCAAGTCTTACTGGTATCTCAGAAAATCACAAGTAACGTAAATAGCATGTGATGTGAAATTGTCATAGTAAAACTATATACCCTTCCTTAGTCTATTTTCATTCAGCAATAAAGTTCCTAGTATTATATTTTTATGATAATAACTACAATAATATTACTGAGTAATTTTTGTGTAACACACTTTCAAAACCCCTTACTTCTCCCAACAATATTACATTAGAGTAAACCAATTAAGTTAATTCTTATTTTGCTAGCTAAGTCAACTATTAAAGGAAAATTAGGTATATGGAAAGGACTTTAAGGGAATCAAAATATAATCCAAATGTAGGCATCTATTGAATTGATGCAAAATTTCATTTTTCTCTAACTTAAGGGGAAAAACATCTCGCAAACAAATGAAGGCAAATATTACAGTCAAGATCTTTTATTATCTGGGCCCAGCCTTATCAACTCTGAATATATCCTCCTCTCCAGCTCCGGTGGATTACTAAACAGTAGTTTGAAACCCTTCAGAGGGAGGTCTGTGCTCTTCTACCCACGTTACATTCCCTTACTCCACAGGTAACATCCTGTTAATCCCTCCAGTGGTGGCAAAGCTCAGAAATTGCCTCTAGGAAGGCTTCCCTGCTATTTCACTCCCCCTCATTTGAATCAACCAATTTATTCCTTTTTTGCCTTTGCTCAGACAGCATCTGTTCATACCACTTTTAAAATAAGCTTTACATTGTTTGGGACTTGGCTGTGTGCACCCACCTCCTCTGCTAAGCTGACAGCTGCAGAGTCCCAAATACCTCTCTCTTTCTTAGTAGGCACTTAGTGAATGTGAATTATATTAAACTACAGTCACATTCAGAGAAGGCTATCTGTGATTTTAATCATTTTCCAATGCATTTTAGAATATATAAAACTTCACTTCTATTCAGTGTCAGTACATACAAAACAGCCCCACCATGAATTCCTTTTCTGTTAGAATCCGGTACTACTTAAGTGGCACTGAGTTCAACAATAGAACTGAGGAACCTCCAGAAGCCTCCTCAACAAATGCCCATTCCTATCAGGCCACCAGCCCGGGGCCCTGTTCTTAGTGTGCCATGACCAAAGGGCAAATAGGACAGGCAGGCCCTCAGGGGTCCCTAGAAGATGCCAGATGTTTACTGACTTTCTGGAGCAATCTGTCATTGGTCCTTGTCTAGCAACTCTATAGTCCTGAATTATTTCCTCCCTCTCCACCCTCTCCAGCTAAACCACATAGAAATGCTGACTAAAATGTAACCACATAAGTTTAATATATAGGCAAACATAGAAGAAAGAAAAGGAAATCTCTACGTGCCAGAAATAAAACAGGAATTCAAAGACAGAGCAATAAACATGTGCTGTGACTCCCTGGAAGTATTAGTCCTAAAATAGTCTCTGACTCCTGGGGGCAAATGCATGAATGCTTGACCATGGGGTATTGAAAGGCAGGAAGCTGGCACTGAGAGCCCCACAGGGAGCCAGGACCCAAGAATGGGGGACTCCTCTATAAACATGGGTCTAGAAACCCTTTACCAATTTTCCTCCAGGTAAACATGAAAAACTACTTCTATTCAGGGCTCTGATGAAAAATCAATTCTATTATCAGAAACAAAACTCCAAATCTGCAACTTAGATGAATACTGGAATACATTTAGCTATCTAGGTAGTATAAGATTCCCAAGTTGAGATAGTAACGTGAATATTACCATGAGTGTAATGAGAATTCCTTGGAATTTTAGCAGAAGCAATGCCAATAATACTGTGAAGAAGCAGTTTCATAAGCCAGGATGCACTAAACCCCCACAGTTAAACAAGCAATAACACTAAAGAGGCATTTGCAATCTTTTTTAAAAAAGTATAAAAGAGACAGAAAAATGAACAATCAAGAGTGTATCAACAGACATCAAAAAAAAGAAAGAGAAGGATTAGCATCAACAATGTGATACATAGAGCAATCAGAAAGAATGTTTAAAATATTTAGAAAATTAACATTATAAAAAATTCATTAAACAATAACATCAAAGAATGGATTGATACTGAAAGTCAAAAAATTCCTTCAAAATGAAAAGCACATCCAGATGAAAGAAAAATCATAATGTAAATTGAAATATATTCAGGATTAAATCAGAATGAAAACACTGTATATCAAACTTGTGGAGCATAGCCAAGGCAGTATGTAGAATAAGATGTATCGCTTACATGCATATTTTAGAAAAACAATGAATAAGCAGTTAACTCAAGAAGGCAGACAACAACAACAAAATAAACCCTAAAAAACTAGAAGAAAATTAGCAGAACTTAATGAAATAGCAAACAAAAAAAAAGACATGGAATAAAAAAATGTTTTGTAAAAAAGAGTAAGAAAAATAGACAAATCTCTAGAATGTCTTCCAGCATAAAAGAGTCACACATAAATAAATAATACTAGCAATAAAAATGAGGACAGATGAAAACAGAAATAAAGCATCATTAAATGCTATAAGGAATAACTTTATGCTCACAAATATGAAAAGTTAAAAATATAGAAAAGTAGGAGCAAGGTAGGAGTTAGTCAGTTAACTTTCTAGTCTAAAAGAAATCCTGGCCGGGCGTGGTGGCTCATGCCCGTAATCCTAGCACTCTGGGAGGCCGAGGCGGGTGGATCGCTCAAGGTCAGGAGTTCGAGACCAGCCTGAGCAAGAGTGAGACCCCGTCTCTACTAAAAATAGAAAGAAATTATCTGGCCAACTAAAAATATACATATATAGAAAAAATTAGCCGGGCATGGTGGCGCATGCCTGTAGTCCCAGCTACTTGGGAGGCTGAGGCAGGAGGATCGCTTAAGCCCAAGAGTTTGAGGTTGCTGTGAGCTAGGCTGACGTCACAGCACTCACTCTAGCCCGGGCAACAGAGCGAGACTGTGTCTCAAAAAAAAAAAAAAATATCCTGATAGAGTCAATGCTGAACTAAAATTGCAGCTTCGTAAATTCATCAGTTCCCAGGTTTCTTATTTATGTCTGTTCCACCATTCTCAACATTCCCTTCCATTCTCTGTGTACTGCATGATCTCAAAATAGAAGCTAGAGCTCCAAACATCACATCTATGTTGCAAGCATCAAAAAAGAAAACAGAGCAAACACAGTAGGAGGCACTTATAATTGGAGTTATCACTCCCCTTAAAGAACTTTCTTGAAAGTTCAATCCGCCTACTTCTATATACATCTCAAAGGCCATCTCTATATGAAAGAGAGGCTACAAAATGTAGTTTTTTAAGTGGGCATATTCTATCTCCATTTTTAAGAAAGAAGAGATGAATGCATTGTGTATATACCAGTCTCTGCTAGCCCACTAAACAAGAAAAAAAAGCATCAGAAGTATAAGTGGAAAAGAAGAAATACATTTGTTATTGTAAAATACATGATTTTCTATATAGGAAACCCAAGATTATAAACTTTTAACTAACAAAAGAGATCAACAAAGTTGATGAAAAACAGCATTAGTACAGAAAAAATTGATAGTTTTCCTACAGACCAGACACTTTCATTTAGGAAATGTAGTTTCATAACAGTATTATGCACATATACAAACATAGTAATATGAGAGAAATATAATAAAAGATGTATAAAGAATTAGAAAATGTTAAAGATTGGAGTACTACTAAGCCATAAAAAGGAATGAGCTAACATCTTTTGCAGCAATTTGAATGGAACTGGAGACTGTTATCCTAAGCGAAGTGTCTCAAGAATGGAAAAACAAACACCACATGTACTCCCGAATAATGTGGAACTAATTTACGGTCACATGGGCACAGAAAGAAGTAAAAATTGTTGAAAATCAAGAAAGGGAGCAGGGGAGGGAAGGGAGGAGTAAAAATCTACTTAACTGTACAATGAACAATATTCAGATGATGGACAAACTTATAGCCCTGACTAAACCATTATAAAGCTATCCATGTAACAAAAATATTTGTACCCCGTTAATATTTTCAAATAAAAAAATTTTTTTAATGTTAAATATACACAAGACCTAATTAAGTAATGAAACAAACCAATCCTATATAGGCAAACTCAATATAGTAAATATGCCAATCCTCCCCAAATTAATTTATAAATTTCATAAAAGTCCAATCAAAATTCCAAAAGAATTGTTTAAAGAATTTTAAAAGATGATGATAAACTATATGGAAAAACAAAATGCCCAGTACCAGCAAGACAGTAATTAAAAAAAAAAATAGGCTGGGTGCAGTGGCTCACACCTGTAATCCTAGCACTTTGAAGGCCAAGGTGGGAGGATCCCTTGAGGCCAGGAGTTTGAGACCAGCCTGAGCAACATAGCAAGACTCAATCTCTACAGATAAAAAAAAAGAAAAATTAGCCAGGTGTAGTGGCATACTCCTATAGTCCCAGCTCTTTAGGAGGATGAGGCAGGAAAATCACTTGAGCCCAGAAGTTTGAGGTTGCAGTGAGCTGTGATGACACCACTGCACTCTGGCCTGGGCAACAGAAGTGAGACCCTGTCTCAAAAAAGAAAAAAAAAATGTAATAAGGTAGACAGACATGCTCTAACAAATATGAACCTATTATAAAGCTGTAGTAATTATGATGGTGCTGTAGTAGAATAAGAATGACCAAATTAACAAAATAAAGCAAAGAATCCAGAAACAAACCCTCACTTATATTTGAAAAGTTGACATAAGATGAAGACAACATTTTAAGTCAGTGTGAAAGCAAAGGATAATTTAATAAATGGTGTCAGGATAATGGATAGCTAGCTAAACAGGAAGAAATAAACTTAGACTTCTACCTCACAACATGCACAAGTAAATTATTTTAGAAGAAAATATTGAATGTATTTGTGACCTCAGAATGGTGAAACATATCTTAAGACAGAAAAGACAGAAACATAAAGAAAATGTTAATAAATTTTACTACATTGAAATTTAAAACTTTTGCACTAGAATGTTTATAACAGCACAATTCACAATTGCAAAGATGTGGAAACAACCCAAGTGCCCATCAACCCATGAGTGGATTAATAAAATGTGGTATATGTATACCATGGAGTACCACTCAGCCACAAAAAACAATGGTGATCTAGCACCTCTTGTATCATCCTGGATAGAACTGGAACCCATTCTACTAATTGAAATATCCAAAGAATAGAAAAACAAGCACCACATGTACTCACCATCAAATTGGTTTTAACTGATCAACACTTAAGTGCACATACAGTAATAACATTCATCGGGTGCCCTGTTCACACCTAATGGGTGTGGTGAGCACTATCTGGGGGATGGACACACTTGAAGCTCTGACTTAAGTGGGGCAAAGGCAATATATGTAACCTAAACATTTGTACCACCATAATATGCTGGAATTTAAAAAAAACTTTAAAAATTAAAGTTACAACTTCTATTCATCAAAAGAAACTCTTAAAATACAAAGACAATCTACAGACTGGAAGAAGATATTTGCAATGCATATAACTGACAAAGAATTAGTGTCCCAATTTTATCATAAATGCTTAAAAACCAAAAGGAAGAGGAAAAAATGACCTAATAGAATAATGGGCAAAGAAATAGGCGATTTATATCAAAGTGAAGCCTAAAAGCTGATAAACAGGGAAAAGCACATAGGAACTCATAAAAGATATTCTTTTATATCTATCCATTTGACAAATATTTAAAAGTTTAATTTTAAGTGTTCACAAGAATGATGAGAAATAGTAATTCATGTGTTCTGCTGTTGGGAGTATTTTCAACCCAGTCATGCTACTCTAGGTATATCCTAAAGAAACTCAAATATATGTACAAGAAGACTTGTAAGAATATTAATTGCAAAATTTTACAAGAGCAAAAAATCTAAAACAACTTTGAAGGATATCCTGCTTGGAGAATTACTGGGAAAATGAACAGATAACTTACTGTATATTAACGCAACGGGATTCTATAGGTAGCATTTGAAAATAAGCTGGCTCTACATAAGGCATCATGAACAGATCTTAAAAACAGATGTTCACTGAACAAAGTAAACTGTAGAATGGTATGTATAACAAGCATTGTTACGCATAACCTTAAATATACATAAGATACTATACATCATCTATGGATGATTACACATGTAGCAAAAATATAAAATGCATAAACCTCAGAATAGTGATTACCTCCAGGAAAAGAGACGGAGAAATCATCGAGGGGATGGCTGTATACATACATAATGAGTACCATGCGCACCGTCTAGGGGATGGACATGCTTGAAGCTCTGATTCAGGGTGAGGGGAGGGCAATATACGTAACCTAAACTTTTGTACCCCCGTAATATGCTGAAATAAAAAAAAAACTGAAAATATGTAAGCAAATAAGACCAAAAGTTAGCATGCAAAGATCTCATATAGATACAGAGATCTGTTATTTTCTATTATTCTCTGTACTGTTTGTATGTTTTAAGTAATTATTTTAAGAAGAAAATGAGTGAAAAAGAAAAACCCTTGCTCATTATAAAAGTTCAAAACATGTAAAATAATCATTAAGAAGAAAATGATCAATCTTAAAGTTTTATTATATTTCCTTACAGGCAGTTCCTGTGCATATTTTATGAACATACTTTTGTGAATTTAAGTTTAGCTTAAGGCTGCCTCCTTAACATATTTTAAGTTCTGCCAGAAGGTTTCTCTGCACAGAGTGAACTAGAACCTCACTGGATGTGTAAACAGACTATATCCTACTCTTGTACCAATTACCAAGTTGCAGGCAATCAAAGGTGACCACCTAACTGTTCAGAGTTCAAATGAGGCAAACACCACGCCGTAACCAGTCTGGCTGTTTTCGTACCTCACTTCCATTTGCTGCATCACTTTCTTTCTTCTGTCCATAAATCCTCTCAACTATGCAGCAGGGCAGAGTCGCTCTGAACCTGTACTGGTTGAGGGATGGGCAGCTGCCCAATTTGCCAGTTGTTCTTTGTTCAATTAAACTGTTACATTTAATTTGTCTAAAGTTTTTCTTTTAACATTTTATTATCACTTTTTTATTCTGTCTTTTGTTTACTCACTATAATGGCATACGCATTCTCCAGTGTTGTCCTAACAATGGCATGCCATCCCACTAAATGATTGTGCCATCATTTATCCAGTCAGCCCATATTTGGGGGCATTTGGTTTTTCTAATTTTTCCTGATTATGAAAATTGATATAAGGAATGTCTTTGTACTGAGCTTTTCTGTATTTCTGAGTATGCTTCTGAAACTCTAAGTAGTCCAGTGATTACCAGCTGATGAAAAATAAATAGCTGGAAAATCTTTTGTCTCCATTGGGGAATCCAGGCAGTGGTATGGTCCCTCTGGACACCACTTTCCTCTGCAGCACAGATTGTACAAACCCCATGGGGGAGTCTCCAGAGAGGCTATGTCCCAGGCAGGTGACTGAGCAGTGCTAACATATAGACACAGGAAATACAAGAAATGACATCTTGTAGAAAGTAGGCATGTAGGCCTGCAAAAAATCAGTAATATCATTTAATATTATTTAATACTTATTGTTTAAAAACAAAACTAGCCACGGCATGAGAATCATGTCATGCATGGAAACCCTACGTATCATTCCTGTACAGTGACAAAAAATTCAGAAGCTTTAGCAAAAAAGAAAAAGCAAGAAAGAAGAAAGGAGGGAAATTACATAACTTTTTAAAGCCTCTTCTCCCTTTTAATGCATTTGTTGTAGAAATGGGTGGAAAATTTTTACCAGTTCACAGTTACATTTTTCTTAGCCAACTTTTTAACAAAGATACGTCCTATCTTACAAAACATGAAAATAAACAAATTAAAATTAAGTTTATTGTACAGAAAAAAGATATAATAATACTATACCTGTAAATTTTAAGAGCAATGTCTTTTTTGTACTTCTTTATGTATTTCTGTCATCATTATTTCTTTTGCAAAGGCATACAAGTACTGTCCAACTGCCTTAGAGCAAACCCTAGTGGTAAGTGGGTAAACAAGTCTTACAGCTTTGCAGGAATGATGATTTTTATTTTGTCCAAGGAGTGACTTAGCAAAGCCAGGAGAATGGAATGGAAAAAACTTTGAGAAGCAGAGACATCGAAGTCTTAAGGGATTCCTCATTATCCCTGAGCCCACAAGCAAGCCCTCGCACTCAAACCCCCCAGCAGACACCCTTGGCAAGCTGTCACAGCAGCCACCCACACCCTCCTCCCCGCAGGGATCATTAGCTTTTCATCTCAAAAGCACTTTACAAACATTAACCAATTAGCAGGAGTGAGCAAACATAAATACCAGTAAGCAAGCAGAGCAAGAGAACAGTTATATAAAAGCCCTAGCTGAGATGTGTTTACACATTTGGAACTAACAATTTAATTTCAGTAAATGTCGTAGCCTAGAACAAAATTTACAGGTCATAGCTATTAATGACATCAAGTTCCTCTATTACTAAAGACTAAGTGCATGATAAGTTCTGAATGGAACTTATGGGAAATTTGTTCTCCCCTCCCCCGTCCAGAAAAAAAGAAAGAAAGGAAGAAAAGCATTATTTATATGAACCTTGTTTTTTTTAGCCAATAAAATGTGAAAAGAGTTCTTTAAAGAGCATTCTCATCCAGAACCTGGAGTCCGCCAACTAGGATCTGTGGAATCAATGTGGCAAGGAATGAACAAACAGTTCAGTTCGTTGGGTCCTTTTGTGTACGGTGCCTATTGTTATTGAGTTCATTCACTTTTATATTATTACTTAGTTTTGGCAAAGTAACTTACACTCATGGGCACCATTAATAAAGAACACAACCAATCTTGGGTTTTATGGGTAAAATTAGTTTAATCATCAGCTTGAGCAGAAAACGGATCTCAAAGGAAAAAAACTATGTATATCCAAATAAATAATTTCTCTGCATCGATTTACCTAAGTGAAATCTTGATATTTTCTGTTGTCACAGTAACAAGACACTCTGAGAGATACATCAGGTAAAGAGGAAATATATAAGGCAAAAAGGTGAGCTGCCTTACCTAGCTCATGCCTTTCTACATAACAAAGCTGGGCAGCGGCAAGATAGGATGAGTCTTTGCAATGGAGCTTTAATAGATTGTAGAGTAAGTGTATTATCATTAAAATTATTTTATATGCTACATATGTTGCATGTGGAAAAATAGGCATTGCTGTGCCAGTCTTACCTGTACTGCTTTTCTCAAAACTCTCACAGAATTAGAGAAATGGCATTCGACTATACAGTACATCTGAAACAAAAGTAAAATTTATCTTTGGCATCTTCCTTAAGTTTTGCACCTATACTTGCCTATACTGAATAGATTTTCTTCTTAGTGTATTATATTTCCCAAAACCAGTATTGGGAAAGACAAAAATTAACTTGCAAATATTCTGTTGAGATAATTACAGAAATAATCTGTAAAGGTTTTAAAACAGCGATAATCTAGGCTAACAAAAACATGTAGCCAAAAGGTAAAAAACCCAGCATGAGAGCCATGTGGTAAAGGGAAAGAGTACATACTTTGGGGTCAGAGTAATTCGACTACAAACCTTGACCTCAAGTTTGAAAAAGATATACTGTTCCTTAGATTCAGTTTCCTCATCTGTAGAATAGAGGTATTACAGCCTTCAAGAATTAAATGATCTAATTATGTGAAAGGGTCAAATGCAGTATATGATTCACAGAAGCCAGGAAATACATAGGAATGGATGGATGCTTAAAATATAGATAGATAACAGATGGGGAGATGATGAATGGATAGATAGATGATAGATAGATAGAAAATGGATGGATGGATAGACTATAGATAGATACTCTCTCTCCCACCCCGCCCCTTATTAGCCATCTCCTTCTTGTACAGCTTGAGACCATTGGATCATCATGGTTGTTTATCACCATCAACAATATTGGGGACTTTATCTGACATAGGTGCCCCAGATGGAAACCTTAGAGGATTTCCAGCAGGGGAACAAAGGCAACCATAGAAAATAGTACTTATCTCATCACCCCCGCCCCATAATGGCAATGAGGACATTACCAATCTCCAGAGATCCTGAAGTGGAAATACAGTTTTCATCTCTGACTAGTGGATTAACACCATGGGAATTTCTCCAGCGGCCTCCCTAGCGGCTACAGTCGGCTGCAAGTGTGGAGAGGTGGCATAATGCAGCAGCTAAAAGCCTCAGCCCTGCAGCCGCACAGCCTGCAGTCAAATCCTGGCTCTGCTGCCTGTGAGCTCACCTTAGACAAGTTGCCACTTACCCCCTGTGTCACCTTACATAATTTACATGACCTCTCGGTGACTCAGTGTCCTCATTTGTACAATGAGGTTTGTCACAACACTTCTTTCATAGGACTGTTGTGACAACTCAAAACCAAGTGAGTCAGTATAGTTAAAGCCTGAAAAAAGTAAAGTGCTTGTTATTATCATCCTTCCCTACATTTTTTCGAGCTTAGTAGAGAGGTATAGATTAAGCATTTTTATTAATAGACTTTCCCAGGGATATTACCTAAAGTTTCAACAAAGTTAGAAACATCTCACCCCAACTTCAGGCAACGATTGACCTGCCTAACGTCAGTGTTCTTTTAAATCAGTGGGAATAGCCATAGTATTTATAGGTGTTCCAGGGCAAGTAAAAGAAAAATTTTCTAGAAAAATACAAAAAAACACCAGGATATAATATTCAGGGTTCTGTACAAGAAGAGGGGAGTCTAGAAAGCAGAGAAAAACTCAGGGATAAAACCTCTTCTGCATTTGACCTGAGTCCCTTAGACAAGTGCTGGGACATTCCTCAAAGTCATGCTGGACTCTCTAACTCACTTGCTTTGATGACTAAATCTCCCTCAAATTCCTGTCCATCCCCTGCCTCCCTTGATTTGTTTAAGCCCTCAGCACCTCTCCCCTCAATTACTGCATCTTCATTGGTCTTCCTTCAAGTCTCTGTCTCTACCTTCCATTCAGCTACTCAACAGATCTTTTTAACATCTATTTCTGGCTGGGTGCAGTGGTTCATGCCTGTAATCCCAGCACTTTGAGAGGCTGAGGCAGGAGGATCCCTTGAACCCAGGAGTTCAAGGTTACGGTGAGCTATCATTGTGCCACTGCACTCCAGCCTGGGTGACAGAGTCAGAATCTGTCTCCAAATATTTTTTTTAAATGACATATTTTTGGTCATGCTACTTCTCTGCCTAGCAGACACCATTCGTAACTCATTGTCCTGGTAATAAATCTACACTTCTCAGCAAGAAATATCTCCTTGTCTTCATCATCTATACCCACCTACTTACACAACCTAATCTCTCACCCACCTCCTCCTCTCAACTTGAACTTGTGCTGTCATCCTACAAATGACTTCTAGTCCTTTGGACATACCATGCATTCTCCTACCTCTGTCCCATTATTCTAAAGCATCTAGAATTCTCATCCCTCTACAAGGCAGTATGGTGATAGATGGGGTAAATTTTCTTCTGCCTTAAAAATTACAATTCCATTTTTCCATGTAACTTCTTTATTTTAGGCAATAAAAGAACAGCTCATGAGAAAATGTTCACAACAGCACAATGCTAATTGAATTACTCTGAAGTTTATTTAGACATGTTTTTATGTATCCCTGGAACTATTTTCTAATCATTCCTGAAAATTATTTCTTAAACTATAACATTCCTTTTGAATTAAATGAAGTGTGTATATATAAGACAATTTATGGAATATACATTTTTATACTGTTGGGATGACAGTAATAGCTGTCTCCCACACTGAAACAAAATGTTCTACGATTATACACAGAGGAACTGGCAGAATGAACTTGAGAACTGCAACTGAGGGCTCACCACGTCTCTATGTGCTCAGTGCTCTAGTGCGTTATCTCACCATTTAAAAAGTTGATTTCCTTTTTGCCATAAGCACTCTGAATAAAATAGTGTTATTTTTGCATTGATCTTCTGCTCCTTTTATGTTGAAAACTTGATAGAATGTAGTTTTCCTATTGAGTCCCAGAGGAGGGATTTAGATTATTTTTCGAAACAGGAGGCTACTGAAAGCAGTTCGCCCGGACTGCTCAAGCTCCCAAACACATGAAAGCCCTGCTGGAGACAACTGGGTTATTGTTAGAGCCCACAGGTGCACTCGCTCAAGCTCTGGGTGCGACAACCCAGCACAGAGCTCTGAGCAGTTCGCATGCCCACTCACCAGAACCCCCTTCTTGCATGGTTCTTACCACCAGCCAATTTTACAGTCACCTCAATTCCTCACATCATCTCTATTCCTCTAGCCAAGACTTTCTCCCTTTCTGATCTCTAGCATGCGATCAACAGTCCCCTCTACACCTTCCACCTCTCCTTCACCATTGTCTTGGCTTAATCAAATCTTAGTTGTCCCCTGAGTACACTGCCTACCCTAGATCCTCCGAAACGAAGGCTGTTTTCTCTGTTATGTCTTACCATGGTCATGGTCAGGAGGAGATTCAGTGTCTCCTTCACTCACCATTGCCTCTTCCAGACCATCACCCTGCAAAAATCCCTGCTCCTTTGAGCTCATGGTTTGGCAACATCACCTCTTTTTTGTTTTCAAAGCAGTGTTTTGAGCTCCTGGCACTGCTCCCTCATTCGCTGAAGACTTTACCTCCTTCCATCATCCCAGACAACTCAGTGTCCACATAGATAACATTGGTAAAGTCCTTACCTCAATTCTTTGACCTTTTTATTTCCAAATATATTTTCTTCTGCTTCACCCCAGAAACCCACTTCCAAAATCACAGTGTGAACACAGCACAACCAAAGGCCTTCTGAAATCAACAGTGTGATCATAGCCTCCTTTTTCCTGTCTCTTTTGCTCAAGAGCATCTTCTCCAGCAGCCTCAACTACTTGGAAAGAACCCTTCGCTTTCTCTTCTCAGTCCCCCCAAGTCTCTGTTCTTCTGTTCATCCAGCTTGGACGGCACAGATCACTTCAGTCTCTTTCGCCTTCTTGCCTTTCATGACTTCCTTTTAGCCACAGACCACTGCTGCTATTTCAGGAGCTGACTTCTTTAGCTTGTGTTTACTTCTTCCCTTTCAGGTAGCTCCTTCTCAGTCTCCTTTGACAACTTCTCTCATTTGCTGCCCAATTCTTCTTTCACCCCCTTCAATGCATCTCCAGGTAAGAGCCAGAGGGGTCACAGCCTCCATCGACCTCCCAGGCTCACAAGCCTCCGATGTCTTCTATTTCATTTAGGAAAAAAAAAAGCATGAAATCCTTAACATGGGCTTCTACAGCCCCAAATAACACACCCCTGCGTCTGTCTGGACCCCAGCTTTTATCCATGCTCTCTACACTCCAAGCACCTGACCTTTGTGCTGGTCCCAAAGCAAGTGCAGCCTGTGCCCTGCTTGTGCTTTGTCGTGTGCTCTCCTTCCGTCTGCCTGGAGCATGCTGTTCCCCCGGCTTTGCCTAATTCACCCCCATCCACGCATCAGGGCTTTGCTCAGATGTCAATATTGCATAGAAGCCCATCTAAATCTCGTCTCTCTTATTCTTTCATGCTTCACTGACCTTTTTTAGAGCGATCATCACCATGCTTAATTATTTTATTGATGTCATAATTGACTTAATATTTCTAAGCTCTATAAGGGAAAGACTAGGTCTATTTTGTTTATCACTGTGTCTTCAGTGCTTGGAACACATACTCAATAATGCCAAGAAAGAAGGAATAATAATAATGTTCATATACCTGTATGGCGGTGCTACAAGTGGCCAAACTGCTTCCTTCCACAGTTTAGGAGAAATGGGGCATGGGAATTGAGTTATCTTTATACTGCCTTGAAAAAAATCCTCAGTATTTCCTCCTCCATACACACATGCAAAAAGCTCAAAACTGTTATCAAGCTATGAAGAGCAGAGTGTTAAATGTCCATTTTGGAGTTAATATATCTACTTTGTATTCGTTTCCAAAGGCACTAGCTAGGTGACCCTAGGCAAATTCCATAACCTCTCTGCAGTCCAATTTCCTCTTTTGAAAAGTAGGAGCAATAGTACTAGCTTACAAAGTTATTCTGCAGAAAATGAGCTATAATTCAGACAATAGCCCGGTGCCTAGCACTTAACAGGAGCCCTACAGAGGTTAGTTTCTGTCTGACGCCTATTTCTGCATCACTGATGTTAATATTCCCATCTTGTACATGCCATGAGATAGTTCCATTAAGCTGATGAAATAATCTCACACCTACTATTACAGGGATTCTGAATCATTTCAAAGTTTCTTCACCTTCTAGTTATTTTAGGGAGTTTTCAGGAGGTGTCTTATATGTATTCAGGGAGAATAATTAATTCTCAATTATTCATGAGATTTGGGTTCCTATCTCTGATAGTGACAACCAAGTCTTCCCCGTGGCAGTCACCCCACTGGAACTTGTTGATCACCAGCTAGCACTGATGGAAGATGCACTGTGCAAAGCTCAACTGCGCCGAGGTGATTCTTACACGCTGAAATGCGATCCCGTCCTGCTCCCTGGTGCAGACCCTAGTCCTCTCTCCCTGTAATGCCATTAGGGTCAATTTTGGGTCCGAAGCTGCTCTGACTAGAAAGTGAGCAATTCTTCACATTCTCACCTTTGTGCTACTCACTGTTAGCATCTATTAGAGACTTTTGTAAATACACTTCTTCTCTTCTACAAAAAAAAAAAAAAAAAAAACACCTTTTTCTCTAGGGTCCAATCATAAACTTATATGGCCTTGTATTAGTCTGCTAGAGCTGCGTAACAACGTATCACACAATGGGTGGCTTAAAAAATACAAATTTATTTTCAGTAAATCCAAGATCAAGAGATCACAGGTTTGGTTTTTGATAAGGCACCTCTCTTTAGCTTGCAGATAGCACCTCCTGGCTGTATTCTCACGGGGCTTTACATGTACGTGAGCAGAGAGAGAGAGAGTGTGCACTGTGGTGTCTCTTTTCCTTCTTATAAAGACACCAGTCTTTTTTGGATGAGGATCTCACCCTTCTAACCTCATTTAATCTTAATTAGTTCCTTAAAGGCCCTGTCTCCAAATACAGTCACACTGGGGGTTACGGCTTCAACATATGAATAGGGGTGGGGGTAGGGGTTGCACAATTTAGTCCATAGCAGGCCTGGACTAGGAAAACCATATAATGGATCATACATGAATTTTCCCATTCCCTCAAATAACCAATAAACTATTGTTAGATCCAGTTTTTACACTCCTTCACTTTCTTTTCTTTTGGCATGGCTTATTTCCTCTTAAGGTTCCATGTTCCTAATTTGGTAAATAGACCTTCCATAAATTAGGAACAAGACTCCTTATTCCTCATTTGATAAATTCACCCAGCCCTACCCCATATCTGGCCAGATATATCTGAATCAGCTTGCTCTCCTGCTCCCACCCCCATCCACACACACTTTAGTTTTCAACACCAAAGCAAAGATAAACACCCAAGGTGATAACGACCTGGGGCTTCTCTAGTTCCTGAATATTTATCAGGTGCTATAGAAAATGAGAGCTTTGCAAAGAATCAATCACTCGTCGATTATTGGATGTTCATTCTCTGCATTTTCTCAGTCATGTAGCCAAAAAGATTAGTAATTCACTACCCAATGACCTAATTTATTACAAAAGGCCATGGGAAATAATGAGACCTATCAGTTGCCAATCCCTCGAATAATAGGAAACTGTTATTTTTCTCTACTGGCTATTTGACTTTTAAATTAGGGGTGTTTCTAGCATAAAAGGGAAAGATGTAGCTTTACGAATATGTAGGTTTGTATCTGAGCCCATTAACTGAGAAGGTTAGACTCTGGTGCTAATTAGGGAAAGGTAGAACTTCAATTTCCAGAGACCAGTTATATTCACACACATGCAAAGCTCTGCTCCCCAGCTAAATACCCGGTTTTCGCATAAAGCTGTGACAGCAGTCATAAAGGGGACAATGCTAAAATGTCTAGATGGTAACTTATTCAGCAATCATTGATTGAACTTTTGTGTTCCAAGCTCTGCACAATGCAGTGAGGATATAAATATAAATGAAACACAACCCCTACCCTTAATAGTCTTGCAGCCTAGTGAATAGGCAGTGCAATTGATTAACATTACTGAAAAATAAACAATCATCCTACTTGTGTGGTTTATCCTGAACATTAAATACTTGTATATTTTATAGGACTTTGCAACTTAGCAAGCATTTTCCTGTAATTACCTCATTGCATCCTCACAGTCATCCCCATAAGTAGATGTCATTAACCCTGATTTGGAGATCAAAAAACACAACATTAGAAAGTTTAAGTGAGTCACCCACGGTCACAGAGCAGGTGGGCAAACTCAGGCCTTCAAAGCCCAAGTCCTGTGTCATCAAAACCTGTATAAGCCCTTGCCAAATTTATGCCCAGAATGGTCTATTGTTTCATCTAACTATATTTTTTTATAATTTTATAAACAACAATTGTCTGCCAATGTCAAAAGTGTATTTTTGATAACAAGGCTTCCGGTCACTTCGAAGATGACAAAGAGAAAAACATAAAGCTGATGCTTAAATAAAGTCATCAGTTTGCCCATACTAACTAGGTTCTCCACAAAATAGTGTACGTATTCATAAAAATTGAATTTTGGGGCTCTGAATCATATCATAATGTTTCATAACCCAAAAAGACAATTTTGAAAATAAGAGTATTTTTCCCCTCTTCATTATGCCGGTGTACAAAATTCAGCTCCAATAATTAACGTTTAGGTTTGCACTAAGTGACACATGGAGAAATTTCTACTCTTTGTTAAACCCGTAGGCATCAAGATGTCTGCTGAAATGTTTGATAAGAGTTCTATATTTGCATAGTGTTTTATTTCTCATTTCACATAATAAGGCTTTGCTTCCAGAGAGTTCATGGAGATTTAGTGAAAACCAGCACACGCAGCTTATTGGCAGTAATTCTTCCAAGTATGTCTCACTGCCAGTCAGAAGACCTAAGTGTAAAGACTCTCAAACCTGGCCACATGTTGGAATCACCTGGCAAGCTTTAAAAATTCAGATGCCAAGTCCCAGCCTTAAAATTCTGATTTAATTGGTCTGGGGTGCATCAGTTGGTTGGAATTTCTGAAAGCTCTGCAAGTAATTAAAGGTGCAGTCAAGCTTGAAAACCATCACCTTGAGATACTCAAAGAGTGGTTCCAAGATAAGACTTGGGAACTTGTTAGAGATGCAAATCTGGAGCCCACCCCAAACCTACTGAATTGGAACTCGGTGGTGGTGGGCGGGTATCCCAGGATGAAGTTTGGGAACCATTGTCCTTAAGAGAAAATAAAAGGGTATTAACAGGACATTTATAGATGCAATAGGCATCAAAATATTTCTTTAAACAACCAATAGGTTTTAGTGAATCTCAGGCATTTGAGAAGAGTGAATATTTTTGGTAAGTGTTGTATTATTTGCTAACCCTTTGCAATAAGCAACACTTAGGCAAAGAAGATCCCTTTTCCAGGGCAATAGGGAAGCAGAAGTCAGGTGCTGGAGGACAAGCCTGGGAGTGGTGGGTAACAAAATCAATGTTTACCGAATGGCCACAGAAAAGGGTGTCACTATACATTCGTGCTCATGAATAAAGGGTGTCTATCTGCCGCCATGCTCGCAATTTTACTCTGCTAACTTTTTTTGGTCAACAATAGAAATGGCTCTCTCAAACAGAAAGGAAGTGGATATTGTGGAAGTAATAAGTAATCATCTTGTTATATACTATGGATCTTATGTTGTGAGTATGAATATTCTTGAATTTTTCAAGACAAATATGACAAAAGATTTTAATTTTTTTTTTTTGGTCCATATTGAGTAGTGCCTTAGTTATGATCCTTTTGATCCAAACCACTTGGTTTCCTCAGACACTGTTTACCAAGAGATTACACCACAATAAATATGAAAAGTTCTCATCACATTGGAACACTTTGCTGCTTTTCTCACGTGGAAAGAAAGGCCTTTTTAAGTGCTCTGAACTTTTTTGTTTTGTTGGAAAAAAACAAAAGAAAAAGAAAAAGCTCTATATCCCACATTATGTCAATTGTTGAAATAAAACCTGCCTGCCTATTTTTCCAGACAGTTATTTCTTTGCCAGAAGGTGTCTACCGGATGCTGAGAACCCCCCGTCACCACCCAGCTACCTGCTGCTGTTTCCGAGCCATTCCCAGTGAATGAACCTTAGCAGCTCCTCAGCAAGCTCGAACTGCTCAGCTCTCCGACTTGCCTTAAAGAATTTGAACCTTCTAAAACTCCTAAGCACATACCATGATAAAATTTTTTAAAAGATGTATTTAAGCAGAAGATGACATTTAAAAATGTTTCATCAGCTTCCAGTCCTAGAATATGGTTAGCTAAAGCAACATGACCCTCTCCCTAAGATCAGACAGAAATGCTAGAATTGAGAAAATAATAATAAATATTATACATGCATAGCCAGCTGAAAGGAAGAAGGAAAAGAGTTGTCTTTAACTCTTCTATTTCTGCCAAAGCCAACCCATCAGGAGACCATGCTGGCTGTGCCTTCTGGCTGCCTCTATGGCTACCACGCTTCTTAGGTTCCACCATCCAGCTTCTAGACTCCTGCAGCGTCCTCCCAACATACCTGTCTACGTCTACCCTGTTGCCTGCGATCTAGTATCAGCATGTAGCCAAAGCAGTGCTTTAAGAACGTGTCAGATAATGTCATTGCTTTCTTCAAAGCACAGATTACAAGCCAAGTCCTTACAATGGCTTTCAAATCCTACATGATCTGACCTCTCCCTTCATCTCTTTGGCCTCATCTCCTCGGACTCTCCTTGATTTCACACAGCTCCAGCCACCCTGGCCTCTGTGCTGCTCCAAGAAAGCACAGAGCACGAAGTACGCTCACACGTGCAGGCCCGGACTCTGCTATTTCATGTCTGAAACAGCCCTTCGCTAGAAGCTCACACCTTCATTTCCTTTAAGCCTTTGCTCAAATTTCCCGTTTCCATGAAGCTCATCCTGAAAACATGACTTTATACTCCAACTTGTTTCCCCTCCTCCACCATTCGTACTCCTTTTATCAGGCTCTTCCACCCCCTACCCCCAAATCATTTATCATCTTTTAAGATTTTTACATAATTTACTGTTTTAATTATATACATTGATTTGTATCTGTCTGCTGGAATCTAAACTCCATAAACATGGAAATCTATGTCTATTTATTCATAGATATAACCCAAGTACTATAACAGGACCTGATATATTGTAGGTATTCTATAAGAATTTATTAAATAAGTGTATAATACCCCAAGTACCAGAAATGAACTTAAAGTCAGAATTATAGAACAGTAAGAGGGAACTCTGATAGCTTGGGAGGGATATCAGACTATGATATAGGGCTAGGCCCTAAGGGCAAGAAGTTGCTGTTTTTAACACCACACAGAAAAAGAAGACAATTGCCTCAAAGCTATGAAATAAGCTGGGACTGGTATCCTTTACCAAAAGCCAGTATCCTGGAAAGGCTTGTGCCTCAGAGGAGACTAGAAAACCCATTGCCCATGGAAGTGAATCTCTGTCCAACATTCTAAGAAGGAAAAAAAAATCATATGATGTCAAATCTGAAATGACACCATAGAGGGTATAATAAGTGGTATGAGAGTCCTCAAACCAAGAAATGGGTGGTTTTAAAATGGTCCTGGACTGGTGAGGGTCTTGTATACGCACCTAAAGCAAGAGAAACACTTTCACAACCAAGAACCCTCAGGATCTGATGAAAAATAATAATCCCAGTTGGAAAAATTCACAATGCAAAAATTACAAAGTACTCAAGAAAATGGTTTACTATAAGAGACACAACAAACAAGAGGATTAGCAAAAGCAAGAAGTTGACTTAATATACTAATCTGAAAAACACTAGAAAATACATTTAAAGCAAAATAAGTGTATTAGAGATGGGATAGAAAATATAACTAAAGAAGTATGTAGTATAAAAAAATATGCAAAAACTTTAGAAAGGAACATTGTCATTAAAATTAAAACTATAAATGTTAAATAGCAGATACTACTTAAAAAAGAATCACATTGATAAAGCACATCAAATCATTTGTAGAATAAATTTTAGAAATCTACACCTAAAGAGAGAGACCTATGTGTAAGAGCTAACACTATAAAACTCTTAGAAGAAAACATAGGGGTAATCTTGTATTTGGTGATGGATTCTCAGATATAACACCAAAAGTGGAAGTGACAAAAGAAAAATAGTAGATAAACTAGACTTTATCAAAATTAAAAACTTTAGTGCATCATCAAAGAGCACAGTTGAGAAAGTGAAAAGACAATCCACAGAATGGGAGAAAAATCTGCAAATCATATATCTGATAAAGGTCTACTATCCAGAATATATAAAGACAAACAACCAAATTTAAAACAGGCAAAGGACTTGATACTATGATCTAGAAATGATCAACAAGCACATAAAAAGATGCTCAATAGCATTACTCATTAGGAAAATGCAAATCAAAACTATACTGCAATACCATTTTACACCCCCTAAAATGGCCATAAGCAAAAAAATGAAAAAAAAAAGTGTTGGTGAGGATATAGAAAAACTGGAATCCTTATACATCACTGATGGAAATGTAAAATGCTACAAGTTGCCATGGAAAATAGTTTGGTAGTTCCTCAAAAAGTCAAACATAGAATTACGATATAACCTGGCAATCTCACTCCCGGTTATATACCCAAAAGGATTGAACACAGGCACTTAAATGAATACTTGTAGTCAAATGTACATAGCAGCATTAGTCACAAGAACCAAATCCAAATATCCATTGAGGGATAAATGAATAGACAAAATGTGGTAAATACATACAATGAAATCTTATTCAGCCATAAAAAGAAATGCTGTCCTGACGGACGCTCCAATGTGGATGAATCTGGAGAACATGCTAAGTCAAAAAAGCCAGGCACAAAGATCACAACATTGAATGATTCCATGTATATGAAATATCCGGAATATGCAGAGACAGAAAGCAGAAAGTGATTGCCAGGGGCCGAGGTTAGGGGACAGGAAGTGTGACTGCTTAATGGAATGGGGTTTTCTTTCGGGGCAATGAAAATGTTTTAGAACTTTATAAATATGGTAGTTGCACAATGTTGTGAATGTACAAAATGCAACTGAATTTTACACTTTACAATGGCTAATTTTATGTAATGTGACTTCCATTTCAATTTAAAAAAATCAATATACCAAAATAAATGGAATTCTTATGTATCAGAAACAACCAATGAGAAAATATAATTTTTAAGGATTCACACTCACAATACTAACAAATATTGTAAGGCAGTTACAAATTAATCCCACAAAAGATATTCCAGAACTTTATGGAATTATATAAATATACATATTTATATAAACTATATATATATTTATATAAATTATATAAATATATATTTAAATATATATTTAATAAAATTATATTTTATTAAAGTTAAAAAAACTAAATAAATAAATGGATAAATAAACCATGATCATAGACATGAAGATTTGATGTAATAATTCTTCCAAAATTAGGTTATAAAGTTAATGCGATACCTATCCAAGCCATGGAGATTTTTATTTATTTTGAAAAGATAATCCTGAAGTACACATTAAAAAATAAGAGGCCAAGAACAGTCAAGATAATTTTAAGAATAGGAGGGAGGGAAATTTACCTTACCAGATAACATAACATATTAAAATGTTAAAATTACTAAAAATAGAAAGGCTTTGTGGCAAGGATATTCAAATAAACCAAAAATCAGATCTACATTTATATAAAAACTTAGCAAATGACATGTGGCTTTCAAATCTGTAGAGGGATTATGGCGCTGCATAAAAAATTCTATCTATATGAAAAAAAGGGAACTAGGTCTTTACTTCCAACCAAACTAAAAGTTAGTTACAGGTTTATTGAAGGTATAAATATGAAAAAGCAAAATTTTTAAAGTTCTGAAAGACAATATTCAGTGTTTCTCTGCTTTGAAATGGTGAAGGATATCTTAATAAAGTCACAAAAACCTTAAAATAAAGGGGAAGACAAATTTAGCTACGTTAAAAACTCTGCCTGACAAAAGATGTTTTTAAAGTTAAAATAAAAACTGCAGTCTGGGAAAGATATTTCCAACTCTTGTAACTGACAGTGGATTCAGATCAAGAATATATTTTAAAAACATACTTAAAACCCAATAATAAAAGACAAATAACCCCATAGACAAATGGGCAAATGTCATGAACAGGCAATTCACAGAAGAGGAAACATGATGTACAATAAACAAATGAAACGATTTTCAGTCTCACTAGTTGTCAGGGAAATGCAAACTAAAACAACAATGAGATATTTCACACCTGTCATACTGACAAAAATTTAGCCTGGTAACACAGAGTATTGGTGAGATAGCGGAACAGGAATGGTTATACACTGCTGGTGATGATGTAAGTAGGTAGCCCACATTGGAGAGTTAAAGATATTGATAGGCCTAACATCCAGAAATGCCTTTTATATTTCTAGAAAAACTTACATAAGTTCTCAACAAAATATATACCAGGATGTTTATTGCTTCATTGTTCATAGCTGAGAAAATTTGAAAACAACCTTCATATGTCTAAAAATAATGGAATGGATAAATAAGCCATGGTAGAATCACATGATAGTATAGAGTAGTTATTAATAGTATGCACAAACGATATCTGCAGGTCTATAGATCCACAGACATATTAAAAACAAAATATTAAATTAATATCCAAAGGATAGTGGAATGATCTAAAGGAGCTTCAGAAGAGGGGATTTATAGGATATTACTCATGCAAAATCTGAAAACACTTTGAACAATACTATTTTTACAAATATACACAGAAATACGCATTAAGTAGTGAAAATGCATTAAGAATGGCACAACCAACTGCAGGATATACTTCTCTCTGGGAAGTGAGTAAGGGTAATGGGATGGAGAGGAGAGCCTTAGCTAAAGCTATTAAGTTTTATTTCTTTAAAAATAAAATTCTCTGTAGCAAATATGAAAAAACATTTAGCTAATATGAGTGGTGGATGTCTGTCTTAATGTTTTGGACTTCAGTTCTTGGAAAAATGTTTCTACTTAAAAATTGTCAGATAAGTGGATAAAACACATTCTTGCATTTATTCATCACAGACTGTGTGCTAGGCACCAGAAAAGCAAAAGCAAATAAAACACAGTCCTTCCCATGAGAGAATTCAAAGTCCTTGAAGGGAGATGTATACATAAATAAAAGCCTTAATGTGTGATAGTGGCAGAAATAAATAATAGATATACGTAGAAGATGCAGTGAACACACAAAGAAAAGTTAATCAATTCTACCTAAGGATGGAGGAGTCCTAAGAGTCTTTAGAAACGTGATTACAAGTGATTTCTCCACCGATGAGAACAGTTTAACTCACATGCGTTGGCTCACATTTTAGCACCTCCACAATAACAGTTCTATTAGCATCTGGACGAGAAAATTGATCCATAATACTTGAAATCAGATCAGTCTCTGTGATTTTAAAGCTCTTTGCCTTGCAAGAACTTGGGTAAATAAATTCTTGTGGAAGGGCCTGACTCGGGCTCCTAAATACAACAGTAGGGCTTAATGTGAAATGAGTCACTGGAGGTAAACATTTGGTAGAAAAGGTCATGAAGTCAGGTTCAAGTTGATCCTTAAGCTGCTTACTTGTCCCAGATGGGCAAACCAAGGTCAAGTGCTCTGGCCTTTGCAAATCCCAGCCCTATGATTCTATCAGGATACAACTTCCTCACACTATACAGCTCATTATTTTTTAAAAGTACAATCTATATAAAGCTCTTGGGGCAGGATTTCTTTCCTTCAGAATCAGTCAAGGAACTCTCCAAGTGAAGGGCTTAAATTCTTCCCCATATTTTCACATGATCTAGTAGTACCCAGAAAATACTCTACTTATTGTTTTAACAAGCCACACCTTCTGTCCATTAATTAATGACACATTTCAAATGTGTGGCAAGCTTTCATCAATAAGTTGTGAGCCTTGGTTTCTCAGGGCAGTATTCTGCACAAGATGTAGTGCATCATTTTTTTACCAATGGACATTGTTAAAAATAATCCATACAGCTTGAACTGACTTCTTGGCATTGACTCCAAAAACAAGAATCAAATAAGAGTAGTGTGATCATTTAATTTATCATTCAAGGACACTTCTTGTGCGTATGCCAGAGTTATACATTTATTTAACATTTAGAGGATTGACACATAGTTATAAGGTCAATATAAGCCTTCCAATAGAAGTGCTTTATTTGGTTAAATTCCCTCTGCAGAAAAAAATGAACAATTTCAGGATCTTTAAAAGGCAATGGATCTTTACAACACAGACAATGCCTCTAAAGTTTAAAATGTGTACAACACATATATACACATGCATGCACATACACACATACAAATTAAAGATGCTCAACATCCAGTTAAAATTAAAATTTGAGTTACTTTTAGAATATTTTAGTGATCACTCTTGTTGCTCCAAAAATATAGGAGGCAGAACAATTAGCATGGAAGCAAAATTCCTGGAAAAATACTTCACATTAACATAACATCTTTGGTAAACATCTCCTATAATTACACATGTTACCAAAAGGCATTAAAGGAGCCAGAACACTTTTGACAATAAAGGAGGTAGTATTAACAATCGTGCCAGGACAACAGGCAGTATCCAGGACTCTCCGTGCAACCAGGACATACGGTCGCTATAGGTATGTCCAGTATGGATTCATACGGGGCTGTATAGAGTTACAATTCATTCAGGCATTAAGGATATATATTTTGTAATCATTCTGTTCTGGAGCGTTCTGCAGGAAGTTACATTGCTCAAAGTTTAGATGTTCTATGCTTCCCTTCCTGAGGTTTATTTTTATGGCCATTGTGGGCATTTGTTAACACCCACTTTGAAACTGTTCCAAACTAAAATTCTCGTGGCCATGCTTTGGGGGCCTTGGTCACCCATCTGTTCATATGCTGGAATAAACTCAAAATTATTTTTAGAGAAAATCGTGGCTTACTCTTCCGTACTTGCTCAGCCCATCCCTCTGTGAAGTTGGAGTGGCCTCCTACTCTGACATGTGCAAATTCATAATTCTACATGGAAAAATGCATTATCGAAAAGACAAAGCATAAATATTAGGCTAGGGCAAGTATGTGCAAAGAATACGAGAGCTCAGAGAACTATCAGTGCTTATGGATATATGGTTCTGCCTTTAGCAGAAAACACAGACATCTGCAACCCCAGCAGTTGGAGAGGATAATGTCATGCACTATTACTCAATACTAACTACGAGCTTTGTTGAGACAAAAATATACATTATACACAATTACCTGAATTCTGTGTTGTCTATTCACCCTCTAAAATTTGACGATGTATCCTTAAGTTACAAGCACCATGAGATACTCTCATATCTGGACTGCATTGTTTTGGCCCCCTCACATAATTTTTCTGCTAAACTGTGCTGATTTATTCTGCCAACAGCCTACATGGAGTAACAGTAAAAAAAAACAGTCCTATGAAGCTCGTGATATTTATTTGTCCAAGATATTGTTCATTTTATCAACAAGTCCCTCTCTATGAGGTCCTTGTGACCATGAGGCCTCAATGAGGATAAATTTTCTCAGGCCTCAGAACCAGGAATAATTGTGCATATTCTGAAAAATCGGTGATTTTATCTCATGGACAGTACAGCTCATGTTTCTTTCTTAGCATTGGCTTGCTAGAAATCTGAGAGCCAAGTTTAGAGTTTCCTAACAGTATTTGGGTTCCTCATAAAATGCATTTTGCATTCTAACTTTACCTGTTATTACTTTATTATTCCAACCTTTATTTTCTCTTCACCATAATTCTTCACTTATAAAAGTCCTCCTGCACTGTACTTGTTTTTGTGGGTTTGGGAGACCAAGGCAAGGCATATATAGCTATACAAATACATACGTACATACAAAAGAAAGAAAGAAAACCTGTAAAAAACACAGATCCTTATTTTCTCATCTGTACAATGAGATGGATGGGCACTATATAACCTCCTAATCTCTCCAGTGCTAATTTTATATAATTCTAAATTTTTGTTTCTCAGTCTGCATCAGCCTCTCATTTCTCTTAACACTTTGAAGCCAATTCTGCTTCTCAATTTCCCCATCTGTGAAATACCAGTAATGTTTTATTTTATCCATACTCCTTAGAGCTTCATAAAATAGCCTGGACTCCAGAATAGGCCCACTTATTTCTCCTTCCTTAACACTCATTACAGGTAGCAGAAGCACAAAGAACTACACTTTGACGCTCTAAAATATCACATTGAATCATTTTCTCCATCACAAGCCACTGTGGTTAAGCCATCTCGCCCACCGCACCCCACTGCTCAGCTCTACTTCATATTAACCTAAAGAAATCCATTTCTTACAAGTCACCTTCCAAGCCAGCCCTAACATTTTTTTTAAAACAATGAGACGAAAGTCATCAGATGAGGATCCAAAAAATAATATTCCTCAACATAAGAGCAGCTGATTGAATTTTTTTCTTCATTGTTCATTTCTTATTTCTCTTATTTATTTATGTTTATCATTAGTTTTTCTTCTATTTGCTGTGTATCTATTTTCCCTTTTCTCCTAATTTCTTTTTCTTTAATTTCAGAATATTATTGGGGAGACAAACACTTTGGTTACATAAATTGCCTTTGCACCACTCGAGTCAGAGCTACAAGCATGACCATCTCCCAGACAGTGTGCATCACACCCGTTAGGTGTGGCTTTACCCATCCCCTACTCCCTCCTCCCACCTGCCCAACACCTAATGAATGTTATTACTATATGTGCACTTAAGTGTTGATCAATTAGTACCAATTTAATGGTGAGTACATGTGGTGCTTGTTTTTCCATTCTTGTGATACTTCACTTCAAAGAATGGGCTCCAGCTCCATCCAGGATAACAAAAGAGGTATTAGTTCACCGTTTTTTATGACTGACTAGTACTCTATAGTATACATATACACATTTTATGAATCTATTCATGTGTTTATGGGCACTTGGGTTGTTTCCACATCTTTGCAATTGTGAATTGTGCTGCTATAAACATTCAAGTGAAGATGTCTTTATTATAGGATGTCTTTTTTTCCTTTGAGTAAATGCCCAGTAGTGGGATTGCTGGATCAAATGGTAGTTCTACCTTTGGTTCTTTGAGGTATCTCCATATTACTTTCCATAGAGGTTGTCCTAGTTTGCAGTCCCACCAGCAGTGTATGAGTGTTCCTATCTCTCCACATCCACACCAACATTTGTTGTTTCGGGACTTTCTGATAAAAGCCATTCTCACTGGAGTTCAGTGCTATCTCATTGCTATTTTGATTTGCATTTCCCTGATGATTATAGATGTTGCCCAATTTTTCATGTTTGTTGGTCATTAGTCTGTCTTCTTTTAAACAGATGAGAAACCATATCATTCTCATGGACTGGCAGAATCAACATTGTTAAAGTGTCTATACTACCCAAAGTGATCTACAGATTTAATGCAATCCCTATTAAAATACCAACATCATTTTTCACAGATCTAGAAAAAGTAATTCTACATTTCATATGGAACCACAGAAGACCTCGTATAGTCAAAGAAACCTTAAGCAAAAATAAAAAATTGGGAGGCATCAATCTACCAGACTTCAAGCTATACTACAAGGCTATAGAAACTAAAACAGTATGGTACTGGCACAAGAACAGAGACATAGACCAATGGAACAGAACTGAGAAGCCAGATATAAAATAATCCTCATACAGCCATCTGATCTTTGACAAATCAGACAAAAATACAGACTGGGGAAAAGAATCCCTATTCAATAAATGGTACTGGGAAAATTTGATAGCCACATGTAGAAGACTGAACCAGAATCTTTACCTCTCACCTCTCAGAAAAACCAACTCACAATAGATAACAGACTTAAACCTAAGGCATGAGACCTTAAGAAATCTAGAAGAAAATGTTGGGAAAACTCATAAACATTGGCCTAGGCAAAGAATTTATGAAGAAGATTCCAAAAGCAATCACAGCAATAACAAAAATAAACAAATTAGACCTGATCAAATTAAAAGACTTCTGCACAGCCAAGGAAACTATCGTTAGAGCAAATAGACAGCCTACAGAATGGGAGAAAATATTTGTGTGCTACACATCCCATAAAGGGCTGATAACTAGAATCTATGTAGAACTCAGCGAAAGCAACAAGAAAAAAAATCAACCCCATTAAAAAGTGGGCAAAGGACATGAACAGAAACTTTTCAGCCATAACATCTTAATTCTGTTGTTCTTTGCCTCAAGAGCCTGACACAAGGAAAATGACCTTACTTTTTTAATAGATAAACTAGGACTATTTCAACTCTGAACTATTAAATCATTGAAAAGGACCAGGAAGCAAAATGCAAAATTATTGCATGGCAGGCAGTTTGAGAAGCAGTATGACCTACTTGGTTATAAGCACAGCCTGGGGAGTCAGATTGCTTATATTCAAATCCCAGCTCTGCCACTTACCAGCTCCTAACTTCAGCCAAGGTACCTCTGTTTTCTCATCTATGAAATGGGGTGAAACAAGTCAAGGGTCAAACAAGTCAATACAAGCAAAGCTGCAGAACATTGCCAACACAGTCAGTGTTGGCTACCAGTATCATCACTCAGCCACCAAAACTATAGAATTCAATGGATTAATAAGTGATTATCTGCAATGAATTAAGCTATAATTGTTCATACTAGAAATACAAATGCAACAGATATCTTTTCAAATAAAGCTTTTGTGTATTTTTTTGTTTTATTTTCTGGGCAGTAGCAACTACAAATCAGTAAAATATATAGAATATAAGATTATGAAAAAGTCACTTCAATTACATGCCAGTTTTTCTCCTGGTACAAAATAGAAAGCACCACAAGTCACCAATACTTTAAAAGATTCATGGAAATATATGCACTACAATTATGTTAGAATTTCACTATCTTCATTTAAAAACTATTTGCATTGGACTTTGTCTTTTGGACTTTAAATAAAACAAATGAAATGAATGGAGAAGAATCAGGGTTGTTAAGCTACCCTGATGGCAATAAATAAACAAATATTGCTAAAGTGGCTGTCTGCTAGATCAATTCCCAATTCTTTATCCAATTCACTGACATTCGCATTTTACCAAAGCTTATCCACACCACACAATGAAGAAAACATATGGCGCTTCTTATTTATCAGGGGTGCTTCGTAATTGACATCATGATATCTGGCACAACATATGTGATTAGGAAAAAAAATTAATTCATGAAGTAAAAGTAGCCATTACCCTCTGCCTTTCAGTCATCCAAATGAATGAGATCCAATTTCTCTTCTCTCGGAAATGTTGAACTGGATATTTGTGCTTAGAAGAAGTTACTCTTCCCTTTATTTTGGATTAACTCTACAGTTTTGATTTTATCTGCCAATTTTGGGAAACAATTCTAAAGCACATTACAAAACGTGAGTTATGCACCCACAGAGAATTGTTTCAATTTCCTGAGGGAGCTGAGCACTCACCCACGCCACATGGAGGACAGTTTCCCAGTTCCTGCTGTGGTACACCTACCTGAATATATTTTGTTTTGCTCTAACTTCAGCCTCCTCAATTGATTTAGAAGCTGATAACTTCTCAGAGACATCACTTTTTATTCTTTTTGTCATTCATTAAAGCACTGAAATCTGTCACGCCATTCAGGCTTAGCTCTTTCCTCTGGAAGCCGGATGCACTCATAACACATGAAGCAGGCAGCAAACATTCAACTAAGAGAGGCTGTATTTGGAGGCATTTTCTGACTTGTCACCATCTCTCTCTCGAACAGTTTATTTCTATTTTTTACCTTTAAAATCTCTTTGGGTATTATGCTATAATAACTGGACCTCATTTTATGTGATACGTTCAACTTACTAAATATATACTATATCTCACTATCATATAGATTTATTTTACTTAATACTTCACCAGAATCCGAAGAAGCCCTTCTTTGCAAAATAATTTTTCTTCTGTGATTTGTTTTGGCCTATTTAGTTATTTCAGCCAACGTAACTCTTGAAGTCCATGCAGTCATCACTCAAATTCTCCCAAGTGGTATTGTGCCACATTCCAGGCCCCTCCCCAGGCAGTAGCTCACTTCTATGGGATCATGCTCCCCTGTGCATCCTCACCGCAGATGTCACTATCAGATTTGTGGCCAGAAAAAAAATATTGTCTTCAATAACATGTGGCTTATCCCAATTGCTTTTCTACCATTTGCCTCTCTGGCTTTTGCTGGCCTGGGTTAAACTCAGGTAATTGTCTTATGAGATTAATATATCATCTATTTTATTTGCAGTGCCCTCTCTTTCTCTGATTTTTTTCTTCTCCCTGAAGAGTAAACCAGAATAACCACAAGGAATGTCTCAAGTAACTGAAGCAAAAGGCCTTTCTGTTTTACTCACTATAAAATGAAAAATGTCTACCATCTCTTGTCTTACTCAAAAATCTTTAGATGGTGGACCTCATGCTGGACCCTGTTCTAGACGCTGGGAACATAGCAGTGAACAGCTCCGCCCTTGTGTAGTGTCCATTCAAGAGGGGAGGGTGGGAAGGGGTCAGCAAACAAGCGTGAACATGGTCTACAGCATGCCAGAGGGCAACAGGGGCTTCGGCGGAACACAGCGCAGGTAAGGGAAAAGTCCACATGGAGCACGCTGCAGAGGTGGGAGAGTCGCTATTTGCACTAAGATGGCACAGCATTCTCTAGAATACCTGTTACACACATGCACTCTGGAGCCTGAATACTTGGGTTGAATTTTTCGTGTTCAGATAGTCGCTGTGTGACTGTTCTGCTTATGTACTGCTGCATAACAAATTACCTAACACTCTGTACCTTAAAACATTTCTTCTATTCTGAATCTGTGAGATAGGAATTCTGACAGGGAAAAACAGAAAATGCTCATCTGTGCGCTGTGAGGTCTGGGGCTTCGGCTGAGTGACTGGAACACCTGAAAGCTGTAGCTATGACAACCGGGGCTCTCAGGGCATCAGTCTTTCTGCATCCGGCCCCTCTACTAGGTGCCTTGGGCTTCCTCCCAACCTGACGACCTCTGGCTTCTACACGAGGGTCTCAGGGCTCCAAGAGTGAGTGTCCCAGGAGTCAGGAAGTGGAAATTGCCAAGCCCTTAAGGTCCGGACCCCTAAACTGGTAAAGTGTCAATTCTGCCATATTTTATTAGTGCAAAGAGACCCAGAGCTACCAGGTTCAAGAGGAGGAAACTCCTCCCAGTAAGAGAGTGTCAACGGATTTGGGGACATCTTTAATCTGCCGCAGTGTCCTTGGACAAGCCCCCTGACTTCTCTACATCTCCATTCCACAGCTATTAATATGGATGACAACAGGATCTACCTTATATGTTTGCTAGAAGAATAAATTAGTTGATAAAAGTAAAGTGTCTAGAAGGTAATAAATACTAGCTATTTTATTCTTTTCAAGCCATTCCTAATATTCCTTTAGTATTCCTTCTTATCAGGCACTGCATTTAAAATAGCACATTTCCCCTCAGACGTAGATCGACTGGAGTTTAATAATACGTGATAGCAAAGAATACGGCATCTGGTATCTCTTTGACCAAACTTTGACCAGCGTTATAACGACTAATAGTGGCTCCTGCCTCTCATGTTCCCCACCCCCTAAACAGACACCACAAAGCCCTGCCTTTATCACTCTCTAAACAAGGAATGAGTTGGCAAACAAGGTGAAGTTTTTGGTCAACTGGAAAGAGGTTGGAGGGAAAAAAATGAGAGCCATGGTGCTTTGTTACAGATGATGAGGTTCTCACTTTGGTTGGAGGAAGTGAGCTTATTTACAAAAAAAAAAAAAAAAAAGGCACTATAGGAAACACAGTTCTTCACGGTCCTGAATAAATAACTCTGTGAGAATGTATGGACAAGGCAACAGCTGCTGTAAAGTAGAGTCCAAGCACCAGGGGGCCTGGGAGGGTGGCACTGGTCCCTTCCCTCCCAGAGCAGATTGAGACCTCAGCCGAGGCTGCTTCCTTCCCACCTGCCCCTGTTTCAGATTAGTCCTGAGCATCTTCAGCTGACAGCCCCCTACTCTGTGAAAGAGCCCTGGGAGTCTCTTGTTGCCAACGTCAGCTGCACAGGACAATGTCACCACTGTCCTTCACTAGCATGTGAGAAAAGGAGCCAGCTCCCTCCTGTCACCATTTCCCCAAGTGTCCCCACACAGCCCCTTCATGAGATATGCTGTAATGTGCTTTTCCAGTTTATCTAATGAAGAGCCCTTCAACTTTGATCCAGGGTCTCCGTTTTGAGGTACTTTTCCCGAAGGAGTGATGACCATGCCCTGAGATAGCTTTGGTTCCTCATTTTGTTTCCTTTAGGAAGAGAGCTAATTCCACTCATGCACTAGATGGTTGGGGCTGTGGGCCCAGCTGAAAGTCAGGACACAGTGTACACTGGCTTGTCCATGGCGCTGACCTCGGGACCTTGGCCAGATCAGCCATGAGTTACCTAAACACAGACACTCCTCACATCCATATTTGTAAGGCCAGCTTGTGGCAAAACTTTTAAGAAACCCCAAAATATGGACTGAGCTAGGAAAAGCATTAATCACCCAACCTTAAGCAAACAATTCACAGCAAAAATAAATATATTTTCTCACTACAGCCCAAAAAATAAATAAGGGAAGATGAATGATACAGGGAAACTGCAGTGTGTTGATTTTACCCTTATGATGGTTTTATATACCAGCATCATAAAAAATTTCCTAAAGGCTAAGCTGAAATCAAACTACTGCCCTGAGCTATGAATTTGTCAACATTCAAAATAAATCAAACACATCCAAGAATATCTGTGCCTTCTCTTTATAATCCTGGTTAGAAACTCTAGTGGAAAAGACAAAAAATAAACTTTGATTATCAAGAATTTCTTTTTTTTTTTTTTTATTTCAGCTCTTCATGGGGGTACAAAAGCTCAGGTTATATACATTGTCCATGTCCCGCCCATCGCCCTGAGTCAGAGCCTCAAGCATTTCTTGAGAAAGAAGAATAGACAATAGCTATTTTTTTAGTTGTAAGACAAATACAAAATCTGATTAAATTTATTTTAAAATGTATACAATGGTTTACATTCTTTCTAATTTTCCCTTTTCTCTCACTAAACATCTGTGGAAACCTTATTGAATAGTTAAGAAATCAATGTTAATTAAATTGTGTTTAACATCTGCCAAAGATTCATAAACACGAAGGTTTGGAGGAGATTTTGAAATCTTCACTCTCATCTCAGAGCCAGGATATCACCCCCATATCTGCACTATTTGCCAGACAATCAGGATGAGTCAGGCAGGGAAGATGGGTGAGGTGTTCCTTTTGTGGGAGATATTTATGTACGTGTTGTGATTGTCACTAAGTAAAGATAATTTAAATGTGCGTTTCCCCAAGGCGAAAGAATGAACCACAGTATCTCAGAGGGTGGCTTATAACCATATGCTTTTCCATTTATTCAAGTTGTTTTGCTGTTTACAATTTAGTTGGAAAGCAAAAGAGTTGGGGAGGATCCCACAGATGATGTAATTCAGTATGTCCATTATGTACTGCTGCATAATAAACCACCCCAAAACTTGGTGGCTTACAATAATAACTTATTATTTATCATGATTCTGAGCTCAGTCGGGTTGTATTTCTGTTTTCTGTGGTGAGGCTGAAATCACTCATATGGCTGCATTCAGCTGGGACCTTTGTCTCCCTCCTGTGGCCTCCTATCACTGAGTAGTCAGTCAGCCCAAACTTCTTTACAGCACGCCACCTGCTTCTAAGAGGGAGTGTTCTCAGAAGCAAGCTCAGTGTGCAAGCACTCAGCAAGCCTCCACTGTGTCATGCTTGCTAAGGGACCATTGGCCAGAGCAAGCCCCATGGCTGAGCTCAGCATCAAAAAGAAAGAGGATTACACATACCAGGACATGTGGGCACTGGGAAGTACCCCCATAGCAGTCTGTCCCATCCAGTCCTCTATCCAAGGCAAAATATCTCAAATAAGTAGACACCTCGATTGTCCTTGAACACGTTAATCAGATAGAACCCATTATCTAGAACAGAGTCCTATTCAAAATAGTTGGGTTAATTTTCAAAACAACAACTAAGAGTCTTCCAAGATAATTATAAAAGACTCAAAATAAAACACAGAAAAAAGAAAAAAACAAGGAGCTCAAAATGGGAGCTTGGGTCTTGTAGGTGAATTTTCACACAGAGTTGTGGCATTGAGAATAAAACTAGCTTTGAATCACTTGTTCCATGTCATGTGGAGGTCATTCAAGGGCACAGGACATGAAAACCCTTCAATAGTCTAGTCATTTTACACTATCTTGAAGCAAACCACAAAAACAAGCCCAAGGAATTGTATCTCTTTGGAGATGGACCCAGAGGACTCAGCCTGCATGAAATGATCCAAATATCATTCTGATCCTAGTCAGATATCCTCTCAAGAACACTCTGAAAGGACTCTGGGATTTCAAGTCTTTTGCAATAAATTTCAAAAGCCAAAGAAAACTACAACCACCCCAATCCAACTCAGATTATTTCAGGACATATTCAAGCTAAAATTTGTACATGGCCAATGGAGAATTTTCTGCATCTGGGAAATCACTCAACTGAACTGATTTGCTGAAGCAATTATAGGTCAGATATTTAGGTAACGTCACACTGGAGCCAGGTAACAAGAGCACAAAGTACAGACAGAACCTCTAATCCACTCTGCAACCAAAACAATAAGGCCCTATGTATTCAAGTCCCTGCTGTGGTATTCGGCAGCTCTGGACAACTGACTTACATCATCTGGGCCTCTTCATCCATTGTATGAAAGGACTTGATAATTTGCAAATTTTCTTTAGTCTTAAATCTTGGTCAAGTTCAAAACATCTCTCCTAGTTTGATATTGGACTCCATGAAAATAGTCTCCGTGACAGAGATGGGCATACAAGAAATTTATTGAAAAATGTCTTAGGATCAACACCTGTGCAAGGAAAGGGAAGGGAACAAAGCAAAATTGGGCAGAGGCAGAAACTGATTTCAACAAACATGTCAGCTAACCCCCTGGGGAACTCTGAAGGTGGGATGACGCTTCTTGTCCAAAGTAGGGCAGCGAAGGGTAGGCTTTGTATTTCTGCCTTGACATTGGCAGGATGCAGGCTTCTCCAGGAAGGGGCGTGATCTTGAGCCAGGAAGGGTCTTCTCAGCCAAGGCACTTTGCAGAGAGCTATGAGCTGAGCTGTGACTGCTCATGCCACTTGCAGCAGCTGGGGAATAAGTCCTTCCTTCCTAAAGGAAAATCGAGGCAGCATATCCCAGAGCCCACGCTTGACATTTAATGTAATATTCTTTCCATGGCCTCGTGGGATGATTCATAGCTGCCCCAAGACAAAGTATAATATGAACTTTATCTTATACAATTTGAATCATACTCTTCTAGCCACAGTTTGAGATCAAGGTCTAAAGTGAGAATTCAAAGACTTTGAGTTTCACACTGACTAGGTAGCTTCATATCCAAAATTCATGTCAGATACATAGAATTCATAAATGCTCCTTCTTTCTGAATTCCTAATGCAATTGTCTTTGGGGCAGATGTGTAACAAAAATACTAAAGGCATAATCTAGTTGCATCAGCCAAACAGGTCTAAATAGAAAAATTAACAAATTCAAAGAATAGTTTATTGATTTTGAAGTGCCTGGCTTTTTCACCATGATTTTATTAAATTTCAATGTAAAATATAAAAGCACATGAAGATACTATATGATTTCCCTATTGTGTCTTAATCCCAAAAAACAAACAAAACATTGTCCATTGTCAGTTCAGTCTGCCAAGTCAACCAGACCAATTGTCCTGGAACCAAAGAGACTTTGTCTTACTTTCAAATTATTAAAGATTTCACCCCGAATTGGTGGAATTAATTCAATTTTATTCTGTTAAAAAAAACAAAAATAGCACACACATACACATACACACACTGCCCATTGGTAATACCATAGCTTCCTTGCTTTTAACTAGCATATCTAAAACCTGACATTTGATTACTCAAATTTCCTTGACACTTAAATTAAGATATCAGAGCACCAGGCTGACATTCTCTCAATTTCGCTAAAATTCAAAACCTCCTGTCCAGAGTCCTTTATTGCACAAGGCACATGCAATCTGTGACGTGTCTGGGGAAGAGAGTTGACTTATATGATTCTACTTCCCCAACATAAATTCCATTTTTATTTCATTCAGTTCAATTCAACAAACCATTACTGAATGGTCACTATGGCCAAGGTGCTATAGGAGATTCAGAAGTTAACCAGAAGCAGGTTCAACCTCACAGATGTAAGAGTGTGTGTGTATTCAGAATTCTACAAGTTAATTATGGTAGATTTGAAGCATATGAAAGCCAACTTTTTTATCTACCCAAAAAGAAAGCATTTGGTTCAACCTAATATATGATAGAAGACAATATAATTATTTTTATAATAGAATTACAAATCATTATGAGAACCCAGAAGAAGAAACTGTTAATTAAAATTAGAGAAGGTTTCGTGAAAGACCACAGACTTGCACTTGACGAATCAGTTTCATCAGGCAACTAAAGATGGCAGACGACAGCACAAAAGAACAGCTTGTGTAAACATGCTCAGAGATCGCAGAGCTTAGAGCTGAGTCTGGAAGGACAGGAACATAGAAGACTCTTATTTTATCTGGAAGTTCCAAATACTCTCTCCCTGGAGGTTTTTTTCTACAAAAAGTATTTGGGGTTTTGTTTGTTTGGTTTGGGTTTTGGTTTTTGACGGGAAAAATTGGCGCCTCCTAGGATCAAGCATACACTGTACGTGCTCTGTGCTCCTACAGAGGGAAGATTTTCAAACTTTTGAACCACTACGGAAATAATATTCTGCAGCAACTGTCTACAGAGGCTGAGATTTTTCGTTTTAGCTACCTGGAAAATGTAGAGTTGCTATTTCAGGAAAACAGAAAATGAATCTCATGAAAGCATATCTTTTATTTAGTCAATAAAAATGTCCACCTACCTATTCTACCCACATGAAACAATCAATAAAAATGAAATTGTGGCCTATCCAGACTGAAAATAGTAGAACCAAAGCAAATAAAGATACTAGAAAAGAATTAGATGTAAAATCTTCATTTCATTTATAAAACTTTCATATGCAAAAGAATTTGCACCCTAAATTGAGATTATGGAGTGTGCCCCTTCATTTCTAAGATATAAACCTGGAATTTGAAGACTTGGTAAGAAAAATAGAATATGGAATGTCCCAATAATTTTTAAGTTGATAACATGCAGACATTATAACGTTTGGACATATTGGGTTAAATAGCATAGATTATTAAAATTAATTTCACCTATTTCTTTTTACTTTGTTTTATGTGCCAACTATAAAATTTTATATTACATATGTGGTTCACATTATATATCTATCAGACAGCACTAGTCTAAGAGATGCAATTTAACTTCTCTAAGCCTCAGTTGCCACTTTCGTAAAATGGAGAAAATAACTATTGCCCTGTCTTATTGATTTGTTGTCAAGATAAACGAGCTAATATTTAGACGTTTTATAATTTTTTGTATATATTTTTTGTAGTCTAGACATTACAATATTTTGTAAACTATTACACACTATATAAATACAAGTGACTACCAAGAAAACTAATTCCTTAAAAAAGTCTGCATAATGAATCAAGGTGGTAAACATAACTTTCAGCTGCTCTGGCATAGGATTTTAATGTTCCAAACAAAACTAAGAAATGTGGACTTGCTCTCCAAGTCTTTCAAGGCTTTCAGTTTGTATGAATTTGAAATGCTAAGCACGCCAAGCCGTCAGACAGGCTTGGTGATGGATGAACCCCTCCAAGAGCAGGATAACGGTTTGCAAGCATGCTCAGGGGATGAGGTAAGCTATCACTCTATTCTCAGAGGTAGCCTGGCTTGGAATCTCAAAAGCTGTGATATTAGCATCCACCTGACTTGCAAACTTATTCATGTCCATTGGCAGTAAACAGCCAGCCATATCTGGACCCAGGGTCTGTGATCACTGTTAATTGTCAAAACAATGGCAATTTTCTAACCTACTATTTAAATATAAAAATTGAGCCTAAATTAGCAAAGACTAATATTCCTAAAACATTAGGAATTGCTTCCTATTTTCAATCTTTTCTAGAATTACATCTGACTTTTCTGGAAGTACAAGAAATCTCAAATCTCAAAATCTCAAGGCCCATGAGTCTGAAATAAATGAAGAAAGTCTGCCTACACATAAAGCAAAGATGCCATGAGATTCTCTTCACCAGCTAGTGCAATGGTTGGCCAATCGTCAGAGCTTCAGGGAAGCAAATTTAAAGCCCCCAAATACAGCCACTCTCAGAAACAGGTGACAGGAAGTCAACCACTGTCTCTACCATCTAGCCTCATATTCTGACATATTATATCACCTTTGACAGTTTACAACTGATAATATCGAAACAATTGTAGTTCTCCAAACACATCAAGACTCAGAACTCATGTATGTGATATTTCTCTGCTAGAACATGCTCATAGGGCCCCCATTCTACCTGAGAAATTCCTACTCTTCTTTCAAGAGTCAGCTATTGTCACCTCCCCTGGGACTCTATCTCTGATACACTCAGACCTGTATTATAAAACTAACTTCCCTATATTAGAATTGTTTGCTTCTGCATGTGGCTTTGCATTTGAATGAGATTTTTTAATCATGTCTTTTAACCTAATTTAATGTGTTGGAGGTGCAGGGAGCAAGGCTCTTGCCCTCTTAAAGTTTGCTGAAAAATCACTGACATGAAGCAGATTGATTAATAAGAGAAAAGGATTGCAAATATATTTAATGTGTATACATGGGAACACTCAGAATGAAGATTCAAAGACACAGGGGAAATTGTCCATTTTTATGCTTAGGTTCAACACAGTATGTAAAACAAAAGTATGATGTTGTCCAATCATCAAATATGATTGGACAAAAAGAGTATGATCCGATGTTAACAGGCTGAGTGGGAAAACTCAGCAAGTTCTGTCTAGATTCTTCTTGGCCTCTCCTGAGCATGCATTCCTTCTTTCTGGGTGTGGGGCAGGGCCTTCTCTGGGTCTTACAGTCAAACAAGGTAGGTCACATAATTATTTTATGGCTAGCTTTTACATAGAATAATTTTAGGTTTTATAGGTAGCTTTGGGGGGTGGGGGAGAAGGGGGTTCTGGCTTTTATGACCTGCCTTGGGGAAAAGGGATTCCAGTTTCCAGTTTCTATGGCTAGCCTCAGGGAAGAATGGGACTGAGAGGCAAGAGGACAAGGGAAGGTCAGAGAAGAACTTTTGCTTCTGAGGCCTTCATTTTGGGGTACTGTTTTCTGAGCCCCAGCAGAGGGAAGCTTTGTGCCTTTCTCTTCATTGTCATGTGGGGACACCTCTGTTAGAGTGACACTTCCAGCCTCTCTCTCCCCCTCCTTACCCTCCTCGTCCTGACTGGCAGGTGAATTAGAATTAACCAATCATGCCCAGCTCTCCTATCTTACTCTCTTTTGTTCGTGATCTGCAAATGAGATGAGAGAGTGCATATGGTCTTTACTGTGCAGTAGCAGGGTACTTGCCCCATGGTCTGTGGTTTTCTAGGGCTGCCAGTTCATTGGGGAAGGGGGTGTATTAACAAACTCACTTGATGGACCCCAGCCACAATATCCAAATAACTTTATAGTTATTATAAAACAATATTTTATTTCCAGCTATCAGACCCCCAATTTCCATATCAATTGGTTCCAAAAACAAGTGGAGAAAAAAATAAGTATTATTTATTAGTCTCCTAAAACTCCTATATAGTTATCATATATTTAATAAATAAATGGATTACAATTCCAAGCTAGAGCCATATATGGAAGCAAAAAAGTTAAGCCAGGAAAGCATACACAGCTTAAAGCAGAACACTTGCCAAATACAGTCTAAATATCATGCCAACAAAGTCCTTGAAGGGAAGATGGACAATAGCGGTAACCTTTGTTACCGACATACGTTCATGTCCCTTCCACCTCCCCCTCTCCATGGCAGGTTACCCTTTCTATGGGTGTTATCCATTTTGGGGAGCCCCAAAATTATCACGCAATAGTAAACATGCAAATAGTTGTTTAATTAATGAATAATAATTTGACAATGGTGGTGAGAGAAGGGTTTTTAAAGTTCTAAAACTCTAAAGATAAATGGATCCTAACTACTAGGAGACATTACGGACTAGCAGTGAAGATGTGGGTTAAGCAGTTAAACTGCCTGGTTCAAAACCCTCTAAGCCTCAGTTTCCTCATTTATGAACGAAGGTTAATGAAACTACCAACTTCATAGGATTTTTGTGAGAATCAAAGAAGTGAATTCACGTAAAGATTTTAATTCATACATTTTACATAGAAAGTGCAAGATACCTTGTCGGAGCCAGAGCAGCAAGAGCAGGAATAGCAACAGCAGTGGCTTAATTCCAACATTCATACTTAGGGGAACACAGAGGTAGCTCGAAAAAAATAATTGCCAGGGAAGGAAATGGTATTGATAATTTCATGAGATAGAGGTAGATCTCCCTATTAGCTGGATGGAAAGTTTGTAATTTTTACCCTACCACCGAATAAATTGAGCTGCGCCTTATGTTTCACAATTTACACAGCTTATTTTGTATACTATTGACATTTCTACCACATTTCTGACAATTTCAATTTTCCCTCATCAGGAACACTTGGCTATTAAATTAGGAGGACCACAGGATCACCATCTTCAAAATGTATCCTTCCCTCCACATGTTAACCTCAGGTCAGAAATGTGCAAGTCTTTTAAGCTGGGCTGGAGTTGGGGCCAACTATCATTAAATATTAAACGTTAATTTTTACTTATTCCCATTATCTATTTACAAGAAACACAAAACAAAACAAAAAACAAAAACCTAAGAGACTGGTATTTTCTCTAACTTCCTTCTATCGTTCACATTCCACAATAATTATCTAAGGGACTCAGGTTCCTCACCAATGGAATTTCACAGGCAGAGTTCTGTTATTCTTGAACTCAAAATGAACAATGCTCAGTTTTTTAATCTATCTCATAGCAAATATATCTAAACAGTTTTAGAATTTTCTGAAAAGAAGATTACAATTCCTTTTCCCAACCCCACTATTTGAGTTGGTAGCCTGAAGCTTACAAAGTCATCACCCACACTTAAAAATTCTACAAGCTGCTATCTATAAGATGTGTCCTTTGTTGTAAACACCTGTTTTCTTAACTCCCCTCCTCATATCCCCTAGGCAACCTATAAAGAAAAAGTTTAACGGATTTAGTAAAATAAAAACTTGCTTCCAAATTTACATTATATCTTCCCACACACCTAAGGAAAAAGTAATAAAGATTTCATACCAGATGAGCTAACACCAGTATGTTAACCAAATATTTCCCCTTCTACATTCTAAAAAGGAGACAAAAAAAAATGCCAAAATGTCAAGTACATATATTAAACATTTTAAACTCTTGTGAAAGAGCAACTGAAGTATGCACTAACATTACATTAATATAAGTTTAGTAAAATTACTTAAAAAAAGACAGTAGAAACTAGTTCCCATAAAGATTACTCCCCTCTGCCCATTTGCCCAGTTTAGAAAGTCTTCTTCTATCCTGATCAGTTTTCTCTTGCCATTTGCCAACATGCACATACAACAACAAATTTTCTGGACACTTCGTCATAAATATCTGTGTTTATTATAGTACATTTTTCTTGCAATTTCAGCTCTGTTGTTTCTTACTGCATGTCTATCATTTGCCAAGAAGACTCCATTAGAGCAAACAGGGCTGTAACTGATTGAAATTTCTTATCACACACTGAAAATATAAAGTCATAACCAACTTTACTAATAATTCTCCTGCAAACCTAAAAACTTAAAGGTCAGGTATATTTTATTTTCTCCAACCTAGTCTACTAAAAATAAATCACAGATATATTCCCCATCGGAAATTTAATTACCCTCTAGAGACTAGCCAGTAGAGTTGGAGGGAGTCATTTAGCAGCCTTTGGGGACTTGTAATCTCTTTCTATTTGCATTGCTTCTTCCTAACAAGAATTCGAAAAGGCTCAGCCTTCCCACCTTCCCCAACCCCCGGAAAAAGCTCAGAGTCTATCATTAGCAGCTTGAATGAGGAATGGTAATATGGACTTTTTTTTATGATTAAAGTTAGAGGAATTGAAAACAAACAATATCTTGACATTTAAAGTATCCATCTTGAAAATAGAGGGCACCATGGTGTATCATTAGCACACTCCTCATTATTGGGTTTTCATCCATTTAAAAAATCTCTAGGTTAAATAAAGGTCATTCCGCGTACCTACCACCTGATGCCTTGAAATCTCCTTCCTACATGGTACAGTCTGATCTATAATCTAATAAATTATTTTACAGTGAAAATAAATTATTTGGTGAAAAGCCAAATCTACAATTTACATTGAATCTTCAGCTGTGCATTGGCTAGTATCACCTTTCTTTTATTTGAACCATAGAAAACAGTATTTTTAAAACTTCATAATTTCCACTTGGAATTCCATCAACTCCTTTATCCATTAGGTATTAATTAAGGGTTATTTTTTTTAAGTATCTTTAACATAATGTTTTGAAATGCAATTAAGTCAAGTAAGCATGTATTTTATTTCCTTATTTGTGAACTGATTAAAATAGGTACTACTCAGATCTTCATTAATACATTTTCAAAAATAAATAGGTTTTCATTGCACTCATAAAAAAAGAATATTTCAATAACATTTAAATGAAATGTGAGTGTCATTCCAATGGCAAATAATTACCCTGAAATTCACTGCAGTAATGATTGCCAATTTAGTTTCTATAAACAGTGTTACCTTGGGCTCACCCTCCTTTTCTCCTCTGTTATCTTTGATCATGTGTCCCCTCTCTTTACGATTCTCCATTTACCTCCAGGTATAAACAATTGATTAGTGTGGTGAGTGAATTTAAACACAAACTTTTTTTGCCAGAGATGAGATGGCAATAATTCTAAGATTAGAGAGGTCACAATTACCATATTAATTTACCGTATTAATCTAGAACCTCACACACACTAATCATTTATGTCTAAGTGGTAACAAATCATTACAGCATCCTCAGAAGCTAAAAGAATCTTAGATTTTTCATGGATTTGATAAATATTTATTTTGGTCCTACTCCCATCCAGATGGTAAGCTAGACATCTGGGTTACAAAGAGAAATTAAATGTAGTATCCAACAGCAAAGAACTCATTCAAATGGAGCAAGACTAACACGTGTAGTAAGGAAAACACTAGCAGTATACATAGGTAATTGGGGAGCACAGAGCAGCTGTGCCTGCCCCCAACCAGGAGTGACGAGAGGAAATCAATTCCACTGGACTGAATTTGAAAGGACCACCTCACGTCCACACGGAAAAGTGAGGGAGAAGAGTTTTCGTCTTATACAGCAGTTGTCAGTCTCTTTTGGAGCTGGAAATGATGTAGTCTATCGTCTGTTTCAACCAACCTTCCAATTTTATAGATGAGAAATTCAATATTTTTTGAGGCATTTTCTCAATAATCTTTATAATGCTTTTTAGAGACTTTAGAAGGCAAATATTATGTTAATTTTTACAGACAAGGACATTGAGGCATGCATACAAGAAGCAACTTGCCAAAAAGCTCCCACAAAAATATGTGATGAATATGAGTATTTATTTCTCAGGTCAAATGACTCTCACCTAATTGCTTATGCTAGAACAAATAACATTATTTGTATACCAAAAAAAAAAAGAAGCATTTGATTAAGAATTTGGAGCCCTGACACTATATGTTCTGTGACTTTGCTCTTACGTATCCTAATTTTAAAATAAGACAGTGGCACAAGACATTCTAAAGTTCTAGGGCCATGTTGTCGAATTGCACTGGTTCACAATGCTATTATTAAAAATATCTGTTGCTTGAGTATAGAAAAGATTCTAGAATTTGTCCAAAATAATTTGAGATTAAATGTCCCCCTTCATTGTTTTTGGTCCCTAAAATCCTTAATTCTATGCTTTTTTCTTTTTCTTTTTCAAAATCCAAGCTAAGTTGCCTGAGCTATGATTAAGCATTTAGAAGATTCCCAACAAATGTATCCCATAATGAAAAAGCACTCTGAAAACACTTATATCTACAGAACTTAAAAGCACTAAAACCACAATATTTATAATATTTCAAACTTGAAGTCATAACAGTCCCCACTCAGAGGGAAGTAAAAGCAACCCAAACATGAAGGAAAGTGGTTAAATATTAATACGATGGAGGCTTTAAATTGTAGGTCTGGAAATTCACTGAAGAAATTTTTTTCTGTCTTGGTAGGAAAGTCATATCAAAGGCCATATTAAGACAGGTTACTTCCACCAGACCCTAATTTCATGCATTATATCTTCACTAAATTTTTTGTCACCCTCTTCTTTTCCTATTCACTAAATATCCTTTAAATTCCCATGTTCCAAACCCAATGGTAAAAGCAATACGTGACATGCTGTCTTGTCTTTCAAGAATAGACGAAGTATTTGAAGAGGCAGGGCGCACCTTCATGAAACAGCAACTTAATTAAGAAGTAGCACATAATAAAACTGAAAAGGAATGTGGCAGAACCCAAGTGGCCTCTCTGAGAAAATAATGGTGAATATGTTCTGGAACAATCAGAAAACATTCCACAGAGGAGATAACATTCAACTGACTTCTGTCGGATGAGTTGGACAAAGCAGTGGGACAAAGAAAAAATATCCCTGGTGAAGAATAATACAGTATAAGCAAAGATTTGGAGATAAGGAAAACTGAATTCCTATTTCCGTATTTCTGTCCAAATGAACTACTCACTTTTCAAAGCCTAACAACCCCCTCCCCGCCCCCACCAATGCCCAGCCCCAGGCAAGAGGAGTCTAACCTCTGAACTCCTCCAGTTAGTTCACCTACATAATTGTTAAAAGACTGCTTCCTATGATGGCTAACATTATGTGTCAACTTGGGGGTGTCCAAATTAAACATTATTTCTGGGTGTTAGCACAGGTGGACTCAGTAAAGTAGATTGCCCTCCCCAAAGTGGCATCATCCTACCTACTGAGGGCGTGAACAGAGGTGGAGGAAGGAGAGAGTCACCACTTTTGCTCCCTTCCTGCCTGCTTGAGCTGGGCTATCTCATCTCATCTCTCTGGCCTCACACTGGGATTTACACCATGAACTCCCCTGGTTCTTAGGCCTTCAGACTCAGACTGAAATATACCACTGGCTCTCCTAGGGTATGCGTGCATGTGTGCCCAAAACACATGCACAGTCTACTGGTTCTCTTTCTCTGGAGACCCTGACTAATACACTCCCAGAACTACAGACAAGACTGCAGCTGAAGTCTCATAAGCACATGCAAGGCCTGTACTTCTAGTCTTCTACTGTTGCTGTCTAAGAATGGATTGAACATCAGGACAAGCAGCCCATACTCACAGGACCTGACAAAGCCCCACCTTTCCCTTCCTTTGAATCTCCTATTAGTTTGTTCCACCATCCCTTGAAGTTACTGACATACTGGAAAAAATTCTTGGCTGAGCATTTTGTCACTTCCAAGGGTAACAGTGGAAGGGAGGCTTAACATGACTTGCTCCATTTTGCTTCTCACCCCCTGCAGTCATATCCTGAAAATTCAAAGCTTCTGCTTAGCTCTGCACATGGGCCAGCTAGTATAGGAAGAATTTAGTTTGTTTTATAGTTCAACTCTAGAAGAAAGATGATAACCACCCCTTTCCCAAAACTAATTCCCGGGGAGATAAGGAAAGTATGTACACAAGTAGTGAAGCTGTGTTAAAGATTTACAGGAACATTAAGACCTGACCTACTCACCCAAAGTTAACCGACCAAAAGCAAAGAAATTTTACTCTTTCCTCAGACCCTTGCCGATGTCCAGATGTCTGCGGTCCTCGGTCACCTCTTGCAACACTCCTCTTCCCCCTTCCCTTAACATAAAAAGGAGTCTAATGTTCATGCTAATTTAAGATAGTTCTTTAGGGCATTAGTCTGTCGTCTTCTCAGTTTGCTGCCTGTTGAAATAAAAGTCACTTCTCTTGTCCCAGTGCCTTGCTTCTCGACCTTTTGGAACTTTTGGTGGTCGTGCAGCGAGTGGTACAGCCTGGACTTGGTTGCACAAGCCTTAACTGTATTACTGCCCTTTTCTACGGAAACTGTCTCTTCTTCCACCCTCACCAATCAGGATCAGAATGCTGTAGACACCTTGCTCACCATTGCTACTTCTAGACCTTGCTCCTCCGCCATTACTTACATGTTTCTTATCTTGAAGCCTATATCCTCACCTCAAGTCTTTCTGGCTTAATGTCAGAGTGTCCTAGAAGCCTTTACTAACTTCGCAGGTCTGAATTACATACTCTTCCTTGGACTCTTGAAGGACTTTATGTTCACCATTATCTTTGCACTTAAAAGGCTCTTTAATGATTATCTATTCACTTGTATGACTCCCCCATCCGTCTCTCAGAGACTTGAGGGTAGAGACTGTGTCTTCGTATCCTTTGTGTCCTCGACCCATAATGCAGCTCCTGATTTGGAACACGGGAGATGCTCATAAATATTTGCAAAACACATGAATTCCTGAATCCTGCACCACTGTCTTCCCACTCTCATCACAGACATTCTCTCGCTGCCCTTTTTCCTGAGGAACATCAGCAGCTGAATACCAGTCCTCTCTACTCCACCCATTCCCTTCATCACCTTCTCTTCATGAAGCCCTCTTTCTTCCCCAGTCTGGATTCACTCAATCCTCTCCTAATTTTCCCCACTACTTCCCTTGTTCTCCAAGACACCTAGGTCAGTGCCATGAACTTGGGAGGCACTCGAGAAATGCGTATGCTAATGCAAAATGTCACATCAGAGTCAGGGACAGCCCCAGAAATGCCAAGGCTGCCCTGATTCCATAGCACACCTCGATAAAGCATCTCTGCTGCCACAAATGTAAGTCTCTTTACCAGTTAGAATTTTATCAGTGCATGTCCCCTCTCCTCCTTCTTCCTCCCTACTCCCCTTTTCCAGGGGAAATCCAGAGAACTAAGCAAACAACAGCCAAGTCCCAGAGTGGCAGGAATCAGCACTGATCTAAGTACAGCTCAGGAGCTATGAACTTAATGGCTCCACGTTCTTTGTGTCTTCAGAAAGCTTAACACGTAGTCCCTACATATGCTAGGCAGTATTATTTATGACAGATTGCCCATGTTTTCATCCCTGCATACTTTTGTCATGGTTCACTGTGGGGTGAGCCATAGCAAATACTCCTGTGCCCCGGTGCTGTTGGACTGGAGCTATGTGACTTGCCTTCCACAACAGAATGTGGGTAGAAGTGAAAGAGTGTCGATTCCCAGGTATAAGCATCACATGTGTCTGTTTGCCTCTGAATTTATGCCACGCTCTGTGAGAAGAACAAGCCACAGGTAGCCACTGATCTCAGAACCAAAGACCTGTGAAGCAGACCAGAGCTCAACCCACAGCCTAAGACAGAACCCCACTAGCTGACCTGCAGCACAATGAAGGAAATAAATCATTATTATTTTAAGCCAGTGAGATTTGGGGGTTGTTTCTTATGCTGCATTATTGCCGTGGGAACCTAATTCATTCACCATGCTTGCTGTATGTTTTCTAAATCTCTGATTTATAGAACATTGTGCTTTGCCCAGTGACATATGTATAAAGAAGGGTAGTTCTTACAAAAAGGAGTGGTCCTATTTTACAAATCACTGGGATTTTATGATGTTTTGGATTGGTTATTGTCATTGCTACTTACCAGGGTTGGTGTTGATCATTTTCTTTTATTAATTGAAATGATTAAGTTCCTAATCTGCCATCTCTTTCTTCCTGAATACATTTAATTATAATCATGATTATAGCCTTTTTATGTGAATGCTCAGCTCAAACGATACCCATAAACTATAGCTGCATTTTATATTTACTTTTCAAGTCAGGTTTATTAAGATTTGTGAAGAACCATAAAGAATTTGATTAGCATTGAAAATACATGATGTAGAGACATGAATTGAATGCTGAAAAATACCTACATTTTCAGGCAAAGAAGGCATAAAATTGACTCAAAGCATTTTTAGGTTAAAAAAAAATTTAAGGTCCTAATCCCTGACATCATTTAAACTGCTCTTTTTTTCCTTTCTTATTTTTATTCCAAGACCAAATATAGGTTCAGATTCCACATAAATTTAGAACTCAGGTAGCTTGGGGATTAAGGAGCAGATGGGAAACTCACAGTCCAAAATTGGTGCCTTATTCAGCCTCTACTTTCCTGAATGATACTTAAAATATCACTCTTTCATCTCAAAAATGAGTTGATTTGGCAAAACATTTCAGTCAGAAATGTAAAACCTATTTTGGAGACATCCTATTCAGGATGTCTTTACATATTGCAGAGGTAACAGAGTTTAAAAATTCTCAAAATATTGGGAAAAACTGTCTTTGCTTCAATTTAATTTGTAATGTAAGCATAAAAACATAGAAAAATTTTGTATGGTTGATGTTATGTGATGTAAATATTAGTGAGAATAATTCAAATTTCAGAAACAGTCATGAGTTTCTTCCTACTTTTGGGCTAAATAATATTTGGTAAGTAGCTACCCAACATTTCTCAGCCTTAGTCTCTGCAGCTGGAAAAAGGAGTAACGGCAGGACCCAAAGGCACTGTGAGGACGGAAGTAGAAGTCTGTTTATGTTGGGCAAAAGCACTAAATCTGGTGCAGTTACAGCTCAACAAATGAAAAACATTTATTAATAGTAAAATCATACAACAATAATAATTGTCCAAAATTTGCGACTTAGGTGTTGTGAGAAGTGGAGCTACTTACAGAGGTAAATAAGTAGAATTTATATGGCTTTGGGGACTGATTGGCCCCTCTACAATCCTGAGTTTATTTTTGTGACAGCTGGGGAACAGCAGAGCAGACAGACAGAAGGGCTTTGTTTGAAACATCTTCTTTTTCTTATTTAAATTTTTTTATTTCAGCATATTATGGGGGGTACAAATGTTTTGGTTACATATATTGCCTTTGCCCCTCCTGAGTCAGAGCTTCAAGCATGCCCATCCCCCAGACGGTGTGTAAATCGAGAACAAAATAAAACACACAGGGTCTCCAATCCCAAATTCTCTGCAAATATCGGCCCCATCATGAACCAAAGTTACCAGGATCATTTGGCCTATTGAACCACGACCTCCTTCCTCAGCCACTTGCTGCAAGCTCATTTCCACCTGATTCTCATCGTCACACTGAAAAAACAGTAATCTTTCTCATCATACCAATATTATAACTATCAACATTGAATATGTACTCTGTGCCAGGGACCATACTGCATCCCTGCCATACTATTTTTAGACCTCTCAATCATCCTGAAGGAATGCTAGAATTCCAACTTTAAAAATGAGGATACAGGAAATCAGAAAAGTGAAGGTTTGCCAGTGTTACAGAGCAAATAAGGAAAAGAACAGGTATTAAAACCCAGGGGAGTCTGACTCCCAAGCACATGTTTGTTCCACAAGGCTGTGCCTCTTCAGTTTAACAGGAAAGTCACAGTATGATGGAGTTTTGGATTAACAGGAAAATGAGATTTCCTCTAATCCAAGCCTGCTTTTTATGGATGAGAAAACTGAATTCCAGATCAGAATACCCAGGTAACTTATCCAAGTTCACGAAATAGTTAAAGGATAAAACCAAGGTTAGAATTCTTTAGAACTCTTAAAAAAAAAAAAATTCTTGCTCTGTCAACTGGGCTAGAGTGCAGTAGCATCATCATAGCTCACTGCAGCCTAAAACTCCTAGGTTCAGGTGATCCTGCTTCCTTAGCCTCCCCAGTAGCTGGGACTACAGGCACATCCCACCATACCTGGCTAAGTCTTTTTGTTGTTTGTTTTGTAGAGATGGGGTCTCACTATGTTGCCCAGGTTGGTCTTGAACTCCTGGCCTCAAGCATTCCTCCCACTTTGGCCTCCCAAAGTGTTGGGATTACAGGTATGAGCTGCCATGCCCAGCCTAGAAGTCTTTCTATAATATTTTACTGCATCCTTCATTAAAATTCTACTATAATGGAAAACATTGACAAGCCAAATTATGCTATGTTTCCATGACACCCAGGCATATCGGGATCCTAACACACTCTCTCTCTCACTTCTCTCACTCTTCTCCCTCACTCCCTCTCTCTCTTTCACACACACACAAGAAATGTGGGAAGAATTGACCTCTGCTACTTCCAGGTTGTACCAGTGAAACCTTATGAATAAAGTCAAAACTCACCTATAAAACTTCTCATCCAGTACTGTTAGGAAGATTTTTTAAAGTGAATTTACTTATTCAGTGGACTGTGACATAATTTCAGGCAGTTACCCAGTTTTTATAAGCTTCTGCTTAGAAGACAAGAGGATGAGCTTAATGAGGTGCAGAGTCAACTTATACGTCTCATCTTGAATGCGTGTTACTATAAGGAAGCAGAGATCTGAGTGGGTGGCAGGCACATCATTGAAGGCAAAAGAACCAGTTTACATCAGTTTTTCTTTATCATACAGGAAGTCATCTTATAATGGCTTCACCTAATGTCACCATCTTGGTGACAATTGCCATTCACAATCACCTCTTGCATGGTTCCTGACGTCATGCTGGCTGCTTCAATTTGCCAGCATAACTCTGAGGTTGTGCTCTCAGGCAAGGAGCCAATAAGGAGGCTTTTTCCTCTTGATTACCATACTGTTCTGCATGTATCATTTTGCAAACTAACAGCCAAGGTCAAAAGCATTGCCTCCAAGCTGGGCCATAACAAAACACGTTTTGAAGGTCGTTTGTGTCTGACTTCACAACACTTCAATTCTGATATGCATGAAGCATAGTCTACATTCTTCCACTTTGTCAAATGCAGCTTTTTCAGGAACTTTTACAAATGCTGACTCCATTTCATTTCATTTCATATCAGTTGCTAGCCAAATTTGCAAAACAGAGAAACAAAGAGGATTCCAAATTCTAGATTGCTACTGAGTATAGTTTTTCCAAATTAGAAAATAACTTCCTGGTACAAAAAGCCCCATAAAATACTTTAACCCTTTTGGGATATTTACGCCACTACTCAGCGTAAGGACAAAATTTTGTGATCCTGAAGAGCTTGTTGCCTCCCTTGCTTATGGCGATGGTTTAATGACGCAAGTGTATGGGGAGTAGTGAAATGGTCTAGACATGGTTTTCGGGCCACAAGACAGAGTTCTGAGCAGGCTCAATTAACTACATTCTGTAAATGAAGGCTGCAAAGGACGGAGAGCAAGGTTTCTGCTTTTTTGAATGATGTTTCAAAAGATGTTTTTCCCCACCAAGGTGAGCACATCACTAAGAATTCTAGACTCTAAGATCCAGACATTGAGTGAACTAAAACAAAGGAAACATGAAATAGTGGCTCTGATAGTCAGGTCTTGATGCACCTTCAAACGAATTTATTCTGAATAATACATCAAGTATCTAAGAACTCACATCTTAAGCCATTTTTAAAAAAAATATATTGTGAAGTGCAAAGCATCAAGAAAAACAGTCATGTTGCCCGACATTTGAGGAGGCTGGCTATTAAAAAAAAAAGTATCATGTGTTTTTGGGCACGTACAGAAGAGAATTCCTGAGCTCTTGGTTGAGCATCACACAAACTTTCTTGCTTTCAGATCTCTGAAGTTCAAAGACATAAGCCTGTGCCAGGAGTGCCATGGCTAATAGAGCTGCCGCAGAAGTGTCTCTGAGAAAACTGTACCAATAAGTAAATATGTTTAAGGAAGGAACAAGGCCAAAGTCCATCGGCAGACTTCAAGCTCTGAAATATACACAGATGGTCCCAATAACCCCTTATAAGCAATGTTAAAGACATCTCTCATATTTTAACTGTGGATATTTGAAAAGAACTGCTTGTTGCTTAAAGGTAGATACACATTGATCCTGAAACAGCTCTGAAAAAGAATCAAAAACATATACAGACCCTACATTGGAAATGGGTAGCTCAGAATACAAAGGAACTTGATTTGACAGAGATTTATAAAGCCCGATTACACGGTCTGGGTATACAGGAAATTAGCATAATCCACCTAGGGATAGATGCAATATCAAACAAAATGATTGTTAGCATCATAAGAAGACTAGGCAGCATCCGGCAAAGATGCAGACTCTTTCTAGGGTCCCTTGAAATGACGTACATCTTACGAACGTTTTCCTTAACAGGCCCTTTGCATGTCAGGATGCCCCCTCTTCACTAAGTGCTCCTTATATGCTCCTAGTGTCTTATTTTTTCTTACAGTTGCCTAGAGGTAAAACTAGACCGTGAACTCCTGAGGAAAGAGATTGTGTCTTAGACATCCCTCTCTTCCCACTGCTAAACAATGCTCCTGGCACGTAATAGACAGTCTCTCAATATCTGCTAAATTTTAAAAATGGCTCCCACGTGGCCAAGTTTGTGAAAAACATCAATAGATCCTTTTATTTTATTCTCACACTATGAAAGGGAATTGCGAGTTGAGTCTACACAGCTCATGGAATGGGCAGTACTATGAAAGGGACCAAGATTCCTTTTTAGACACTTGTAATCTCTTCCGGAGAATAGCTGAGTGCCACAAAATGTATCTGTGTTATGATTCACTTCAAGTGGCTTACTAGAGGTGAATTCCACAGGAGGTCGTCTGTGTAGAGTAATTCCCAAAAACAATTCTTTTCACACTCTATCCATGTGGGACTAAGTGCCTGGATAGCACTAGCACAGACACCAGTGCTTCAGAGGTGCCATCAAAATAAATCCCTGTGATGAAGGGACTCTTCCAGGGCCGCTATCAAATCACAGCTCCTAGTTGCCCAAGCTGTCCTCCTACACCATCAGCAAAGGGTCCTTTCGATTTTAGAACATGCCCCCTTTCATTTTTCCAAGTAACTGATTCCCCCACACACACACACTGGAATTTTCTGACTTTGATTCCTGTTCTCACACTGGGCCCAAACCTCGTCCTCAGAATAAGCTGTTGGTTTACTTTTCTCTCTCCCAAGTACAGGCAGAGACCCTTTCCTTTTCTTTCTCCTCATCCCAGAACAAGTTGATATTTCCTAACGGCTCTTTGCTAAAAGTGAAGAGAAACCAAAGGAGAAATAAGCAAGGAAAACACAAACAGCATGAACAAGACAACATCACAGAGTCCAAATACCCAAACCTAAAATCTTGGTACAACAGCAGAGAGACTTACCAAGCCCAGATTTTCCAAATCGGACATAGACTCCTCCACCACTGGGGAACAACTTAAAGGCAACTTAGTTTCATTCCTTCGTGTTCAGGTTCCAGACTCCACTCATGGAAATCGCCCAGGAGCCACCTCACTGCACATTTTGTTCTTTCCAGTGTCCAACACCAGCTTCCTCGTCCCTGGTTCAAACACAGTTTCCCAACTATAAGTTACTTTAATAAATTTCCTGTTAAAGGACGACAGAGGGGCCTGCTTCACAGCTCTTTCTGGAATAGTGTTGATTGGCATTCCTGAATGCAAATGATGATCAAATCATGTATGGCCCAAGGTTGTTAATTTTTCCCTCTTCAGATTCTTAGTCAGATACCTTAGCTCCTCCCTACAGAAGCAATTTGGAAAAATAACCAGCATCATTTCCCAAGCTCAACATATAAGTGTAAATCGACAACAGCACACATAGAATCCTCTCACATCTCTACAATAAAACAGTGACAATGACGGTGTGGCAGTGGCAGTGGTGGTGCAGTGATGACAACAGCCAAAATGCATTGACTGTTACTCTTACAATACTAAAGACAAAAGCACTGAAGCAAATAAGACATGCCTCTGAGATTTCACCATCACACTGGTTACCACATTCATTCTTTCCATAATTCCTCTTTAGCAAGTCACTGCATGTGGTTACAGGAAAGAGGCACAGAAGAAGCCACCACATGTGCAGGGACAAAGGAAACAGCAATTCCCCACTTGGCGAGAAACCCCGTCCTCAGGGATCTGGGAACTGGGTTCCAACTCACCATCACTCTTTTTTGTTTTTTTGGTTTTTTTTTTGAGACAGAGTCTCACTCTGTTGCCAGGCTGGAGTGCAGTGGGTTCAACCTAGCTCACAGCAACCTCAAACTCCTGGGCTCAAGCGATCCTCCTGCTTCACCCTCCAGAGTAGCAGGGACCATAGGCATGCACCACCATACCTGGTTGATTTTTCTATATTTTATAGAGACAGGGTCTCAGTAGGTTGCTCAGGCTCTGTCACTCTTTTGGTGGTAAATTCATTCACTGATTTTCCCTGTCCTTTGAGTGATACTACATCAGAACTGATTTTTATGGAAGCACGATAGCTTCTTAAGCAGCCCTTAGGATCAGGAGAGTTCTTCTCCACTGGAGGGATACAGTTTGCAGATATCAAAAAGAAAGAAAACAACTCAAGGGTCTGCTTCAGGAAACATAACTGCAACAAACTTTGTTTTTTCCACTTCTTGAACCATTGTTTACTTTTTATTTTCAGTTCTGTGGCTCTATTTTGTCTCTTCCTATGATGTTTCTACACTAACTTATAATGAAGGTTTAAATTTTTCTTGTAGTTGTATTTTACACACAGGAAGCCTGGAGTGATAGAGAAGTCAGATAACCTCAGAGACTGACTATTAGTAAAACTTTAGGGCCGGGCGCGGTGGCTCACGCCTGTAATCCTAGCACTGGGAGGCCGAGGCGGGTGGATTGCTCAAGGTCAGGAGTTCGAGACCAGCCTGAGCAAGAAGTGAGACCCCCATCTCTACTAAAAATAGAAAGAAATTATCTGGCCAACTAAAAATATATATATAGAAAAAATTAGCCGGGCATGGTGGCACATGCCTGTAGTCCCAGCTACTCGGGAGGCTGAGGCAGTAGGATCAGCTTAAGCCCAGGAGTTTGAGGTTGCTGTGAGCTAGGCTGACGCCACTCTAGCCCAGGCAGCAGAGTGAGACTCTGTCTCAAAAAAAAAAAAAAACAAAAAAAACTTTAGCAATTAAGTCTAACAGAGGGGATTTGTTTCATTCATTCTTGCAATAAAATATTGCTGTGTATCTATTATAAGAGAATCATTTTGCCAGACATTATTTAAAGAAGCTACTATTGAACATTTCAATAGCTCTAATAATACTCATATACATTGTATGTAAATCACATACCCTGGAATTAATTTTTAAGAAATAATCCTAAAAAAAAGAAAAGCTTATCTTCATGAAAATTTTCATTTATTGCAATGTGACTTACCAAAGTAAAATACAAAAAAATACCAAAATATTCGATATTAGAGAAATGGCTAAGTAAAAATTGGTCTATCAACTGAATATGATGCAAAATACTGATACTATAGCGATTAGTTTAAAAAAGTAGAATTTATAATTGTTTATGCTATGATTTGTGTTCCTATAAATATGGATTTGAAGGAAATATGGAAGATTAAAATACTTTATTCCTAAGTGTAATGGAATTGTAAAGAGAATGTTATTTCTATTATTGTTATAATTTTATTTGTGCAATCAAAAAGTAACTTTCAGGAAAGAACATAATATATTTTATTGAATACCTACTTATGCAAAGAAAAATAAAACATAAGACTCTCCCTCAGGAAGCTGATGGGTACCAGGAAGATTTTAAAAATAGTATGTAAAAACTATAATACATAAAACAAAGTCTCATAAACAAATAAAAGTTAGATGCTATAGAGAAAAAAAAGGAAACAAAGCTTCTTATCTATTAACCAGCAAGAAATTAATATTTTTAAAGTTATACTATTAGAAGAGTTTTCATTCATTTCTGGAGAGGTAAGAGACCCATTGCCTCCTTTATGATATTCAGACTATGTCGTAAATACAAAAGGAAAAAATCAACACACTGATTTTTAGAAGCTTAAACATAAATTTCAGAAAGTTACATCCTTACCAAGTCATCTTCGGTGGACCTCTTCACCCCTGTCACCTGGACACAGCACACTCGTCTCTCTGTACTCTGGAACAGGGAGGGAGACATTTGTCCCCAGCAGCGTGGTCCCCAGAAATAAACATACCAACATGCTATGGCTGGATCTGGTTGGAATCCAGGGGCCTGGTTGATAACGTCCACACAAATGAGCCTCTCAGGCACAGGGGCAAGCAGAGAAGGGTGGAGAATAAGTACCAACGGACAAAACAAAAAATATCCAGCACAGATATCTATAAAAATAAAATCTCAGAAGACATCAGACTTAATGGTGAGAAGTTAAAACTTTCCTTTTGAGACCAAGAACAAGACAAGGATGACTGCTACCATGACTTCTATTAAATTATAGCGATATGAACAAAGACAAAGCAAAACAATGATGGAAAAATCAGAAATAAAACCATCACTATTCACAGTGAAATTATTGTGTACATCAAAACCACAAAATAATCTATAATAAATTATTGAGTGAGTTTAGCATATCTATTAATGTCAGGGCAACATACAGATAATCAACTGTACCAGCAACAAACAAAAATAAAATTAATTTTAAAATATATAACATTTATAATAACATTAAAATATGAAATATTTAAGAATAAATCTGCTAGGAGATGTGCAGATAATTATAAAATCTTAGTGACAGAAATTTAAGGAGACTAAAATAAATGGAAAAGTGTCTAGATTGAAAGACCCAAGCAAGGTTAAAAGACCCAATACTGGGTGCCTATCACCCAGACAGTGTGCATTGTACCTATTAGGGAGGTTTTCGCCCATCCCTCCCTTCCTGCTCCCCTCTGCTTGATTTTCTCTGAGTTTTACCTCCCTCTGTGCACATGTGTGCTCATTGCTTAGTTCCAGTTTTATAGCAACTACATGTGGTATTTGTTTTTCCATTCTTTAGATAACTTCACTTAGGATAGTGGTCTCCGTTTCCATCCAAATTGTTTCAAAAGGCCTTAATTCATCCTTCTTCATGATTAATATTCCATAGTATACATATACCACATTTTGTTGATCCACTCATGAATTGATGGGCACTTGGGTTTATTCCATATCTTTGCAATTGTGAATTGAGCTGCAATAAACATTCAAGTACAGACATCTTTTTGATAAAATTACTTCTTTTCCTTTAAGTAAATACCCAGTAGTGGGATTGCTGGATCACATGGTAGGTCTACTTGTAGTTCTTTAGGGAATCTCCATACTGTTTTCCACAGAGGTTGTACTAATTTTCAGTCCCACTAACAGTGTATAAGCATTCCTTTCTCTCCACATCCATGCCAGCATCTATTGTTTTTGAACTTTTTAATAAAAGCCATTCTAACCAGGGTAAAGCAATATCACATTGTGGTTTTCATTTGCATTTCCCTGATTATTAGTGACATTGAGCATTTTTTCATATGTTTATTGGCCATTAGTCTGTCTTCTTTTGAGAAGCTTCTGTTCATGTCTTTTGCCCACTTTTTAATGGGGTTGTTTGGTTTTTTTCTTGCTAATTTTCTGGAGTTCTTTGTATATTCTGGTTTTAACCCTTTATCAGATGTATAGTTTGTGAATATTTTCTCCCATTCTGTAGGTTGTCTATTTTCTTTGTTGATTATTTTCTTAGCTGTGAAGAAGCTTTTTAATTTAATCAAGTCCCATTTATTTATTTTTGTTGTTGCTGTGATTGCCATTGAGGTCTTCTTCATAAACTCTTTGCCTAGGCAAACATCTAGAAGAGTTTTCCCTACATTTTCTTCCAGAATTCTTATGGTTTTGTGTCTTGCATTTAAGTCTTATCTATCATGAATTAATTTTTGTGAATGGTGAGAGGTGGGAGTCTTGTTTCATTCTTCTGCATGTGGCCATCCAATTTTCCCAGCACCATTTATTGATCAGGGCTTTTTGCCCCAGTGTAGGTTCTTATCTCCTTTGTCAAAGATCAATTGGTTATAGGTAGATGGTTTTATGTCTGGGTTCTCTACTCTATTCCCTTGGTCTGTGTCTCTATTTTTGTGTCAATACCATGCTGTTTGGGTTACTATAGCCTTGTAGTATAGTTTGAAGTCTGGTAATGTAATCCCTCCAGATTTGTTCTTTTTGTTTAAGAATGCTTTGGTCATTTGGGCTGTTTTCTGATACCAAACAAAGGGTAGGATTATTTTTCTAGATCAGTGAAATATGACATTGGTGTTTTGGTGGTGATTGCATTGAAATTGTGAGTCACCTTGGGTAGGATGGACATGTTAACAATGTTGATTCTACCGATCCATGAGCAAGGTATGTTTTCCTATTTGTGTCATCTGCTATTTCTGTCCTCAGTGTTTCATAGTTCTCTTTGTAGAGATCTTTCACCTCCTTGGTTAAGTATATTCCTAGGTATTTTATTTTCTTTATCACTATTGTGAATGGTATTGAGTCTTTGATTTGACTCTCAGCTTGACTGTTGTTGGTGTATATAAATACTACTTATTTATGTACACTGATTTTGTAACATGAGACTTTGCTGAATTTATTTATCAATTCCAGGAGTCTCTTGGTGAAGTATTTGGGGTTTTCTAGATAGAAGATTATATGGTCAGCAAAAAGCAATAGTTTGACTTCCTCTTTCCCCATTTGGATACCCTTCATTTCTTTCCCTTGCCTGATTACTCTGGCTAGGACTTCCAGCACCATGTTGAATAAAGTGGTGACAATGGGCCCCCTTGCCTTGTTCAAGCTCTAAGGCAGAATGCTTTCAACTTTTTCCCATTTAGGATGATGTTAGCTAGGGGGTTGTTGTATATATATGGCTTTTATAATCTTGAAATACGTTCCTTCTATGCCTAGTTTGTTGAGGGTTTTTATCATGAATGGATGCTGAATTTTGTCAAATGCTTTTTCTGCATCTATTGAGATGATCACATGGTCTTTGTTTTTGCTTCTGTTAATGTGGTGAATCACATTTATTCATTTACATATGTTGAACTATCCTTGTATCCCTGGGATGAAGGCCACTTGGTCATGGTGCATTACTTTTTTGATATGCTGTTGAATTCAGTTTGCAAGTATTTTGTTCAGGATTTTTGAATTTACATTCATAAGGGATATTGGTCTGTGGTTTTCTTTTTTGTATCCTTTCCTGGTTTTGGTAGGAAGGTGATACCAACTTCTAGAACGAGTTGGGGAGGATTCCCTCCTTGACGTTATGGAATAATTTCTGCAGTATGGGTACCAGCTCTTCTTTGTAGGTCTGGTAAAATTTGGCTGTAAATACATCTGGTCCAGGGGTTTTTTATTGTTGTTGTTGGAGGATTTTCTATTACTGTTTCAATCTCATTGATCATTATTGGTCTGTTCAGGAGTTCTATTTCTTCCTGATTGAATCTTGGAAGGTTGTGTGTTTCTAGGAATTCACCCATTTCCTCTATGTTGTCGAGTTTATGTGCATAGACATTTTCCTAGTATTCACAGATGATATTTTGTATTTCTGTGGTATCAATTGTAATATCTCCTTTTTCATTTCTGATTGAGCTTATTTGGGTCCTTTATCTTTTGTTCCTCATTAACCTAGCAAGAGATCTATTGATTTTGTTTATCTTTTCAAAGAACCAAATTTTTGTTTCATTGATCCTTTATATTATTTTTTGTTTGTTTGTTTTCCATTTTGTTTAGTTCTGCTCTGACCTTAGTTATTTCTTTTCTTCTGCTGGCTTTGGGTTTGGTTTGCTTAATTCAACACTTCATAATTTTAAAGCAATTAATAAGTATAGTATTGACCCAAGAATAGACAAACATGTCAATGGAAGAGAATTTAGAGTTCAGACAAATATGGCCACTTCATTTATGATCCTTTTGCATATAGTGGGCAAGAACCAACTTCTCAATGAGTGGTACTAGGTCAACTGGATATCTATAGAAAAAAATGAAACAATTCTAGTTGACATCTTTCACAAATACTAGGTCAAGGTATGACTTAACCCATATCCCTTAAGAAATAGAAATTTGTATGCAAGAGATTTATTTGAGCATGTTCTCAAGATCAACACCTGTGACAGAGTAAAAACAAGGACTAGTCAAAGGGAGGATTGAATTGCAATGCATATTCAACAAAAGCCTCTGCCAAGTATATGAGCTTCTCTGTAGCTGGGTTGAACCTTCAAAATTACCTAGAATTTAGGCAACAAAGCCACGCCTTTATACCATCCATTGAGCAGTCACTGGATGAAGGCTGCTCTTGGGAAGTGGCAGAAATTTGAGCAAGGTGATTCTCTTGCAAGGGTGAGGGTGAGGGCAAGGAAAACCCAAAGAAGGCCTCGGCTGAGAGCTATCGGGTCACCAAGACTCCTAACAGCTGGGAGGAGGCCTCATGGGGTGAGATCCAGGAGGCACAGGTCAACTTTCACAACAAGGTAGAATGATCATCTAAATGTAAGATATAAAATTATAAAGCTCTCCCAAGATAATGTGAGAGAATATCTTCATGAATCCAATGTTGGGAAAAGCTTTCTAAACAGGACCCAAAAAGTACTAAACATAATGGGGGAAACTGACAAATTGGACAAAGAGAGTAAAAGGGTAAACCACAGGGTGGGGGAAAATGTTTGCAACAACATATAAGACAGAAAAAGAACTCCTACAAATAGCTTCTATAAATCAATAAGAACAGTAACCAAGAAGAAAAATGAAAAGTGAGCAAAAGACTTGAATGGGAGAAAAAAAATACATATATATACACACACATATCTCCAAGTGAACAATTAGCATATAAATGGGTACATAAGTCATCACCCAAATGCAAATTGATACCACCACAACCCTAAAAATAGCTAAAATAAAAAGCACAGGCAATTGCAAGGATGGAGGCAGGATATGGAACAAATGAATTTCTCATATACTGCTGCTAAAATCACAGTTCCAGTGGAAAACAACTTGGCAATACCTACTAAAGTGGAATGGACACATAACCAGTGATGCAGCAATTTCTCTCCTAAGTATATACCCTCTACATCCCAGTTGAAACTACAACACAGTTCCTGAATGTTTGAAAAGCTATAAAAGAGAATCCTTCCGACATAAACTTTTCAGCATAGGGGCCACGGAGATTAAGGATCTACAAAAGCAACAATTCGGTCCACCAACATTCAACATGGCTCTTTAAGATGTACAGACAAGCAAAACTCTCTACTTACTGTCACAGGTGTGGTAGATAAGCACTCCTCAAGAGTCTTATGATCAGAACAAATTGTAAAATCTGTGGCCAGAGAAGTAGGTGTAGGTGTAGAACCTTTTGATTCTGACAAGTGCAAAAGTTTGTTGATAGGGCATTGTTCCATTCTTCAAATAATGGCTTTGTTTTTAACTAAGATGAATCTTGCATCTTAAAGCTAAACGCAGTTCTGTTCCCAAAAGTTGAAGGATTAATGATGAGAAACAGTGGTGAACATAAAGGACTATCAATGCACTAACTAGCACATGTCAATAACTGCTGCTAGCAAGGAGAACAGCAAAGAACACTATGACTGAAAGTCCCACCAAACCCATTCAAACAAGTAGGTGAACAATACAATTTAATGTGCACCCACTCTGGGTTAAAGTCTACAAAGCAAATAAGTTTTATTAGTGAAATTTTAGGCAGCAGCAGCAGCTTAAGCAGCAGCAATCCCAGAATACTTTGGATGGAGGCTACAACGTGCACAAGGAATCACTACATCGGTACTTCACTGAATCTCAGTAACCATCATTTGTAAACCACACCATTACTTATGTGTCATGAGGAAAGAAGAGAAATACTGCCAATTACACAATATCAGATCTCTGTTTTAAGAAGCATCCAAATTTAGAGATGATAAAATGTGGGAGAAAAATGTGTCTTAGAATAAACGAAACATGATAACTTTCCCTATGTACCAGATTGGAATCTGTCCACTACCTGACCTGCTGAGAGGCAGGAATTCTATTTGTTTTTCCAGTGGCTGCAAAACACAAAGATTTAGCTACATCTGTTTCGATGGAACCACTATTGCTTATATTCCGTACAGCTTTTCCCTGAAGAAATTGGCCCTCTTTTTTTTTGTTTGTTTGCCATATTTTCAATTATTCTCAATTCCTTTACAAAAATCACGTGTTCTTTGAACAAAAAGGATGGTTTGTAAAAACAATAAAGTACATACACGTGTCATAAATATTTTGACTTCTTTAAATATCTTTGAGATAAGCTTTTTAAATGGCTGCCAAATTAGTAAGAGTACAGATATTATATAAATCTTGAGTATGATAAACCAGCTATAATTCAGAAATATGGGTTGTCTCTTGGAGATTTCCCTTAATCCTCAGAAGTATCATACACAGAACTTAAAAGAACAAAATGCAAAATTCATTCTGTTGGGAACACCCAGAGGATTGATTTCACCCAATTCAGATTTTAAGTATGCTGAATGATAAAAATATCAAAAAAACAATACAAGTATTCCTAAATTGCTTTATATCGCATCTGTGCTATTGCCTTCTATTGCTGTTACTTGGTAAGGAAAGAAGTGAATATGATAAAATGAAAACCAAAGAAGGAAAAAGAGACAGAGAAATAAAGAAAGTGGAGATAAAAAAGAGGAAAGGAAAGGAAGAAAAGAAAAGGAAAGGAGAAGAAAAAACAGAAAAAAAATGAAAAAAGATTATCTTGGTGGAATATTGTGTTAGATTTTCTTAGAACTTTGACTTTTCAGGATTTGCATTTCTACTTTTATATATTATTCATATAACAAAAGAACTTTACAGTTTCTGTATCTGAAATCCCCACTAGATTGTCAGCAGAGTGTGTTCTCGTACCTGGACATCCCCAGCCTCAGTGCCGTGCACACAGGGACGGCTGAGGTTGCACGGGTCTTCTGTTAGCCTTCTTCTTATATTTTATTATGAAAAACTCTGTTAGATGTTTGTTTAGTCATGGTTAGGAGTTGTTTGTTTGGTGTTTTTTAAATATTTATGAACATTGTTGTTTTTGAAAACAGGAATAAAATAGCAAACAAGACAGAAAACATTTGAAGAAGGGAGAGAAAAACAAAGGCAAAATGAGCTCTGACCTGCAAGAGGGGTGAGTAAATAGGAAGGAATTTATTCTTACAGTGTTCAGTGAAAGGTATCAAGTAAGTTATTAATGGTTGTGTTCTGAAAGTAAAATGAGACCAGAGAAGTGAACAGGGCTAGGGAAAATGGAGAAGTAGGAGAAATAGAAAGGAAACAATATTAGGTGAAATTGATGTTGGAACAATTCTAAAAATTTGAGAATTTTCAGAGCTGGAAGGGCTCAGGTCATTGATCAAACCCTTCATCTTTCCAAAAAGAAATGAGCCCACTGCTCACTGCCCCTGCACAGGTGCCATCAGACGCTCTGCCACTGGAGGACTGGGGCTCCTCTGTCAGCAGACTGTCACTATGGAACTGAGAAGCATCTAGAACAGAGCTCCCCAAACTTTACAGTGTGTATAAACCCCTGGGCTCTTGTTAAAATGCACACTGTGGTTCAACAAGTCTGAGATGGGGCCTGCGATTCTGCGTTGTTAACAAGCTCTCAGGGGAGGCTGAGGTTGTGGGTCCACAGACCACGTGTTGAGTAGCAAAGTTTGGACGGTGTTTCTGAGAGTGTGGCTTGAAGGACACCTGAGTGAGAATCGTTGTGGTGCCCCTTAAAACTCCACATTCCTGAGTTCCCCCACAGTTAGTGGAAATTCTGAGGCAATTATTGGTTATATTCCAAATTTTTTAAAATATCACGTATAACATTTTAAATTATCATGTTTTATATAATATAAATGCACTTGACATATAACCTAAAATTTAAATCCAGTTTTATTTCTTTTTTTCCTAGACTGTCATTTATTTTTTTAAATTCTCTTCTTTGAAATATCACTTTGAGACGTTTAAGGGTAAAAAACAAATAACCTCTTATAAGTGGGAGCAAAATAATGTGTACACATGCACATAGAGGGTGGAGTACTAGGCTCTGGAGAGTGGGCAGGGTGAGAGGGTGAGAGGGTAGGAGAGAAGGGACAAAAAATTACATGATGGGGACAAGGTACACTATTTGGGTGATAGTTACACTAAACGCCCAGACTCCACCCACTATGCACTATATCCACATAACAAAACTACACTTATACCCCCTAAATCTATAAATAAATAAACAAACAAATGATATAAATGAATAAGCACTTTTCCCTTGTCAGTTAAGGACGTAAGTCCCCATAACTCTTCCCTATGTCCCATCCCTGCCACTATTTCAATTTCTCAGAAGCGGGTCACCATATCAGATACACCCTCACTAGGGATGATAATGAAGGGTGAAGATCCAGATCCCAAGATAACCAATCCCAAATTCCCCATGCTAGATTTCACCCTCCTGAATCACTTATATGCATCTTATCTTAATATCTCAGAATACTATAAATCATGCTGCCCCCTAAAACCAGAGTCCTCCTCCCAACCTTTTCATGTCCCTTACCATTACCAGCATTTTTGGTAGTCTCGTTGATATCATTTCTAGCTAACATTGAATTCTTGCTACATGCCAAGTACAGTGTTAAAAAGTTTACATACAGTGTCTCCATTCTTGCCTCACAATGGGGGAAAAATGTTTTCTATTCTTGTTTTATAGATGAACAAAGAAAGTTTAGGAATCTAAGTAACTTATTCAGGGATCACACAGCTACTATTTGAGCCTAGATTTGAACTCGGATCTGTTTGGCACCAGAGCATCAACTTGCCAACTCTGTGTTATACTTGCCATCATTATTTACCCCATACTCAATTAAATTTCTTAAGGTATTTATTTAAATATATATATATATATATATATATATATATATATATATATATATATATATAAGATTGCTTGATTTCAGAGGCATATCACTCTGTGTCTCAGCAGCTCCCATTCAAAATGTCATCCATGACTTCCCCCGCTTCTGTTACTGAGCTGTATTTAAATGAAAGAGCTTACTAAAACTAAACACTTGTCTCTCCCAACACTGATGCAGGGCTGAAAACTGGCATGTTCAACTGATTTATCTAAATCATACTTTAGAGTTCAGTGTATACACTAAGACAATTTTCTTTTCAAATGTTTCCAAAAGCAAGGCAAAAGAGTGGTGCAATATTGTCACTTTTTCAAAAGGAAAAAAATGTAGGAAAGACACTTAAATGTGTGAGTGTGGATGGGGTGTATACCTAAGCTTCCACATTAACCTACCACCTGGTAAGTTGGTCTTGAGTAGTTCTCCAGATGGACTCATGCAGTAAATGGATGTTTGAACTCTGTTGGTGGTTTTTATTAGGACCCATTCAGCAGACAGGAAACTTTTTTTTTTCTTGGATTGTCAGCTCTGATTATAGTAGAATGAAAGCTATACAGCTTCTTTGACCAAATTATATTTTGGAAGTTACAGCTGTGATCTACTTTTCAATGATTACCTCAAAACCCATTAAAATGAAGAAAATCAAGAGGGTGATGTTCATCTGAGACTGTGGATGCAAAATCATTTCTTAGATGCACTGATACTGTGTTCACAAAGACAAATACGCAGTACAAAGGCTCATGCCCTAAACAAAGGACAGTGTGCTCCCCAAATAAACCATTACTTTGGTCACGACTTACATGAAACCACAGTGCTTTCATCTGTGTTTGTTTTCTTATTTTCAGTTGATAACTAGTAGCTAACAAAGGATTTATCCAGCTTTTAGAGTCCCCTGAGTAGAAAACTAGATTTATCAATTCTTGTGTGGTATTTGCCTTTGAAATATTTCTTCCATCTTTAAAGGTAAATCCTGCATAGATACCTCAAAAGATGTCAACTCTATCTGCCACTCTTTTAAGAACAGAGGAAAAGATCTATGGTTAGCTGACTAATAAAGCATAATTCTCTTCAAAACTACTTGTACCTTGTCTTAAGAAATACTGCTAGCCCTGACTGTGGCATTATACAATTCATCCATGTAACAAAAACACTTGTATCCCTTTAATATTTTGAAATAAAAATCATTAAATTAAAAAATTTAAAAAATTTTAAAAAGCACTGCTGAAAATGTGAAGAATAAAAAGAAAATCAAATATTTCTGTACTGGGGTACCTGGTTTCCATAACAGCAATCGGAAAAAGACAAAAAACACTCACTTATAATTTGATCACCAGTTTTTATATAAGTTTATTTTATATTACTGCCACCTGGATCAAATTAATTTATGGGTTTTTTGTTTATTAATACAAGATCATTCCTGTACCTTCCTTTAATTGCAATAGATTACAAATAAGGGATCATGAAAACATATAACTGTAAAAACATATTGAATTGTGATGCTTAAAAAGTATACTCAAAGAAAGATAAAATCTTAGACTGAGTATCCCAAACCAGTATGTAGCGAGTGGGAGAGAATCAGAAGTGCCTTTTAGCAACTTTAAAATATCTCTTGAACACGAAAACCTAATGGTGTGATTTTTCTTCAATATGAAAAAAAAATGACTTGCTTTCTAGGTTGAAAGGAAACAAGATGTTATAAAACAGCATTAAGAACTATATCCATATATATTTTATGAGAACTAAATCTATAAAGTTTGGATACAGACTTTTTTTTAAGTAATACAAGCTGATCAAGAACAAACTAAAAGGCAATCACCTCAGCATGTGGGCAGATTCCTAGGACCAGTTTAAATCAGAGAGATGAGAATTTACAACCACACAGTTGTTGGAATTTAATCCAGTGTTCTTTTCCTACATTTATATGATTCCAAACTTTTGGATAAAAGGTAAAAAATTAAACCGAACAGGTGAATGCTTTATCTATACAATATCTAATGGTTTCAGAACCATCCTATTGAAATTTATTTATCCATTTACATGAGCCAAATACATTGTGCCACCTTACTGTTAATATTTCCTAAGCCATTTTTAGTAAATTTCATTTCAAATAAAAGGACTATGACCATGTCTATATTTTTGACAAGGGCAATTGGCAGAGGTTATGAATACATGATATACTATAGAAAAAATGATCAAGCTGTAGGCAGTAGATCAAATTAGGAAATCAAACTGGAAGACAAAGGCTCAGCCATCACAGTCCAGGGTTGGGGGTCTCAGTGTGTCAAATATGTAACACCCCTTTCTTTCTTGCACAATTCTGAACCCACTGAGAGGTCAACAGAATGCAAATCAAAATGTCACTTTTATTATGGACAAAAATATTTGGAAAATGTGTCTTAGGGCTGAGAACAAAAACAGTTTGCCAACACTCTCTGCCCCTGAATCTAGAACTTGAGAAAACCAGTGAAGGAAAATTTTGGGTATGCAGACCTTGAAGGCTGCTTTCCACTAGTCTGGGGTAGAAGGAAAAGAAGAGAGAACAGAATCCCCATAACAGATTAGCTCTGCCCAACCAGGAAATGTGAATCGATGATTGTGGATCACTCGCCAGGAACCTCCCTCCACCCCAAGGGCAGAAGAGTTGCTCTAAAAAGTGCGCTCCAGATGGAAACCTAAAAAGTTGAGAAGTATTTCCCCCAGTCTTGCATAGCTGTTTCTTCGGTTACTCCATTGGGTGTGACACACAGTCCAATGGTCACCCAGGAGAATAGCTATTCATTTCTAACACAAGATCAGAAATCTATCAGGGTACCACCTTCATGAGTCCTCTCCTCCAATGCTAACTATGGTCGTTTTGTGGATCTTTGTGATAATACTGGTAAATATTAGCATTGACTTTGTTCCCAGAAGGTTCTGAAAATGGGTCAGAACAGTCACCAATTGCATTAACTCTAAGGCCATATTTTGTCTAAATTTCTCATTCAAACTATCTGATCATATCCAGCTTAGCTCATCAGAAGTTCTGCAAAGAGATTGAATAACAACATTAAGATACACCATTAAAAAGTCAACACATATAGAAACCATAAATTTGAATAAAAATTACCTCCCATTGTAAATTTTTTAGAGAGTCACTATTGTCCCAAAATTGAAATCCAATTCAGATCCACAGGATTTAAAGTCCAAATTAATTTCATACAAAATCAAATTCCCTTGCTTGTATAGTTAAATGTCCAAAGTCATTATACTACAAAATAAAATTTTCTCATCCTTGTAAATAAAAGCCCAAAGAAACCAAAGTCCAAAGTTCTCAAATAAAATCCGGTAATCATTATTTCAAACGTTTTTATTCTTCTCAGGATCAGACAGAGGTGTCTCATTCTGAACTCGGACATATTTATGTTTCTTCAGCAGCCACTGCCAACCTTACAATTTTTCATGAGAATATGCGTGGCTCCTTCAGGATCTCGGAATTAAAATTACCTTTTCAGGTGCCTCACTTTTTACAAAGTCCAAAAAGTTAGTAGACATACAAGATTATTTGTTCTCCCACATTTAGAAAATACAAGCAATTTCTGACTGCTTGTGAAGTTAACTGAGACAGAACTCTATGCTCAGAACCCAACCTTTGATGTTGCAAAATCCAATGCAGACACTTCCAGTACCTGAGGGTAGGAAAGTAGATTGAGAACATTTTCTCATTTCAGCCTAGCCAGGATGCTGGGCTTTTCTAGAATCCATGAGTGAGAACAAACTCACTTCAGAGAAAGTGCCAGCAGGAGGTTACGTTGGTGCTGTGCTTTCCTTACGTGGGAGAAACACACGCCTTCGCTCGCCATCTTCTCTCTCAGGCCATTGCTCTGAGACATCCCTGCCCTTTGGCAAACCGTCTGTGATATTAGCAGGCCAGCTCACCAGGTCATATTTGCGATGCATTTCTTTCCATCTGTCGCTTTCAAAACCTCTTAATACTCATTTCCCCTTCGATTCTGGTGCTGTATTTGGGATGGGTTCTGCCAAGTGACACAGCCTTCACTCCCTCTTTTGAAAAGGTATTTTCAGTTCTGCACAACTCTGGCTGCTTCCCTGGCATCTCATTATGGAAATGTTTAGGATTACACATCATGCCTCTTCGGAGAGGTTTCCCCTTTGTTCCCACATTTGCTTCAATTGGAGAATCTCATTCAGGAGATTCCTGAACTGAAACTTCTATTGATGTTTCTGAATCTAGTCCTTCTAGGGGCCCAGTGGGGATCCACAACTCTGCAATGTGATCCTCAAGACGGTGCCTCCCTCGGACTTGAATGTTCTGGACTATGAATGTAGTATTTCTCTTTACGATATGTTTTTCTGCAGTGATGGGATATACCACAGTATTTTATTTTCTTCTTTATTCTGCAGCTTCTTCTAGGTAGATTCAATTTCACCTCCTGTTTAGATGACCCCTTCCTTCTACTACATGTGGGCTAGAATTGCTCACAGATCCAAGAGCCTTCTTTCTTTTACCTCCTCTTTTCTTTCTTGCTCAGGAATTTGTTTTTATAACATATTGTCTTAGGTTAGGCTCTCCCAGGGAAAAAAAATTTGAATAAAGTATTTGAATGCAAGTCATTTATGAATCAAGTACTCCCAGGAGAGAGGGGATAGGAAAGCAGGATAGGGAAAAAGCCAAGAAAAGATAACAATTTCAGATAAAGTTCCAGCTTCTGCCCGAGCCCTCAGGGAGTTTAGAAATAAAAATTGGACCTTAGTGTTTATCTGGTTTCCAGGCAAGAGAACCGGGCAGCTGGGCTTCTACAACTCCCAGGCACTGGCAGTTCTCCCTCCAGGTAAGTAGCCCAAGAAACCCAAAGACAGTCCTCAAAGGAAGGTCACAGCTGCAAATTTGGAAGGTGATGTAGCATAATCTGCAGGTCATGCTTTCCAGTTTAACGGCATGGCCTGTAGACCTTGCCGAAAAACTGAGTAAAAACAGAAAAATTTGTTCAGCATCTTGATACTCAAAAAGCCTATTTTTACAGAAAGACTTATTTGCTCTTTAGTTAAAACTTTGCTTCCATTTTGCATGCTTACTAAAATTTCTAATGGCCAGAATTTGCTGGGGGACAGGCTGTAACAAGAGTTTACTAAAATGTATACAGTTAAGAAACAGCTGCGTTCCAGACAAAGCCTCCATAAGTGGCTGGAACCCAGCACGGTTAAAATCCTACATGTCCTGTCTTTAAAGCCACCCTCAGAACCACTCCAGGAGACTGACCCATGTGTGTTTATTTTGTTACTCAAATTCTAGTCCTTATCCATTTCTCAAGGCTATTAGCTGATACAGCAGAATTTGAGTTTTTAAGGATGTAATAAATGAAATTTTATTTTCCCCCAAAGTTTAGAACCAATTGAAAGATACATGAAGATATCAAAAAGATAAGAATAAAATGTCTCCTTTATAGTCATAATGCCCTTTGGTGTGTGCATATGTGCCAGTTTAATTAAACTCACTCCCCAAACTTTACGTACCCATGCTATAGGGTCTTCTCCATTAAGCTTCCCATGGTGTGAAAGAGCAGTCAAGAATGCCCTCTCCCCACCAGGCAGATCCAAAAGAAGGAAAGAAAAGGGGATAGGCCACATATGTCTAGGTCCTTCTTCCATTCAGGTAAGTCATTCCCTGGGGAAGGAGCAGAGAGGAGATGGAGAGTCAGGCTTCTCAACTCTATGGGTTCTTTGACACTCATGAAAGAGCAGAGTCAGGGAATAACTGTTCCCCTCTAATATGTAGAACAACCAATAGGGAGATGAGGCATCACATAATGACAGCTCCAAAGAACTGTGTTAAAAGACAACAGTCAATGATCTAGAGTAGATTGGGGTTGGAAAACTTTTCTAAAGGGCGAGATAGTGCGTATTTTATGCTTGTGGGTCATATGGTCTCTGCTGCAACTACTCAACTCTGCTGGTGTAGCCTGAAAGCCGTCATAGGTGATGCCTAAACAAATGAGCGTGGATGTGTTCCAATAACACTTGATCTATAAAAACTGCGTGGGCTGTAGTTTGTTGATCCTATAATGTTCTGGATGTTGCCAGTGCTGACTTAGAACATATGAAAGATTTTCTCATCAAGAACACATATAGCAACAGATCACACATGTGCAATGCAAAGCCAAGATGAGAGATGCTGAACCAGGGTAGGAATATAACGTCATGGAATGATTCAGAAACATGCCTTATAGTCAGTGATTAGAAGTTGTTAAGCTCAATCTTCAATCAGTATAAGTTTTGTGACAGTGGGGATTCTTGTCTGTTTGGTTTACTACTTTGTCCCTACTGTATCACCATACCTAGAAGTACATCCATAGCATAGCAGTGGATTCATTTGTTCAATTTCTTTTGTACAAATGAATTAGGAATGATTTCAAACAGCCACATGTGAACAAGATAAGGCTTCTAAGATGGCACCACAGGTTGAAATAAAAATGTGGATCAAAATGGCAAATCAGAATAACATATGCAATAATAATAATAATAATAATAATAATAATAAAAGCTGAAACTGGCTCATTTAGAATCCAGATAGATGATAAAAATCTAGGGAAACACAAACAGCATAGACCAAATGAGACACAAAAAGCCAACAAAATCAGAAATCACATGGTATATGACTGAAAGGGAAGAACATATATAGTGACTATGGGATGTTGCTGTTCCCTACTTTTTTTGTATTTTTTGCCTCAAGGATTTGCCTGTATGTTCCCTTTATCTGTACCATTGCCCCCCTTCCCACCTTGCCTCTTGCCTGAATTGTTCCATCTTCTTCATCGGATTTCCTCTAGCCTATCATCTTCTAAGACTATAAATCAAACACCTTGAACTGTGCTTATACCTGTCACAGCACTTCTCATACTGAGAACTCACTACTTGTGAGTCCACCTCCACCCACCAGACAGTAAGCTACTTGAAGGAAAAATGACCTTGTTTAATATATATTCCCTGTAGCATAGTACTGGCATGAATGAGTGCTGAGTAAAGATTGGCAAGACCTAAAGAATAAAACAAAACAAATAGAAGAGTTTCAAGGACACATAACAAAAAATTTTGGTAGGTGACTATGTTGTTCTGTTCCACATGACACAGGAGAAGCCAATTCCACCATGTTTACTCTGGAAGATCAGAGCGGTGACATCCAAGCTTGGTGGCACTCTGGAGTTACCTGGAGAACTTTTCAAATATGCTGATGCTTGAATTCTACTGCAAGAGATTCTGATTTAGTTGGTCTTAGATGTAACCTGGGCCTGAGTAATTTTAAAAGCTGCCCATTTGATTCAAATATGCAGTCAAAGCTTAGAACAGGTCATTGGGAACACCCGAATAAGGGGACAAGTATATGGAAAGAGGAGAGATGTAGCTTCTAACAAGAAAATTCCTGCCAGGGGTAAATTCCATTGGATCTTTGATCTTTCTGTAGAATTCAATATGATTTCAAAGGTGTTTAACAAATACACCAGGATTTGAGTCTGGTGGGATAAACTCTAGGAGTGAGGACAAATCAGACATAGACAAAACTTTAAAACAATAACAACAACAACAACAAAAAAAAACCCTCCAACCCAGTCTGTAGTTAGCTTAGTCCTTGATTAGATTAAGATGATATTACGATAATTGGCCACCATTTAAAGAGAATCTTCACTGGAGGAAGATGACGTTATCTGGAGCCTCTACAATGCGTCACATTCAATAAAAGGTACTCTCTAATAATTTGGAGCTAATTGATGGACACATATGGTGCAAAAATGTAAAAATTTTTGGAAATCAAGAAGGGAGGAGAGAGAAGGAAGAGTAGGGTAAAAACCTACCTAACAGGTACAATGAACACTATCCTGGTGATGGCACACTTGTAGCCCTGACTAAAGTATTATAAAAAGTATCCATGTAACAAAAGCATTTGTACCCCCTTAGTACTGCGAAATAAAAAATAAAATAAAAAAGAAATAAAAAGCACCAGACACACTGAGAAACAAAATTCAAAGAAAAAAATAAACAATAAAAACAGAGCCACAGATGACATATTTGTTGGAATTATCAGAGATGGAATTTTATAAATCTGTGATTACTAATTCCAGATAATGAAAAGATGGATAATTTTTCACAATAACTGGGAAAAGAATCAAACAAGAATTCTAAACTTATAAAAAATTAACAACTAAACTTAAGAACTCAGTGGATATAACTACTAGTAAATCAGACACATGAAAGAATTATTAAAACTGTAATATAGGTTAGTCAAAAATATAAAAGCAGAAACAGAGCAAAAGCAATGGAAAACGCAGAAAAAGCATGTAAATGACAAATGGGAAATGATGAAAAGATCCAACATACATATAACTGGAGGCACAGAAAGGGAAAAAAACAGGGTAGAAACAATATTTTAAGTGATAATGGCCACAGGTTGTCCAAGAAAAGATCTTTACAGGGATAGACATGCACGATTTCAAAAAAAGTTTAGAGCAGTCAGAAGGGAATAAAGGGAACATGAAATTTTCTAGAAGATGTCATGGAGCTGACCCTGGGATTGCAAGATCAAATCTACTTGGAGTACCTAAAGCAGGGCCATGACAGAACATTCACAAATGTGGCTCTCTTTTCCACATATGAAAACCTTAGTGTTTAAGTGATTTCTTTTTGTTTTGTTTTGTTTTGTTTTGTTTTTGACACTACTGCCCTGGAGGGGACATTCAGTCATAATGCTAAGCTAGTGAGCAAAGATTTCCAATTCCCTTTAAAAATTCTACTCCAGCATCTGTGACATGTACCATGCAGATTCAACTTCCTTTCACCACTAGTGATGGTGAAATGCCTGCTTCATTTAAGACACCTGTCGATCTTGCTTTTAAACTTCACTATGTTTTTTTCAATATATTCTTTGATTTAATGTATGTTTTAAAATATTTTACCCATTATTTTTATGTGTTTAGTGTAGGCAGTCAGAATCAAGTGAGATCATCTGCTATACTGATCAAAAGTCCAATTAGTCCTATAGCAATCTAATGTATAAAATGGTCTAAATTACTCTAAATGCTAAAGGATTATGAAATCTGATAGGAACATTACCAATAGGTCAGACATCCTTTTTGAATGGAAGAAAGAAAAGTAAGAAACATGAAATAATAATTTGAAGCAATATGTAGTATTTCTCCAGCCAAGATGGATTTCATTCCACTGAATTTCAGAAGGGATTACAGACATTCCACGTTCTTTATTATTCATTTTTCCTGAAACTACAAGCCATGGTTGGTTCCCAGATGGATTGTGACTTCGCAATCCCCTACAAAACTTGATATCCTATTTGGAAAGATGAAATTAGGCTTTTTTTCCCCTCTTCTATTCCCTTGCACAGATTTGTAAGGATATTGATTTTGAGTGGCTAATGGATTTTATACGGTTTATCACTTCTCAGCCCAGCTCTGACAGGTACATTTTGTGATCAGAATATTTAGTCATTAGCCACTGTCGTCTTTCCACTATTTCCAGGAACTATTGCCTATTCCCCAGTCTTAAACTTAAAAATTTGCTTTTTGCTTATCAAGAGCTATGAGACATCTCATTTCACTGTCCTTAGTGAAAAGTTTTTACTTTCAAAAACTGAACATTAGCTGCAGTGTTTTCTACAAGCTAGGTATTATTTCCTGCACGAAGGGTAGACTTTTCCTAAAAGCATTTTAAATACAATCTCTAGTTCTAAGTGAAGCAAAAGTGCAAAAATGTTACATTTATTGATTAGACTCTCAAGTCCTCACAGAAGTGGAACTACCTCTTTCTGATCTTTCTGTCATGCATGGCCAATGTATGGGGCCCTAAAAAATAAAGTTTAGCTTTGCAAGATGTTCCTTTGTTAACAGATATCTTCATTTCATTCTTATTTTAAAATAACTTCCAAATTTTCATATGCTCTTTTAAAGCAGATAAAAGCATGGAGGTTAGATGTGCATTTAGCCTCAGTACAAATAATTTATTAAATGGACATCAAGAATATTATACCAATGCTAGTTTTTTCTGTCAAATTGCCTGAAATTGAAGTCACACTTAGGACAGAAGGCACATTGAATTTGTAAGAACAGCATATCTTTGTGTTTGCATCCAGCTGAGTACACTGTGACAATTTTGCAATTAGCATTGTTTCCATATGAAAAATGTATAGGAGAATTGTGAAGCCTCATCTCACTAATTACCAGTGTGAACTCTTCCCTTGGATGTTTCTTTCAATGTTTCTGAGATTTAATACTGTTGAAAAGGTCTCTCACCCCTGTGTATCCCTTTCCCTCCCCAAAATAGCACTGCCTTTCCTCTGAGCCAGTATGTCCCAGCATTTTAAATTATGAACACTTTTACATATCTAAATAATTTCTGTCCACCCCCATAGCTACTTTCGTCATTTTTGTTTGGCATATATGTTACTTTAAGTAAAAATGTGCATTTTAATTTTAACTGAATACATCAATTTTAATGCATTAAGTAATTTTGATATGAAGGCAAATCTTGATTTCCTACCATTGAACTAATAACACACACTACCAAACTTCTGTAAATTAATTATTTGAGAGAGAGCATGATTCAGTACACATGTTTTTAAATGACATCATAATGTTCCACCACCGTATTGGCCCTGTCAACAGTAGACTAAGATTGATACAAAGTTTAGATCCAGCTATCACAGGGGTAAATCAAACAGGCTTTCTGTATGGAAGAAGACTGAAGGAAGTCAGGACAGTCACGATACTAACTGGCATCCCAAAACCACGTTGGCTGGGCTGAAACCAAGATGTCAGCAGGACGACGTTCCCTCTGGGGACTCTAAGGAAGAATGTATTTCCTCAGTTTTTCCAGCCTCTAGAATTCTTTGCCTTCTTCAGCTCCTAGTTATCACCTGTCTTCTTTGGCTCCCGGCCCCTTCCTCTGTCTTCAAAGCCCACCACGTGGCATCTTCAAATCTCGCTCTCTACTGAGGTCATCACATTCTCTTCTCCGTGCCCTGTCAAATCTCCCTCTGTCTCTTTCCTATAATATACCTCTGATTGCATTTAGGACCCACACAAATAACCCAGATGACCTTCTGATCTCAAAATCAGCCCTGGAATCTTTGGAGGCCATTATTCAGCTTACCACAACTTCCAAGAAATCAGTTCTTCAGATTCCTAATCACAAACCCAATGGCCATTTCTAATCATTTTTCTGTGCAGCCTTTGTGTAGCATGGAACAGTGGCCTGGCCTTCTTGAACACGCCCCTCACGTCTGGCTTCTGTGCAATTACTCCCATTTCTCTCATGATCACACTGTCTTCTCCCTCTTACTCCTACGTGTAGCCTCTCTTTAATGATCTCTCCTTAACCTTATTATTCTTGCTTTCTGTACTTCCTTGCTTGGCAATCTCATCCACATCCATGACTTCCCGATCTTCATTTCTTGGTCAGATCCCCTTTAGGACTCCAGCTCTCTTTTCTAGCTATTTGCTGAACTTTGATGCAGACATCCCTGAGGTTTAGCAAGGAGACCAGATCCATTACCCAGCCTGCTAAACCTCTTCTCCCTCCATAATCAGCATTGCAGTTAATGACTGCAGCATTCCAAAAAAATAACAAAACGTCTTTCTCTTTCTTTGTCTTGGCCACTACCTTATCTCAGGCCTTAATTGCCTCTGGTACAAAATATATCAATAATCTCCTAACAGATTTAGTCCCTGTAATTCTTAGCCATTCTTTGCTTTCAGAATCAGGTTTCCAAAGTCTAGCTATAATGTGTGCAAGTTTTGTATTAAAAATCCTCAGTGCCCCTTCCTACCTTTTTCCACCAACATGTTCTCATTAAAAACCAGACTTGAGGTCTTCATGGTTCTCTCCACCTTGATTTCACATGCAACTTATAGATTTATCCCTCACCTCCGTACTTACCTAGGCTCCTACTGCCACTCACCAAATGTGAAGAGGTCCTGTATCTGTGCCACTGCTTATTCTATTATATCTGACTCCTCCTTCATCTTTATGAAAATCCCACAATGCAGACCTCCCAGCAAAATATAATATGCAAAGATATGGCATTTAAACATATTTTAAATTCAAATAATTCTTTAATTTCGTCCTTCTTTGCCAATGCAGAGAGCTAGTATTCTCCGTTAGGCCTCAGGAAGTAATGCTCCTATGAAAATTGGAGGTCCTTACTCAATTGTTTATTAGCAAAAGGAAAGCACCACTTAGCCAAAGGCCTAGATTAAATAGTGCATTTCTTTTGTTCACTCTTTTTTTGTCTTATACATTGTTTTCACAGTTCTTTATTGCATACCTACTACATGCTTGACACTGTTCTATGCACTGAAGGATTAAATAAAAAACAAAACCGACATGGTTCCTGCCCTTCTGGAGCTTACAGATTAGTGGGGAAACAGTATTAATCAAATACAGTAGCGCATCACTTAATGATGGTGATACATTCTAAGAAATAAATCCTCAGAAGATTTGGTCATTATGTGAATATCATACAGTGTACTTACGCAAACCTATTTTTTAATTTTTAAAATTTTTGTTAGCTCATTTTCACTGAAGGACTAACTTACACAAACTTAGATGACAGAGCCTCCTGCACAGCTAGGCTATGTGGCATAGCCTATTGCTTCTAGGCTGCAAGCTTTTATAGCATGTTACTGTACTGAATACTGTAGGCAACTGGAACACAACGGTAAGTGTTTACGTATCTAAACACATCTAAACATAGAAAAGGTACAGTAAAAATACAGTATGATAACCTTAGGGGACCACTGTCCTATATGCAGTCCATTGTTGATTGAGACATTGTTATGCGGCACATGACTGTACAATAAAATAAAAGGTGGTTGTTTCAAGTGCTAAGAAGAAGAGGTGCTAAACTCTACTGAAGTGTATCAGGAGATCCTGACAGACTCCAGGGGTTCAAAAAGTCTTCTTGGAGGAAACAATCAATGAATAATAAAGGGAAATGGAGCATTCTCAAAAGACCTTATCCACATATTACACAGAGATTATTTTGGAGAGAAAAACTCATCTCAAATATACATTTAGCTCCTAGTTGGGAATGTACAGGTTGTTAAATATAGAAACTATGTCCTCTAAATGTATACCTAAAGCTATAAAGCAATGTTAGGGCTAAAAGTGGCAACTAAGGGGGCATCATAGTAATTTTAATGAATATGCTGAAGTGTAAATGTCTCTATAATGATAACTGGAATCCCAAAAATAGCTTTGAGAGAAAGGTTGATATATTTTGTTTTTCCAAAGCATTTCCAATTTGCTCCATAGGAACAATTCTTACTTCCTCAGGAGCATCTGGCTTGTTCATTGTTTACCGAACAGCTGCAAAATAGCCTGTTCTTTTCATTTAATTTAATTTTTCTTTCCCTTTTAGTCCCAGAATTCAGAGACTTAAGTGTCAATTATGCTCCTCAATTATCATCATTGACATCATCAGTCTGCACATCATGTGATTTATTTTATTTTATATTTTATTTTATATTTCCCTCCATCTTCCTTGATTCGTCCTGTTTTACTGTCCAGCCCACACATTCCTGTATTTATACATATAGTCTGTTTGATACATCCAAATGTAAATGTGCCTTCCCACCTTAACCTGCTCTTCTTCCTCATTTCTAGTCTCACAAGTCAGAACTCTGCTCCTGAGTGTCAGGATTCCAACTCCTAGATATTTCTAGACTCCATCCTTCTCTTCATCCATGCTACCACTCCTTGGTTCAGATATTTACTATCCATTTCCTGTTCTACTGTAAGTGACCCCCCCAAGTGGTCTCCTTAACTCTGGTTTTATTTGCCAAAGGCAACCAAAATGACTTTTCTAAAGTACATATCAGATCATATCACTTCTCTGTTTAAAAACCTGTGGTGGCTCTCAGCTTTTGGTACAAGTTCTTCAAATGGTGTGAAGGCTCTTCCCATTGTGACCCCTGTCTGCAATTCTGGCATCACTGTACCCTCTTCACAAGCACCTATTCTCCCTACACATTGACCTACTTGTAGTCCTGCAAATGTACCTCTTGTTTCTTGCTTTCATGCCTTAGCACATGGTGTTAAAAAGGCAAAAATAACCAGAAAAAAGATACTTCAACTACAGAATCCAGCAAAGCAAATGCACAGAAGAGGGTCAGGTAAACAATGTTTAGGACAGCATTCATACAAAGTAATCAAGAATAAAAGATTGTGCATTTTCAACTATTTCTGTGAGAAAAAGCCAGTAGACCAGCTACAGTGGGGCACAATCTCTACATGAGAGGATTAGGGGGAGGGGGAGTTTGGGAGAATGAAGGGGGAACTATTGAAGGTTTTTTGGAAAGGAGAGTGACAACTGATGTGTATGGAGCTGTTGGCTGGGTATGTCATGTGACTGCATGGAGAAGAGGCTGGACACAGAATCAATATGCTGGGAGTCTGTTGGGACAGTCTGGGACAGTATTTACCACCGCTGCTCAGAGAACAACCAGGAGCTCATCCAGAAGGTGGTAATGAAGTATGTTTTCATATCCCAGTGAATAACCTAATTAATTATTTGAGTATTTCTCTTTTAAAGTGCATCAGTTTGAAAGCCTCCTAGTGTTTGTCTAGTATATATGTGTAGAAATAATAGATTGGATAGGAATTTATCACTCAGTTTTAAATTGGTTTATAACTAATCATATGTTGTGTAATTCATATGCATAATGGACCCATTGGGTACAGTCACAGAGCATTTGAAATGTTGATGTCAGTATTTAAGTGTATAATGAAGAGCTTGAAATTTTAATAAATCTTCAAATTTAGTTCAAAAGAATTTGTCACAAATCTGTAATTTGGTAAGCATCTAATAAAAATTCTTATATAATGCAGCAAGATCTTACCAACACATAAAAATTGCCATAAAAATAATCTGTGAATCATTTTGGGCAGTACGGACATTTTAACGTTTATTCTTCCAATCCATGATCATGAGATGTTTTTCCCTTTGTTTGTGTCATGTATGATTTCTTTGACCAGTGTTTAGTAGTTCTTCTTGTAGAGATCTTTCATCTCTTTGATTAAGTATATTCCTGGGTATGTTATTTTCTTTGTAGCTACTGTAAATAGTATTGAGTTCTTGATTTGACTCTCAGCTTGACTGCTATTAGTATTAATATTAGTATTATAGAAATGCTACTGATTTGTGTACATTGATTTTGCAGCCTAAGACTTTGCTGAATTTATTTATCAATTCTAGAAGTCTTTTGGTGGAGTCTTTAGGGTATTTCATTCACGAGATCATATAATCAGTAAACAGGGATAGTTTGACCTCCTCTTTCCAGAATTTGGATGCCCTTTATTTCTTTTTCTTGCCTAATTGCTCTGGCTAAGATTTCCAGTACTATGGTTAAAATAAGTGGTGACTGTGGACACCCTTGCCTTGTTCCAGTTCTTAGAGTAAATACTTTCAACTTTTTCCCATTCAGTACGATGTTGGCTGTGGGTTTGTCATATATAGATTTTATTATTTTGAGGTATGTTCTTTCTATGCCTAGTTTATTGAGAGTTTTTATCATGAAGGAGTCCTGGTTTTTATCAAATGCTTTTTCTGCATGGATTGAGATTATCATATGGTCTTTGTTTTTACTTCTGTTTATGTGGTGAATCACCTTTATTGATTTGTATATATTAAACTACCCTTGCATCCCTGGGATAAAACCCATTTGATCACAATGGATTATCTTCTTAATTTACTATTAAATTTGGTTTGCAAATATTTTGTTGAGGATTTTTGCATCTATTTTCATAAAGGATATTAGTCTGTAGTTTTCTTTTTTTGTTGTGTCCTTTCCTGACTTTGGTATCAAGGTAATACTGGCTGCATAGAATGAGTTAGGGAGGATTCCCTCGTTCTTAATGTTAGGGAACACTTTTCAGTAGAATGGATGCCAATTGTTCTTTGTAGGCCTGGTAGAATTCAACAATGAATCCATCTGGTCCAGAGCTTTTTTTTTTTTTTTTCTTTTTTCCTGGAAAAATTTTTATTACTGTTTCAATCTTGCTACTCAGTATGGGTCTGTTCAGGATTTCTATATCTTCCTGATTTCAAGCTTAGGAATTTATATATTTCCAAAAATTTGTCTGTTTCCTCAAGATTTTCTAGTTTGTGTGTGTAGAGGTTTTCATATTAGTCACAGATGATATTTTGTATTTCTATAATATCAGTTGTAATGTCTCATTTTTCATTTCTGATTGAGCTTATTTGAGTAGTTTCTCTTTTATTTCTGGTTAATCTAGCTAGTGGTCTACTGATTTTGTTTATCTTTTCAAAGAAACAACTTTTTGATTTGTTGATCCTTTGAGGATTTTTTAATTTCTATTTCATTTAGTCCTGCTCTGAGCTTTGTTCTTTCTTTTCTTCTGCTAGTTTTTGGTTTGGTTTGTTCTTCTTTCTCTAGTTCATTGAGGCATGACATTAGGTTGTTAATTGCTGATTTTTGTGTTTCGATAGAAGCAATTAAGGCTATGAACTTCCCTCTTAACACTGTTTTTGCTATATCTCATACATTTTAAATGCTTGAGTCATGTTTATCATTAAGTTCAAAAAATCTTTTGATTGTTGTCTTTTTCTTGTCAGTGACCCAAGAATCATTCAGCAGCGGGTTGTTAATTACCATGACTTTCTGTAGATTTGAGAGTTCCTCTTGGAATTGATTTCTAGTTTTCTTCCACTGTGATCTGAGAAGATACATGGAATGATTTCTATTTTTCTGAATTTGCTGAGACTTGTTTTGTGGGCTAACATGTGATCTATCTTTGAAAATATCCGATGTGCTGGTGAGAAGACTGTATATTCTGCAGGTATTAAGGTGGAATGTTCTGTAAATCTGTTAGGTCCATTTGCTCTAGAGTCCCATTTAAGTCCAGTATTTCTTTGTTGGTCTGCTTTAGATGATCTGTCCAGTTCTGTCAGTGAAGTGTTGAAGTCCCCAGCAATTATGATGTTGTCGCTTATTTCTTTGCTTAGATCTAGTAGAATTTGTTTTGTGAATCTGAGAGCTACTGTGTTAGATGCATATATATTTAAGATTGCTATATCTTCTTGCTGAATTGCCACCTTTATCATTATATAGTGACCGTCTTTGTCTTTTTTAACCATCATTGATTTAAAGTCTATTTTATCTGATATGAGAATATCTATTCCTGCTCACTTTTGGTTTCCATTCACATGGAATATTTTTTTCCATCCATTTACCTTGTGTCTATGAGAATCCTTGAGAGTTAGGTGGGTTTCTTGGAGACAGTACATATTTACGTTGTGTTTTTCATCCATTCAGCCAGTCTACATCTTTAAGTGGAGCATTAGGAACATTTACCTTCAATGTTAGTATTGATACATGACATACTATTCTGTCCATCATGTTCAATGATACCTAGTGGCTTTGTTTACTCCCTTGTGTTACTGTTTTTAAGAGTTGTGAGCTTTAACTTTTGGGTGTTTTTACACTGATATGTATCAATTGTTCTATTCCATGTATAGAAAACTTTTATGCATTTCCTTAGGGCAGGTCTAGTGCTGACAAATTCCCTCAGTGTTTGCTTGTCTGGGAAAGATTTTGTTTCTCCTTCATTTATGAAACTTAGTTTTGCATGATACAAAATTCTTGGCTGATAATTATTCTGTTTAAGAAGACTAAGAATGAGATCCTAATCCTTTCTGGCTTGTAAATTCTCTGTTGAGAGGTCAGCTATTAGTCTGATGGGTTTGACTTTGTAAGTAATTTGTTGCTTTTGTCTCACAGCTTGTCGGATTTTCTCCTTCATTTTGACTTTGGCAAGGATAATGACTGTATGTCTTGGTGATGTCCTATTTGTTATGAGTCTTCCAGGTGTTTGATGAACATCTTGTCTCTGGATGTCTAAATCTCCACTGATACCAGGGAAGTGTTTCTCAATTATTCTCTCAAGTAGGTTTTCCATGCTTTTTGCTTTTTCTTCTTCTCCCCCATGGATACCTATGGTTCTTATATTAGCTTGTACCTCCCTTGGAATAATCCTATATTTCTTGCAGTGATTAAACTTCTTTATTCTTTTTCTTTATTCTTTTTTTTCTTTCCATTTTTACCAACTGGGTCCCCTCAAAAGCCTTGTCTTCAAGCTCTGAAATTCTTTCTTCTGCTGGGTTTACTCTTTTCTTATGTTATCTATCTCTTTAGTGATTTTTTTTTTTTGTTCATGTTCTGAATTATTTTTTTGGTTTCTTTGTGATGGCCTTCTACAATCTCCTCAATCCCATTCATCTTACTTGCCATCTATAATCTGAATTTCATATCTATCATTTCAACAATTTCCTTTTGTTTGGAGTTCTTTACTGGAGAGCCATTATGGTCCTCTGGGGGTGTTGAGACAGCCTGTTTTTTCATATTGCCAGAGTTTTTATGCTGGTTCCTTCTCATCTGAGTTCTCTTCTCTCAGGTCAAAACAGATAGCAAATACAGTACATCTGTTCTTCTCTGCTGGAACCTCTGTTGCTCAGTGAAGATAGAAATGGGTCCCTGGATGGCATGCTTAAGACCTACTCCAGAAGCTTGACCAGGCAGGAGAGGGACAGATGCACTGTGACCCTTTAGCATTGCTGCTCTGCTGTATCTCCCTTGTCCCTTGTGGCTGTCACAGGTGACACTGTGGCAGGAAGGCTCATGGTGCAAGGTATACCCATGAGGCAGGGCTGGCTCGTGGGACAGGAGGTATGAGCTGGATGGAGCAGGCCTGTGGAGTACAGTGTGCACATGTGTGTATCAGGGTGGCTCTGGTGCCAGGAACACAGATGGGGTGGGGTGCACATGGGTGCAGCACACTGAAAGCCTGCGTGGGACAGCATGGGTCCATGGCAGGTGTTTTTCCCAGGTCTAAAAGCAACTGTTGCACTGTCTTTGGCCCCACTTAGGACCTCTCAGGTGGTGGCAGTGGTGGTCCTGCCACCCCGACAGTGGGTGGTGGGTGCTGAGCACTACAGACACATGCTCCATCCAGGTCCCATGGGAGCTGTGATACAGCAGGATCACCTAGGCCACAGGAGCAGGTGCCAGATCCATGGTCTCCGGCTCTGCCCAGGTCCCCCAGTAGTATTGGTGAGGATGCACATTACCCACCCACAAGACGTGCGCAAGCACTGGGACTCCCCACTCCCTCCCCACCTGGCAGGGGGAAGGGGAAGGTTGCAGTGACAGATCTGACCCCTGGGTATAAGTAGCACTCTGGGCCTGGGATGTCACTATGGCACAAGCCACAGCACCCAAGACTCACAAGCCATCTGTGCCTTCTCTCCAGAGCGATGCAGCTGTGCACCCTCATGTCAGGTCTCTGTATCAGGTTGGAGGCCTGCTGCAGTGGAGGGCTGCAATATCCTCGGGGGCAGCGTGGTGGCCCGGGGTTCTCTCCTCTGTCCCCTCCCTATGTGTAGGCACCTTCCCAAAGTACTTCTAGTTCTGCTGAGCAGGTCGTCCCACTTCTCTCTTCCTCACTTCACCCCCACCCCTCTCAGTTGTTTCCCTGTGCTCTCTCTGAGACAATTGATCCAAAGGTGATCTATTCTCTACGTTCAATGTCTTTGCAACAGCAGTGTTGTGCAGGCTGCTTCTAGTCCACCGTCTTGGCCCCTCGCCCATATTGCTTTTATGATTTCATTGATCAGGAATGATGCCTATTTCCAGCCCCATTGTGTCACTCTTTCACTTGTTATTTACAATCAAAACTCAAAAGTGGTAAAAATAGTCCAGTTGCATTTTATAAAGGCAAGAATTTCAAATAATGAAAGCAATTTTAAAATCCGTTTTTAATATTGGAACAGATGGTTGAATTTCAATGTGCATTCTAATATATGAACTCAACCTGGATGCTGCAAGACTTCTAGAGATGAATAGGAATTTACTCTTGATTTTGTTCCTCTGAATTGGGTTCAGAAATGTGCCTGGACCAGGCCAGAGTAGACTAGATTTACGCCTGAGTGCAGTGTATGTCCTGGACTCTGTAGTCATACGTGGTATGTTGATAACTGTGAGAGGGACGGAGTGACCCTGGGCCAGGTGAGCTGGGCCTGGCACACTCGGGTAACCTACCTACAGAAGGCCTCCAGCCTTCTTCCTGGAAAGTGATCTTTCAGAAGGTGTGATGTGACTCTCTATTAAATATTATAAAATCAACAACCTTGGGGTTCTAGGTGGGGCCCCTAGCCTAGGTCCCAAGAACTGTAAGAGAATAAATTTGTGTTGTTTTAAGCCACCAACTCTGTGGTGATTTCTTACAGTGGCCTTAGGAAACAAATTCAGAAGGGAAGGTGAAAACAAATTTTCCATGTTTGGAAAGTGAGCAAAATATGAAGAAGTAAAGGTAGACAGTATAGTAAGTCCTCATTTAACATCATTGACAGGTTCTTAGAAACTGCAGATGTAATCAAAATGATGTACAGCAGGTCCTCAAATAATGTCATTTTATTCAATGTCATTTTGTTACAACACTGATGGAAAAACTTACTTTGTTATATGTTGTTTCACTTAAAGTTGCTGTTTTCAAGACGCTATTGACAACAGTAAATGAGGGCTTACTGTATATACCATCATCTTCTTTGGTAGCAAAGGAACACAGAGTTGAGGCAGCTTGAAGAGAAATCAAGTTCAAAAGAAGAATGTGTGTGTGTGTCTGCTATTTTTTCGATTTGTGGACATTAGGCTATGTCCATAGGTTTAGAAGAAAAAGGCAATGGAGAGTAGAACTCTGAAGATGCAATAACAATGAGACGATGGTTGATAGGTCAAAGTTTTCTGGGAAGGGCAAGGAAATGGTAGGAGGCTAGACTGCAGGAAGAGAGAGTTAAGAAGAGCACGAGACACGTACACACCATTTACCTTACCACTCAGTATCTGTTCAAGGATTATAAATTGACATTAATGTTAGCCCAAGCAGAATATAAATAGATAGGTTAGATCTGCTACATCACAAGATAGAAAGCATCTCATTGATTTTTAAATAATTCATGTTACTATCCATCCCCACCAGTGCTGATTTTATGGACTTAACCACACTTCCAAATGAGTGAAAAATGACACTACCTATAAAAATATTGATTAGTTAGAATAAAATGTGTTAGAATTATATTTTGAGTTCTAAGAGCATCGAGACTTGGAATTCATAATCAGCCATACTTCAGAAGTGCTCTCTGTTCAAGGCAATTATTTAAATCATTTTCAGTATTAAATTGTACAGTATAGCACTATGATTTTTAAGAAGGAGGCATGATTAAGACTCCAACAGCTGTGTCATCATCAGAGCAAACTCTGCTTCAGCAATCTTCAAACTTAATAAATCAGAAGAATGTATCTCTTCAGCCTAACCCTTTACCAGAGTTTCAAATGGTTCCTAACAAGTTATTTATTTATTAACAAGAAAATTCATTTCCTCATATTAAAAAAAATGACAGAACTGTTATTGGGTTACGTTATCAAAGGACTGATGCTTCCAAGAAACTAAGAAATTAAATGCTCTGTCCACACTGGTAAGTCATGCTCCAAAACTGTTCGGGGATTGAGGAAGCAATGATACAAAGGGCTCTGGGAGCTGGCATGTTTTCCTGAGAATCTGAGAGCATAAAATAGGGCTGAATATAGAAGAGAGGGAGGAGGTGGAGCTAAATGTCCCAATAGAACCCTCCAATAATCATCCCCCCTGCAGGAACACCAAATGGAACAACTATCCATGCAAAACAGCACCTTCATAAGAACCCCAAAATCAGGTGAATGATCACAGTACCTGGTTTTAACATAGTATCAAGCAAAGAGTCATGGAGGAAGGTAGGAAAGAGAGTCTTGCATTGCCTACACAGCCCCTTCCTTATCCCCCAGGAGTTCAATGCAGAAAGAGAATCAGTAGGCCTGGGGGAGGAAGAGGAAGTGATTATGGGACTTTGCATTGGAACTCAGTGCTGCCCTGTCTCACTGGCACACACAGGGCAGGATTCTGCCAGCTCCCACAGAGGGAGCATTGAGACCAGCCCTGGCCAGAGGGGGATTCTTAGCCCCAGTAGGAGGAACTCAAGTTCCAGCTGGCTCCACCACTGGCTGACTATAGTGGCCTGGGGCTTGGAATAAAATTGAAAGCCCATCAGGTCAAAAGGACTGCAGTCATTGGGCAAGCCCTGGTGCTATGCTCGGCTAAGAAACAGTGGACTTGGGGTACGCATGACCCAGTGAGACACCAGCTGAGTGCCTGCATCACCGCTCCCCCAACGCCAGGCAGTGCAGGTCAGAGAGAGATTCCTTCTGCCTGGGAAAAGGAGAGGCAAGCGTACAGAGGACTCTGTCTTACAACTTGGGTATGATCTCAGCCACAGTAAAATAAAATACTAAGCAGATACCTGAAGCCCCTGATTCCAGGTCTTAGCTCCTGGCTGGTGTTTCTAGACCTAACCTGAGCCAGAATGGCATCTGCTGCCTTGTTGGGATGGACTCAGTCCCGGCAGCATTCATCACCATCTGACTACAGAATCTTAGACCTTAAATAGACATCAGTAGTAGCCAGGCAGTAGACGCCACAGGCCTTAAGTGAGACCTGGGACTGTGCTGACTTCAGGTGTGGCTCAGGATAGTGCCAGCTGTGGTGGCCACAGGAGTGCTTGCATCAACCCTCTCCAAATTCCGGGCAGCCCAGCATGGAGAGGTAGTCCTTCTGATTGGGGGAAAGAAAGGGAAGACAGAGAGACTTCCCCTAATAATCCAGGGAATTCTCCCTGGTCTTACCTAAGCCCACCAAGGCAGAGCCTCTGGGAGTTTGCAAAATTGAAAAATGAGCAAGAGATCTGAACACACATTTCTCAGAAGAAGACATGCAAATGGCAACAGGTATATGAAAAAATGCTCAACATCACTAATCAACAGAGAAATGCAAATTAAAACTACAATAAGATATCATCTCAGCCCAGTTAAAATGGCTTTTATCAAAAAGACAGGCAATAACAAATGCTTGCGAAGATGCGGAAAAAGGTGAAACCTGTATATTGTTAGTGGGAATGTAAATTAGTGCAACTTCTATGAAGAACAGTATGGAGGTTCCCCAAAAAACTACAAATAGAACTACCATGTGCCCAGCAATCCCAGTGTTGGGTATATATCCAAAAGAAGAGAAATCAGTATTGTCTCCACTCCCACGTTTATTGCAGCATTATTCATAATAATTGGTGCAAAAATACAGTTAGATAGAATGAATAAGATCTAGTATTCTGCAGCAGAATAGGGTGACTATAACTAACAATAATTTATTGTATATCTTTAAAAAAGAGTGAAATTGGAATGTTCCTTAGAAAGAAATGATAAATTCTTGAGGTGATGGATACCTCAGTCACCTTGATTTGATTGTTACACATTGAATGCTCGCATCAAAACATCATATATACTCCATAAATATACACAACTGTCAGGTACCCATAATAATTTTTAAAATAATAAATAAATATAGAAGATAAGAGTATTTCCCTCTTTCTGAATGGTCAGACTGTAAGGGAAAAGGGAAAAATAGCTTTATACTTTGGCTTCCTGTAGAGCAGTCACCCAGAGACGATTTGGAATGATGTCTCTGCCCTTAGAGAAGGCTCAGGAGCCAAGAAATCAAGGGGACTCCATACTCTGTGTTTCTCTGCAGACAGACAGGTAGCTCTTCTGAATTGAGTCAGGAGGTCAAGGTAAAAGCCCATAGCAGAAAATAGGATGACCATGACACAGGTGGTTTTTATTCTAAGTCCATTATGGAGCTGAGAAAGAGATTCAGCTGGTAAGATCCAGGTGTGTATATACCATGGACAAGCATTTTTTCCTCTTCTAATAAGTAAGGTGTCCTTACCATCTCTGGAAAGATCCACATCAGCAGAAGCATTTACTACGGTGAAGAATGAACGTCCTGCAACCTGAAAAGGAAGGTCTGCTATGAAAGTGGTGGGCAGGTGGTGGCTGCAGAGGGAACCCACAGCTGATTTAACTGAGGCTCTGCCTGCAACATTAGACGTGCACCTGGGAAGAGCAGCAGAGGTGGTAAGAAAGATGGCAACTTGGTACCACTGTGGGTAAGTCCCAAGTACTGCCAGGGCCTGGGAGGCTGGCACTCCTTAGTAGTATCTGTATGTATCCATATAAGGCAAAAGGAGCAAGAGGCCTAGATTACTCTACACAAGACCTACCAGATTGTCAATTCCTACCACTCAAAAAGAACTTTCTCACTGGATGGGGACTTAGTTAAAGCTAAAGGATGGGAAGGAGTTGGTGCCTGTGCAAAAAGCCTGATAAGCGAGGGAGCTCGGCATGTTCTAGGAACTAAAAGATGACCAATGTGTCTGCAGCACCGTCAGGCAGGATGGGGGGACATGAGGCCAGGCTGGAAAAGTGGGGATGTCACAAGGTGACACTGATGGCCACAGATGTACCCTCAGACACAAGTGAAGTAGCTCTTTTGAGAAATTAACCTTGAGCCCTTCTCAGAGGGTCTTTATTCTCCCCCTCAGCTGTTCTGGCTATGCGCTGGTCTGCTGGCCTCCTGCAGCCTGAGAGACATCAACAACCACCACGCGACATGATTCCAGATGCAGAATGAGTCAAGAATACAGAACAGGGAAGACTGAGGAAGTATCAGGCCTGGGAGAAGAATATAAGTTCAGTGTCTGACACATGAAGTCAAGATGACTGTGAGACATCCAAGTAAAAAGTGTAAGTCGGCATTTGGATTTTGAAGCTCAGAAAAGAGGTCTGGGCTAAAGTCATGAATCTGGGCATTATGGAAATCAACAAGCAACAGAAACTAACTCTGGCTAACTTCAGCAGAAAAGAAATTTATTGGATGGATGTTGGACAGCACACAGAACTTCCAAGATGTTCAGAGAAACAGACTCAGAAAATAAGCAGAAACCACAGAATGCTGGAGAGCCAAAAACACGGTGAAAATCATGCCTGTGAAACCCTCCGGTGTGGTCATGGCAGCCACCATGGCTGGCCCTGGACACTGGCCATGGCCACTGGCCCCACAGGCCTGGCTGCCCCTGGAGTATGGACTGGGGTTCTGCTTGTTCATGCTCAGATAAACTCTCCACTCTCCCTGTCTCTTTGACTGACCCCCAATTCCAACCCAGACACCAGTAGCTTATTTGCTAAGCCACCTGCTCATAGTTGCCCTATTCCAACTGGCAAAACGTAGAATAAAATCTATTCTAAAGTGTTCCTAAATCATGTTCTTATAAATACCCCCAGCCTTTTGAGTACTGGGCTTATTAAAGGACACACATGTGGGACTAGTACCTACTGGCTGTTTGGTTTGGGGAAAGAGATTGACTCTTGGCCTTTGGTCATGATTTTAAAATATGTAGAAAACAACAAAGAATTGGATGGACTCCTTCATAAAACAGTGAAAGAGCATTTATCATTTGTCCCTTGAGTGTAGAATTCGTTTTTTATTTCATAATTCTGCTAGCAAATATGACAGTTAAAATGGTATATTAATATATATTACAATTTAGAAACTCCATTTTATAATTTTCCTATTCCAAGGTAAAATAATGCACTTAATAATTTGGGAGTTGGGTGGAGTATTGTGTTTAATTGGAGTTGTTTTCAGGAATGAATCCCTCAGAAATTAAAAACATTTCTGTTTTAAAAGAAATCTGGTTTTTAGCTCTTGAAACCATTGTTACTTAAATTTCCACTAATTAAAATTCTTTTATTTTTAAGGTAGAATTTCCAATGCCTCAACTTTTGAGAATGATTTGTTAGAAATAGGTCCTACATTTAAACTTTTTTCTTTAAAACATATTATCGGATGTTAACTTTTAAACAGTTCTGAGCACTATTAATATCTGGAATGTATTTTGAGAGATCATTGGAAAGCTAAACATTCTAAATTTAACATGAATATGCTTCTTTTTTATTGAGAAAATAAAATCAAATTTTTCAAAGTAAAAATGAATAAACAAATACATGAATAAAATCAAGTATCAGGAATATGTATCTTGGGAGAAGAAAGGGGCCTATAGGAACATACAGGATCATTCAGGAAGCAGATCAGAAAGGAAAAGAAAGGAACAGGACAGGGTGGCAAGAAAAGGGAAGAAATGGGGGTTTAGGGTGATCCTAGGACCAGGGAAGCCTAGGACCAGGCCTTCAGAAACTCCAGCATAGAGTTTTGCCTGAATAAGAATTCTCAAGGCCTTTTCTGTGATAACACACTGCATCTCAAGTCTATATAGCGTTTTAACTTGAAAATAAGTCAGAAATAACATGATATTCCTCATTCAGGAGTATGCTTGATTTTAACAGATGAGTCTATCACAGTACAAGTCTGACCCCTTGAGATGGCCTTTTCCACGTGACCTTACCCGCTCAGAAGCCAACTATAATTGGGTATGATATACAGTTGTTAAACTATCCAAAGATACAATAGCACACACACAAAAAGAACTGATAGAAATTCATATGAAAGTTAATTGAAATACCATATGTATTGTCCGAATGTACTTCTTCAGTATTCTGAACTGACCTGTGACTCTTTGAATAATTATCTGCAGATCTTCCAAACTGCTGAGAATTTAATCAAAGGCAAATAAAAAAGACATGCTACATCTTTTGTGCTTGGAATAAAATGAAATCTAATATCCTGTGGAAAAGAAATAACTTAGAAGCGATGATGAGAGTTAGCATGGCAAAAAAGTGTGTGGGGGGGTGAGGTACCAAGTAAATGCACTTTTTCCCAGACAGTGTCACCACTAGAAATATATCCCATTTACATTCCTTTTCTTTAGAAAAAATATTGTATGTCTTAGTCCATTTGGGGCTACAATAACAGAATACCTAAGACTGGGTAATTTATAATGAATGGAAATTTATTGGTTCACTGTTCTGGAGGCTGGTGAGGCCAAGATTAAGGAGCCAGTGTCTGGTCTGGTGAGGACCTTCTTGTTGTGTCTTCACATGGCAGAAGGCGGAGGGCAAGAGAGCCAGAGAGCAAACCCACTTCCTCCAGCCCTTCTTATAATGGCATTAATCTACTCAGGAAGGCAGAGGCTTCTTGACTTAGACACCTCCCATTAGGTACCACCTCCTAACACTGTCACATTGAGGATTAAGTTTTCAACACACAAATTCTAGGAAACACATTCAAACCATAGTACTGAATAACTTCTCCCCCATCCCCACTGCAGAACTTAGAATGCTTGGTCTCAAACACAGTGGGAAGGAAGTTTTTTAAATGGCTCATGATCTTTTCAGCCAATTCTTGGTACTAAAGCCATGTTTTTTGAAGTGGGCATAAGGAGCTCCAGGTTTCCACACACAGGCTTTAGGAGCCACCACAGAAAATAGAGGAGACCCTTTAGGTGTGGCTCAAGATCTCAGCACCGCTCTGATTTTACATTTTCTACATCAGTTCTGTAGTGTAGGAACCTTTAAGGAAAGTCACCATGACTTCTTTGAGTTGAGAAAAACCAAGGAGGTAATAATGGTAGAACCAGACATGCCCTCTATGCATTAGCTGTGCAGATATCAATAACAACAGAAAGATTAACAAGCGCCCATGAGCACAGAGTACAAAAAGACAGGAATTTAACATCACAAGAATGGAAAAACAAACACCACATGTACTCACCATCAAATTGGTATTAACTGATCAACACTTATGTGCACATACAGTAGTAGCATTCATCTGGTGTGGGGCAGGTGAGAGGGGGAAAAGGGGATGGATATATTCACACCTAATGAGTGTGGTGTGCACCATCTGGGGGATGGACACACCTGAACCTCTGACTTGAGTGGGGCAAAGGCAATATGCATAACCTAAACATTTGTACCCCCGTAATATGCTGAAATTAAAAAAAAAGAAAGATGCAAATGGATCGAGAAGTTCCAATAACTATAAATCTAACAATACAGTCACAAATGATCCTGAAGAGGAAGAAAAGGGCAAAGGCAAGTAATGCAGTCAAGTTGTTTGTGAGGAAAGTTTCTAATTAACCGATGGAGAAAATGTAATATTACCAAGGAAAATATGAGGGAAGAGTAAAAATCTTTGAAAATGCTCAAGAAGGAATCCAGAATGAGAAGAAAATTGCAAAAACTGCTAAAAACAATAGGAGGAAGAAATGCAGTTTCACTACGTTCAGAACTGAAGAAAAACAAGGAAGGAATTGAACCAGTACTTGGGCCAGATGGTCAAATGTTAACAGATGCAGAGACAAGGCAAAATACTCCATTTTTCTTTTTCTCTAAAATTCTTAAATTCTATTCCTCTCATTTAAACTGAGAAATATAAAAAAAAATTCTGAGGGAATTAAAGCCAACGTAAGCAATGAATTGAGTAAGAGAATTTAACTACTTTAAAGGAGCTTCTGCCTCTAGCCCAAATGAAATACAGTACCATATATTCCACATACTAAAAGCATGTGCAGATTTGACTGCACGTCATGGAAGATGAGAGAGGAAAGAACACTGCTAAAGATTGCTGCCATTTTCAAAACAAGGGAAAAAATAAATTGTGGAGGTACAATGTCGTGAGATAGTAACTAATTTCCAAGAAAATTCTAGAATTTCTATTAAACCAGAGATGCATATGCAGTTGAAAAGGAAAGTTATAGCCATAAGGAGCAAGCATGAGTTACTCAGAGAAGATTGCAAAAATCTAACTTCATTAGTTAGTATAAAATGGTGTAAAATGTTTCCCTCAGAATTCTGCATAAATGCCTACTTCTAATAATTTAATTCTCAATCCAAATGCTACTTCTCCAAAAGAGCTTCTGTGGGCCATCCAACCTAAAGTGTCCCTCCTTCCCACCTGCAACATTCTCCCACCATTTGAGCTGTTTAATTTTCTCTATAGCATTTATCTAAAATTACCTTGCTAATTTGCTCCTTTACTTATCTGGCTCCCCCATTCCTATGAGACCTTAAGAGACTATGAGAACAAGGACTTTAGCTATTATTCACCCCGGTATCCCGTTTCCCAGAACAATGCCTGGCATTGAGTAGGCACTCAGTACGTATTTTCAAATGAATGGATGAACCGTATCTCTGAAATTAAAGGGACATAAAAATCACCCAGGTCACACTCAACCCCCAACATGTAGTCGCTGAGCTTTTTTATTAAACCTCCAAAGGCAGTTACTCATCACATTCAATTACTGTATCTCATCTTAGAACAGTTCCACTTACAGAAAAGTCCTACTTATATGAAGCTGAAATCTATGTACAACTTTTTGCTTCCATCCATGAAGGTCATCAGAACCCAGCTCTTGCCATAAGTTCATCTGTAACAACAGATCCAAACCCTTCTTCACTTGATAGCCATTCAACCTTTCCTTCCCTGGGCTATACAGTTCCAATTCTTGCAAGCTTTCCACAAGAGACAGCATCATGGTAGGAACCATGATGGGCACTGCCTTATGAAAACATTTTAAGTCTAGTATCTAGTCATTTGGACAGTCCCAATGTAGACTGGTTCTGCCACCCCTTGAACTCATAATCAAAGATCCAGACACCCCATGCAGATATTCTCCTCTCTTACCACCCACAGCAAATATCCTCAATAACTCCTGGCGCAGAGATGAGAGTCATCTTCAAATCCTCTCAACGCAACTTCTAGGCCATCACTACTACCACCTAATCACAGTTGGCACTAATGAGGAAATAAAATTGTCATCCCCGTGGTAGATATTAATACATCCCAAGATGACATAAATGTTTGGCAATCATTTGATATGCTAGCTCTTAGGGTGCCTACTAACATCCTTAAGTCATTTCCCGACATGTCGCTACTAAATAATATCACCTCCATCCTTTATTTGTATAGTTTTTTTATTTTTTGTTTTTGGTTTTAATTTTTGTTTTGTTTCTGGAATTGGATGCAAAGATTTATATTCAACAATATTCAATTAAGATGCCATTTAATAAAGATGTAAAACCCATTATTGAGCCCAATGTCCCACAGTTGTGTTAAAAACAATATAATCTACTAGCATAATATGGAAGAAAGAAATGAGCAGCAAAAAGTCATCAAAAACTACAGCTGTAACATATGGACAGAACTGAGGATTTTGGCTGATGTCAAGCAAATTATGAGTCAATAATAAGACATTGCTAGGAAACCAAAAAAATACCATCTTAAACTGCATTAATAAAATGATAGTATCAAAATAGGAGTAATAGTCATCGTGTAATGTCAGGCCATTTGTTCATTTCTGACAACAAACTCTTAAGAAGGACATGCTAAGGATGTAATATTTATAAGACAATTTCTAGTCACTCTATCTTGTAAGTAACAGGTGAGAAAACTAAAGGTCTAATCTTGAAAAGAAAAGGCTCAAGACTCGTTACACTACACTTAAAAAAGAAAATAAAAGCTTCCATGTAAAAGTGGAATTATACTAAGTCTACGTATAGGTATATTTACAGCTCTAAAGAGCTTTGGGGTTGGAAACCGGAGTTCACAGCTCTGCTGTGTTATCATAACAAATTACTTAATTTCTTTCTATCTGATTCTTCATTCATTCACTCAACAAATATATGAACTGATTGCCGAGGATACACATTGATTAATTCGCACATGATATATTCCCTCTTGAAGATTATAGTCATCTGATGGAGACAGACTTTAAATAAGTAAATTAATAATTTGAAAACAATTAACTGCAAGCTGTGAAGAGTGCCTAGCCACTAATAGGCACTCAGTAAACATTAAGATGCCATCCCTCCAGAGAGCAAAATCAGAGCTGATTATTCAATTAATGTCATCCTGAAGTAGAATGGACCATGTTGCAAAGGTGGTGAGTTTCCTATCACTTGTGTGTTCAGTTAGAGTTTTAATATTCAGAGGTCAATGAGAATGTAGAGATTTGTACATTTGTAGAAAATACAGATCAAAACTTCCACAGGATTTTCAGCCATAATATCCATACTTCTCCATGACTTCTATGATCCTATGAATTTCAGTTTTATAAATAAGTAAACATCTTCACCCTCTTCCTAGTACCACAAAACTGTTGAACAAAATGTAATATACTACATGAAAAATACACTGTAATGAATTAGTATTCAATTTGGTCAATTGGGCAAGCACTTATTTACTTTATTTATCTTTATATTGTCATTTCTAAATCTGATTAGACTCTAAAAACATTTAACTTTTATTGATAAATTCAGTGTGGCAAGGGAAAGACCTGTAAATCCAATTATTTTTTCATTAGCTTACTCAAAAAATCTTATTCTTTCATTCACATATTCACTTAGACATGACTATGTGGTTAACATTGTGCTTACTACAGAATGAATTTAATGATGAGCATCAAATACATTGGCCCTTGAGTAGTTGCATCTATTACAGTGCTTTTTAAACTTTTGGGGGTCAAAATTTTGACTTCTCAAATTTGATTTTTAAAAACTTGAAATTCTTTTTAAAAAGTAACAACTACATAAAACAGGAATCTAATCAAGCCTAGAGACAACCCACCAGTTTACAAGTAGTTTGCAGGAAATACAGAGACAGAAGAATTAGTAATTAAGTGACAATATCAGATAGCTGTCATCCAAATCCAGATAATGAAATATTTTATGGAACAAATAATCCACTTTCTCCAACAACTTAATAGCATAAAAAAGGAAAGGTGATCGTTACAATAAAAGAAACTTTATATGTTTATTAACCAAAAAGTGAACTTTGTTTAAACCCTAATTAGAATAATTGAATGATAAAATCTAATAGACCAAGTATAAAATGACACATATGGGACTACTGGGGAGATTTGACTATGAACTGAGAATTGGATTAAGTTAGGAAATCATTGTCTCTTTTCCTACATGTAATAAGGCATGGTGGTCACATAGGAAAAAAAACTAACAGTTGGAGATGTAAATTAATGATTTTACAGAAGAAATGACATGATATCAGGGATTTGCTTTAAAATACTCCAGAAAAAAAAATGGTGAAAGGATAGGTAAAATAAGAGTTGCAAAATGTTCATAATGGTTCTATGGAAATTTATTATGTTGTTTGTACTTTGGTGTTTTTTGAAAAAACTCCCACAATAAAAAAAATCTTTAAAATATGTATTCTTTCCAGAAAATTAATACAATTTAAGTAGAAATCATATTTTGCTTACAATTTTAAGGGGTTCTCATAATGCTAAACCCATTCCAAATTAAGAAATATTGATATAGTGGAAGAAAGAAAACATTTGAGTATAATCTCAAGAAGAATGCTCTTAGTAAGAAAGAAAGCAATTGCCATGGAGATTAGACAAGTTTCACCTCTTTGTAACCACCAAAAGCCGGACCCAGGTAACCATGAAAATAGAGAAATTGACAGCAAGGAGAGCTGCCTGAAGACCTATGCAGACTTTACTTCCAGATTTGCAAAGGATGGAAAGGAATGAATGAACGACACACAGGGAAGTCTGAGGAGCTTGAAATTAAAAAGCAAAAAGAAGGAAGCGAGATGGCAAGGCTAAAAGAGAGAAAGCTACAATCAGCTGACCATATTTTTTCATCAAGCATAGCATCTAGAGCCTTCCAGCCCAAGCCCATCCTGGTTATAAAACTAGAATTCCTGCAAATGGTATTTCTGAATAGTCCTGAAAGGTATGTGTTCAGGTGGGTAGGAAGGATATTTTAAAATTCTAAAACAGTTTGCTCGTAAAGAAATTCTATTATGAATCTTATTATAAAGGGAAGCATTTTTGTAAAACCAGTGTTTACTGACTATTTTAATGAGTTACCTGATGTTTATTTTTATGACAACATTTATTTAATGTTACTTTGTAGCTATGCAGGAGTTTTAAAGACAAGCATTGCAATGTTTACATGTCTGAATCCCTCAGCTGGATAGAATCTTCTCCAAGAACAGTAATGCACCTGTCTTATTCACCATTGTGTCCCAAACTCTTAGCATAGTACCTGGCTGGTAGGCACTCAATAAATACTTGTTGAATTAAAAAATAAATGAGGTTTCACTTCCACAAATGGTGGCTGGTTGTCATATAAACTGATCCTTCTATTAAGGACAGCTACAAAACTTGGAGACTTTAAAAAATACATATATCTGCTTGGAGGCATTGGACAGCAAGAAGATTGTGAAGAATTACAGGACAAGGATCCCTGGGAGAGTACACTTAGGAAGTGTTATGGTAAATCTATGTGTCAACTTTGCTGAGCTGAGGGATGCCCGGGTAGCTAGTATTACATAATTTCTGGATGTGTCTATGACAGTGTTTCCAGAAGAGATTAGCATTTGGCTCAATAAACCAAGTAAACATTGCCCTCACCAGTGCGGGTGGGCATTATTCAATCCACTGAGGGCCCAGATAGAACAAAAAGGCAAAGGAAGGGAGAATTCAGTCTCCCTTTTTGAGCTAAGACATCTATCTCGTCTTGTCCTTGGACATTGACACGCCTGGTTCTTTCAGCCTCCAGGACTTACACCATCAGCTCCCCTTCTTCTCAGGCCTTTGAACTCAGACTGAAATACACCACTGGCTTTCCTGGTTCTCCAGTGCAGACGGCAGATGGTGGGACTTCTCAGCCTTCATAATCGCATGAGCTAATTTTTATTTTTTATATATATACACACACATATAAATATATATATTTTATATATATTCTATTGGTTCTGTTTCTCTAGAAAACCCTGACTAATCTAGGAAGTAAAGCTAGAATAACAGCAAGGAAATGGTTGCTATGATAGTCAGGGTGTTGGTTACACCCAGGGAAGGAGGACAGGTTAGTGATTTGGAAGAAGCATGAGGGAGACTCTCAGGATACAGACAATGTCCATTTGTTTAATTTAACCTGGTTGTTTGCTTTGTGATAAACCATTAACCATTATACTGTATACCTTTTAATTGTGCATTTATCTGCACATTTGTTCTATTTCACAACAACAAAAAATGCTTTAAAAAATACTCAAAATATAAACAAATGAGTCTTGATCATGTTAATCATTTGAATTTGGAAGTGCTTCAGAAAGTGTACAGGAATTGGAGTAGGAGACAGCATTTCATTCCTGTAAATGGCTTCTCCTCTTTGTTTCAGAGAATAAAATTAGTGGACTGCAAACGGGCAGTTCTGGCCAATGTGAGCCATCGCAGGCTTCGGAGGAAGGGGATGTGAGGACACAAAGGGATCTGAAGGTGCTGCCTAAGAAGGTCCATTTTTTTTTATGCCTCGTGTCTGAGAGGCTGAAAGAAAATAGATTTGTCTTAGAGGAAAAAAAACAAGCTTTCCAGACCGATCATTAGAGCTTCTCACACACACACACACACACACACACACACACACACACTCAGAATAACCACGGCTGGACGGGGATACTCCTCAGAAAAGCAAAAGTGTCCAGGTTCATGCAAAAGAGAGTTAGTTCTCTGCTCACATTCTAATCAAAGAAGTAAGATAAAGATAAGCACTTGTGCAAAAAACTGTATATTTATATTAAGTAAACCATGACTATGGGGAATGCCTAAAAAATCCATTAGCTGTGCTCAAAGCAGAGATTCATTACTCTGTTTTGATTGCATTACGACGGCAGCTTTGGAAAGCCTATTAGAGAGCTTTACAAAATAATCTTTTCGACAAGCTGCACTTCGACTGGACTGAGGAAAACTTGCCAAAACTCTGAGTTTTCACTTTGAAACTTTTTTATTTTGTTCATATGCAAGCTGCCATTTCAGGACAAGTAATGTCATCAGTGGCCTACTGTAGCCTCTCTCTGAGCAGTGTAGGGCATTTTTCACTTCAACTGACCTTCCTCCGTTGTAAGAACTGAGACTCCATCTGGGACTGATGGGCACACACTGCCCCCGTCAGGTTAAGTTACCCTGCAAAATCAGATTCTTTGCAAGAAGAAAAATACACTGAACGTGGCAAGTACATAGGCACGGAAAAGCAGACACATTGCAAACCTCTGGATCCCACTTTAAGGTAATTTCCATTTAATGAAACTTGGCCCTAAAGAAGCTTATTTTAAAGGAATCACTCATTAAAGAGATTGTTATTTCAATACTCCATTATCAGTATTGACTCCTTAATTCTGATACCATGAACCTGGTTGCCTTATATCCTCATTTCCAACTTAGTAAAGTAATCTGAGAGAAAAACTATCCTTTCTGTCTTCTCACCATTCAATTACTTAATTCTTAATGAAATCATTAATTAAGTAAATTCGGAATCATCAGTAGGTTCCATAATAGAATTTATTGTATTAATGCCAATGCTCCTCTGCTATTTTTAAACAAGAGCTATATATATATGCTTTATTATTTTATTTCCTTAAACTATCTTTGGAAAATCTGGATTTTATGAATAAGTCATTGCAAGTGAAGTAAGCATTGTGATGATGCTGAAGGTAAAATTTACTCATTAGGAATATGTCGAGATCCTTTGGGAGAGAAGACTAATGACGGCAAATGCTATTTTAGTATTTGAAAGTGCCTGTTTATGTATGGCAACGTGCCAAGCCCTGTAGGAATTCATCCTTGACATGAACTAAACTGGCCATGCCCTATATGTTGTGATTTTAAAGAAGTTCTTGTAAAAAATATCTCCCACTTGCCTGCCTAGAGATTCCATGGTCGATTACTTTTTAGAATAAGATATTAACTCTATAATAGGTAAGTTTTAATGGCAGGAAGGAATCCAGAAAGGGGAAGAGAAAGAAGAACAACACAGTATGGCAGCACTACCACAATATTTTCTCTTGCCTGGAATGATCTGCTTGGAGGAGGCAAAGCCATTCTTCGAATTGCAACTCAAATGTCAAATCTTTATTTATACTTTTTCTCTCCATTAAATGGCACTTATTTTCTAAACTACGTTTAAATAGACTTTTCTTGAATATAACATATATAAGAACAGTACATAATCACCCAATGAATTCTCACAAAATGAAGACGCTCATGTAGCTAGCACCCAAATCAAGATTTGAACTACTGTTATCAGCCAAAAGCCCTACTTATGTCCCCTCAAAATCACTACCATCCCAAAAGTAACCACTACTCTGATGTCTAACACAATAGGTTAGTATTGTCTGTTTTTGAATTTTATTTAAATAGAATCATATGGTAGGTTTTTTTGTGTGTGTGTATCTGGCTTTTTCATTCAACACTTTTATATATCAATATCATGGTATATAGCAAGAGTTTATGAATTCTCAATTCTGCATGGTATATAATTTTATAAATGCATCATAGTTTATTTATTCTATTACTGATGGACGTTTGGACAGTTTCCACTTTGTAGCTATTAGAAATAGCACTGCTATGAACAGTTTAATGCAAGTATTTTGATGTACATATGTTCATATTTCTGTTCATCACATACTTAGAAGCAAAACTGCTGGTTATAAGGTATGTGAAAATTCACCTTCAGCAGATACTACCAGTTTTGTCAAGTGATTATATCAGTTATACCCCAACTAGAAGCGTTCAAGAATTCTAGTGGGTTCATATCTTTGTTAACACTTAATGTTTTCTATCTTATTCTTTTTCATTTATCCTCTTGGGTGAACAGTGATATGTTATCATAATTTTAATGTGGATTTTGAAGATGAGTAGTGAGGTAGAGCACTTTTTAGATGTTCGTTGGCAATTTGGATGTCCTTTTTTTGAAGTACCCATTCAAGTCCATTTATTCATTGAATTTCTTCTTTTTCTTACTGATTTGAAAGATTTCTTTATATTCAAGATATAAGTTTTGCCATTACAAATATCCATCTGTATCAATTACAAATATCATCTCCTTTTTGGTATTTTCTGATGTATATAAGAGGTACCTTATTTTAATGTAATTTATTGTATTATGTTTTTTCCTTTACCATTAACACTTTTGGTGCCCTGCTTAATAAATCATTGCTTATTCCAAAGTCATGAAGAAATTTTTACACAATTTATTTAACAACTTTTATAGTTATACCTGTAAAAATTACATCACTCTATCTGATATTGACTTTTGTTTATGGTATGACATAACTATCAACATTGTTTTTGTTTTTTCATTTCATCAAATTAATGCAGCACCTTTTATGGAGAACATTATCTTTTCCCCAAATGTACTCCCATTTTTTAAAGAGATCTTTGTTAAAAATCAAGTAACTATCTACACATCATTGTGTTTCTGTATCCTATGCTGTTCCATTGTGCTATTTGCCTATCCTCCTGCTATAATAATATTCTACTGCATTATTTGCTATAGTACTATAAATCATATCTGGTATGTCTAAATCATTTGGCTTTGTTCTTCTTCAAGATTATTTTGAAAAATAGGTAGAAATGGGAAAAGACACATTGAAAAGGGTAGGAAGAACAGTGTTGCTTTACCTGTGTCACCCCTCCTGTAAGCCAGCACAACACAGCGCCAAGAGAGATCCCCTCGACCTGAAAGGTTTCCAAGGGGGAAAGAGAGAGTGAAGTTAGCATCCAAGTTCTCCAAGCTCTGGGGTGCTACCTGAGAGGTTTGCTCCTGTTGTGCCTCACCCAGCACATTGAGGGAATCAGCATTAATAGATTACGTGAAGTTAGCTAAGAACAAAGAAAGGGAGTGGAAGCTCTCAAAAATCAGTGCACAGATCTCAACACACAGCTTACACTCCCTGGCACCAGGCCCGCCCACCCACAGACCATGGCATCAGACCTACCAACCCACAGACTCTGGTACCAGGTCTACCCACAGATCCCACCCACTGGCCCACATGCAGGCCCCACCAACTAGACCACTCAGAATCTCTGACCAGGCTGACTTTTGAAGGGATTTCCCTGGCAAAACTAGACTGTAAAGACTCAAAGAGGTGACTGCTTCCTCAAATGAGCAGATATCAATGCAAGGCTACAAAAATCATGAAGAATCAGGGAAGCATGGCACCACTAGAGCAATAAAATGAAGCTCTAGTAATAGACCATAAAGTAATGGAGATCTAGAATTACCTATAAAAGAATTCAAAACCATCATCTTAAAGAAGTTCAGTGAGCTACAAGAGAACATGGACAACTAAATGGAATAAAAAAAAAGATACATGAACAAAATGAGAAGTTCAACAAAGACATAAAACCCATAAAAATAATCAAACAGAACTCCTAGAGCTGAAGAATACAATGACTGAACTGAAAAATTAAATAGAGAGCTTCAACAACATGCTTGATCAATCAGAAGAAAGCCTACAGTGAACTCAAAGATGTGTCATCTGAAATTATTCAGTCAGAGAAGCAGAAAAAAAAGAGAATGAAAATGAGTGAAGAAAGCCTACAGAACTTATGGGACACCATCAAGTGAACCAGTATACACGCTATGGAATTGTTTACGAAAACGGAAAGGAGCAAAAGCTTATTTAAAGAAATAATAATTGCAAAACTTCCTGAATCTGGGAAAGGAAATGGACATCTAGATTCATGAAGCTCAAAAGATCTCAGATAGGTAGAACCTAAAGAGGTCTACATGAGACACATTATAATCCAATTGTCAAAAGTCAAAGACAAAGACAATTTTGAAAGAAGTAAGAGAAAAGCAGCTTATTATATACAGGGTACCTCCATAACACTATCAGCAGATTTCTCAGCAGAAATCTTGTAGGCCAGGAGCAAGGCGGATGATATAGTCAAAGCGTTAAAAGAAAAAAACCTGACAACCAAGAACACCATACCTTAAAAAAACTGCCCTTCAACAATGAAGGAGAGACAAAGACTTTCCCATATAAATAAAAAAGGGAGTTCATCACCACTAAACCTGCCTTAAAAGGAGTGCTAAAGGGAGTTCTTCAAGTTGAAATGAAAGGATACTACAAAGCAACACAAAAGCATATGAAAGTATAAATCTCACTGCTAAAGTTAAATATAGAGAAAAATATAGAATAATGTTAAATACGTACATCACTGTTAACCCTAGTATAAAAGTTGAAAGACAAAAGTATTAAGAAGAACCATAACCACAATAATGTTTTTGTGAATACACAATACAAAAAGAAGTATATTCTGATATCAATAATATAAAGTGTGGGGAGGAGTAAAATTCTCCAAACTCATCAAGTTGTATACATGAAATATGTACAGCTTTTTGTAGGTCAATCCTGCCTCAATAAAGTGTTTTATACTTAAAAGAAAATTAAAAAATAAATAACTATTCTTATATCTTCAAAGAAACGTATGATAAAGAATGTATGAGAATACCCAGTTGAAATTATAGAAATGAAAAATTAAGTATTAGACCAAATAGAAGACTGTACAACAGATTGGACCCAGTAAAATATAGGACTAAAAAACTGAAAGATACATCAGTATAAAATATCCTCACTGAGGTACAGGAAAAAAAGGACACAAAATACAGAAAAGAGGGTAATATATATATAAAGGACACTGTGAGAAATTCTAGCATACATGTGAAGGGGTCTCAGAGGGGAACTGTGATAAATAATGTGACTGAGGCAATATGTGAGGAAATAACACACTCAGATTTTCCCAAATGATGAAACATCAGACAAGTGTGGTAATCCACAATCAGGATAAATAATAAGATAAACACTCCTAGTTTGGGAGTAAAACTGCTAAAATCCAATGACAAAATAATCTGAAAATAATCTGATAGATAGTCGGAATGATAAATGCATATTACTTTCAAAAGAACAGCTGGGCACTGTAATGCAGTCCCAGCTACTCAGAAGGCTGAGGCAGGAGGATTGCTTGAGCCCAGAAGTGCAAGGCTATAGTGCACGATGATAGCACCTGTGAACAGTCATTGCACTCCAACCTAGGCAACATAGTGAGACTCCATCTCTAAAACATTAAAAAAAAAAAGAGAGCAAAAATATGGTTGACATCTGACTACTAAAGATGAAGAGAAATGACGGAAGTGAGTACACAATGAAAGAATATCTTTCAAATACTGAAACAGTATAACTTGGCAGCATATATATACACCTATAATTATAGACTGTAAAAAATAAAGGCAAACTAAGACGTTTCCATACTATAGCTGAGGGATCAGCACCATACCTTAAAACAGAATTCTTCCCAGGAAGCACGTGGTTGTAGATGATCACATTTGAGTGAAGGGAAGGTTACAGTAGACTTTTGAAAGATTAACTAACCCCTCTAGGGAAAATAAGGCTTTAAAAAGAACAATTATGCCTGTAAGCTGACTGGATATGTGTCAGGGACCATTGATCTGGTCACGGGCATCTTGTCACCCTCTGTATTATCAATCTATTGTACACAATTTCCAAGCCCTAATGAATAAAATAGACTCCAACACAAAATACAGCCCTCCCTAGGCCAGCAAATCCTGGTCCAAGAACATTTACGTGCAGCGTAATTCCCAGATCTTTGTTCTTGTGCCATTGAACTGAGTTCAGAGACATAATTGGCAAAAAGGCCTTTGACTCAGTCTAGAGTCAATCCTTCATAGATCATATTTTGTTTGAAAATGAATTCTATACTAAAATGAGCATTGATATTTACCATGTGGTACAATATTACTAATAGATTTTTAGACACTTCCTGACGTCACTTTTGTAAATCTTGTATTTAAAATAATCAACTGGTTCATTTTTATTTTTGTATTTTGTTTCTATATAGCAAACTGAAAGATAAAGTTTCAGCATCCTGTTTGCAAGGACTTGCAAATAAGATGTTAAGGTAGTGAAATATCATTATTCCCAATCAATGACATAACAAATGAAATAAAATAATCACTATATTTTCTCTTCTAACATTGTTAATTAAATATTTTAATATTCTATGTAAGAACTTTGATCAGATGCCTGCCAAATTGCAGTTTGTGAAAATCATCTTTTAGTGAATTTGCATATCATAATTGCGTGCCTTTCATTAAACTGTTATATTTCAATGTCAACATTTTTTGTTTCCTGATTTTAATCAATGGTCAGTTTGGGGTATGAATTAAACAGTATATGATTAAGAATAAAACTGAATAAGGACCAGGCACGGTGGCTCAAGCCTATAATCCCAGCACTTTGGGAGGCCAAGGTAGAAGAATTGCTTAAGGCCAGGAGTTCGAGACAAGCCTGGGCAACATAGCGAGACCTTGTCTATACAAAGAATTTTAAAAATTAGCCAGCCATGGTGGCACATGCCTATAGTCCCAGCTACTCAGGAGGCTGAGGCAGGAGCCCAGGAGTTCGAGGTTACAGTGAGCTACGCTTGTGCCACTGCACACCAGCCTGAGTGACAGAGTGAGACTCTGTCACTTAAAAAAATAAAAACAAATTTAAAAACTGAATGATAAATCTTCTGAGTAATTGAGTCATTACCATGTTCATCTAATCCCCACTAATTTCCTCACGTGTTGATAGAAACTAGGAGGCTTTCAAACTGACCACAAAAAAGAAAAAAATCCAAATAGGTTTTTCATTGATACATGAAAATAGTCTACAATACCCCCTTTACAATAAGTCTCCTAGTGGTTTATTAGCCACAGTTGAGAAACACTGCCTTGAACTACAACAGGCTCTAATATACTTGCTCTGCTTCCATTCGTTGCCTATGAAATCCACTCTACATGATACAACCAGCCACATTAAGATTTTTTTTTCTTTCTTTTTTTTTTTTTTTTTTTTGACACAAGGTCTCCCGCTGTAGCCTGGACTAGGGTGCTGTGGAGTCAGCCTAGCTCACAGCAACCTCACACTCATGGGTTCAAGTGGTCCTCCTGCCTCAGCCTCTTGAGTAGCTAGGACACACCACCACACACACACACCACACCCAGCTAATTTCTTTCTAACTTTTTTAGTTGCCCAGCTAATTTTTCTAATTTTTGCAGAGATGGGGGTCTCACTCTTGCTCAGGCTGGTCTCGAACTCCTGACCTCAAGTGATCCTCCTGCCTCAGCCTCCCAGAGTGCTAGCATTACAGATGTGAGCTACCACGCCTGACCCATATTAATATTCTTAAAGCTCACATCTGCTCATAAGGCTCCTCTCACCAAAATATTCAATAACTTTTTTATTCTTCCAAGTATTTTCTCCTACATTCCATTTATATGAACTCTATACAAATAGCCTAACTGGACTAGTTGTTTTTTTCTCATTAAAAAAAATAATTTTAAGAATATCATTTCCTAAAGACAAAAGTTTCAATCCATTGGTAAAATTATAAATTATATGCACTTAATGTATCCACAATTTTATTAAATCAAAACTGATAGAATTAAAAGGGCAAACAAATTCTCAATTATTGTGGGACATTTTAACACACCACTATCAGTATCCAATAGAAAAAGCAGACAAAGATTTAGCAGGGATACAGAAGACTTAATAAAATGATTAAAAATTAACCTAAATTGCTGGGAAAACTGGATAGCCATATGTAGAAGACTGAAACAAGACCCACACCTTTCACCTCTCACAAAAATCAAATCACGGTGGATAACAGACTTAAACCTAAAGTGTGAAACTATTAGAATTCTAGAAGAAAATGTGGGAAAGACTCTTACAGACTTTGGCCTAGGCAAAGAATTTATGAAGAAGACCCCAAAGGCGATCATACCAACAACAAAAATAAATAAATGGGACCTGGTTAAATTAAAAAGCTTCTGCACAGCCAGAGAAACTGTCACAAGAGCAGATAACTTACAGAATGGGAAAAAATTTTCACAAGCTACGCATCCGATAAAAGAATCTATTTAGAACTCAGGGAAATCAGCAAGAAAAAATCAAACAACCCTATCAAAAAGTGGGCAAAGGACATGAATAGAAACTTCTCAAAAGAAGACAGAAGAATGACTAACAAACATATGAAGAAATGCTCAACATCTCTAATCATTAGGGAAATTCAAATTGAAACCACGGTGAGATATCACTTATCTCCAGTGAGAATGGCCTTTATCAAAAAGTCCCAAAACAATAAATGTTGGCGTGGATGTGGAGAGATAGCAACACTCATACACTGCTGGTGGGACTGCAAACTAGTGCAACCCCTGTGGAAAGCAATATGAAGATACCTTAAACAGATACAAGTAGACTTACCATTTGATCCAGCAATCCCATTATTGGGCATCTACCAAAAGAATGAAATACATTCTATTACAAAGACATCTGCACCCGAATATTTATAGCAGCACAATTCACAATTGCAAAGATGTGGAAACAACCCAAGTGCCCATAAGTACATGAGTGGATTAATAAAATGTGGTATACGTATACCATGGAGTAGTATAAGAAACAGCTATAAGAAACAATGGTGATATAGAATCTCTTATGTTCTCCTGGGTAGAGTTGGAACCCATTCTACTAAGTGAAGTATCCCAAGAATGGAAAAATAAGCACCACATGTACTCACCATCAAATTGGTTTCACTGATCATCACCTAAGAGCATATTTAGGAATAACATTAACTGGGTGTCAGGCAGATGTGGAGTGGGGAGGGGATGGGTGCATACATACATAATGAGTGCGATGCTCACCATCTGGGGGATGGACACACTTGAAGCTCTGATTTGGGGGGGGCAAGGGCAATATACGTAACCTAAACTTTTGTACCCCCACAATATGCTGAAATAAGAATAAAAAAAAAAATACTATTTGCCAAAATGTACTACATACTATTCTTAAAGTAACCTCAACAAATTTCAGCAATTTGAAATCATATAAAATATTTTCTCTCACTACAATAAATTTAAACCAAAAATCATCAACAAAAATTAATCAGAAAATTTCCAAATATTTGGAAATGAAGCATTTCTGAAAAACAAATGTATGGAAGAAAAAATTTCAATGGAAATTAGAAAACTTTTTTAAATTAATGATATCAAAAACACTATCAAAATTTGAAAAATTTTGCTAAAACTTATTTAAAAGTAAATTTGTAAACCTTAAATAAATACATAAGGAATAAGACTGAAGAATTAATAATCTAATATCTATCTCAAGAAAATTTTCAAAATAGCAGCAAATTTATACCCAAACAAAATAGAAGGAAGAAAATAAACAAGATAAGAGCATAAAATAATAAAATAGGAAGCAATTATAAAGCAGAGAACAATATCAAAGTAAAAATTTGACACGTTGAAAAGAATAAATAAAATTTATAAGATCCTGATCATCAAAAGTCATCCTTAAAAGAGTGAAAAGGCAAATCCACAGGGTAAGAGAAGCTATTTTCCATGTATATAGTGGACAGTATGATGTGCTTAACATCATTTGTTGTCAGGCAAATTAGCACAATTAGATACTGATCTATAGCCATCAGAATAACTAAAATTAAAAAGATAAATGATACTGATCAGAACCATCGTTGTCTTCAGGGAGGGGCCCAATAATGACCCTGAGGTAGAATAAGGGAGATCTCTGAGTGTAGTAAGGTTCTATTTCCTGAGCTGAAAGTGGTTACACAGTTGTGAAAATCACTTTGTGAAAATGCATTGAGCTTCATTCTTACCATTTGTGCACTCTTCTACATGTGTTATACTTTAAGTGAAAATAAAAGACAAACGTGTAGGTTTTGAGTGAGCCAAAACTGAGACAGATATAGATGGATGATAGGATAAATAGATAGATGGCAGACAAATATAAAAATTACTTATATCCTGTACTTGGTTTTTGCTGAATAGAAAAGGAGACATTGTCAGTTATAGTAATGCATAAGATCAAATCTTACCAATTATTCAGGAGAAGTACAACTGTTGCTTGTATTAAGAGCAGATGAGAATATCTTCTGGGAATTCTCATAAAAACATACAATCAGAAAGACAATTGGCAGCATTTCCAACAATTTATATTGTACTTCATTTTGTGAGACTGTTTTTCTGTCACCTGTTGGGAGAAGTGAATGGAATTACACCAAAGTGCAAAGGAAAACCAAATTTGTGAGAACCATGGGCAGGTTGGTTTATTTCTCCTTCATGCTTTCCTGCGCTTGCTGTATGCACCTACCATACATTTACCTCACTCAAATTACATCTCCCTTAACCATCAACACAGTGCCTTGCACATAACACACAATCCATAAAAGTTTTATGAGTGAATGAATAAATGAGGTACCTGACACCCAAAAGAAGGCAAAGAAGAAATGGGAGGAAAAAACTGTTTCACATTTGGCAGAAGGCAAAATCTCTGACACGTAGTTTTCAACCTTAGACAGGTACTATTGATAAAAACAGATATAAATGACCTACAGTGACCTTGATCTAGTGTTGAGATTAAATGTCATGTATTTTATTCCTGTGCAGAAGCAAGCAATATAACTTTACAACACGCTCCTATATTTTCCATCTGTTTTTTAATTTCTTATTCTATCATGAAAATAGTTATTTGACAACAAGTCAGTATAAAATGCAAGATGCCATACTGAAGTTAGAAGCAATTAAGGGAGAAACTGCTAGTACAAGACGTTGTTGCTTGAGCTGACTTCAGATTTTGTTCTGCAGACCTTTATTCTGCTAGTGCTTTCATTTCAATTCTTTATTCTTTCCCACATTTTAGCCAAGTCATTGGCTCGGTTGGCAGATGACAGAGCATTCTTGCAGCTAAAATTGCATTTGTCACTTTGGTATCAATATGTCCTGTCTCTTAAGATTGGTGTAGTCTTGTCTCTAAGTGATACTATCTGTCTTGTATTTCCCTTCTGAGTGAGATTTATGAGGGAGAGCATTTGAATTGCTCATCCTTCTCTAATTCAGTCATCATTCTGACACTAAAATGTCTCAGAATTTTCCCTTTACTGCGAAAGAAATATTTTTGCTATTCAACTAGCCTGTCCTGAACTTTTGCCTATAAAAAGGCTGCCCAAGATGGGGAGGGGGTTTAGGGAACATCCAGCTCACTGGGGGCAAAGGTCTTCCCAGCTGCAGCTGGGTGCAAGCAAGAACACCCCATTTATGGCTGATTCATAATGGTTCTCTCTCTTCAAATTTTACTTAGGCAACTGACTAAAATCTGAATGCTTTTAAGAATAATACATTTAATCCAATATCTTGCAAATAGTAAATATCAAGCAAACATTTGACTAATTAATTGCATAGAAAGGAATAGTTCAAATATAAAGGTTTCATGAGATAGACTGAACACACGGTGACTATGAACATGTAGGTAAAAGCAAGAGAAATGTCACATATTCTTATTTTCTTTATCCTTATTTCCAATTTCAGGAACGGTCCCTTGAAGGTGGAAGGAACTACCTTAGAAATAAGAGTTAAAAAGGAACACTCCTTCCTGCTGTCTTATGACACCATCTCCTAACACCTACATCACTATTTGCTGTGCTTTCTAGTAGGGACTGGAATGGCTTATTAGGAAATAATTTGGTAGATGGGAAGAAAATGTGTCTACTAAAAATTCACAACTGGAAAAATATCGAATCCTTCACCAGATCTAGATGTCAGACAACCTAGTTTTTAATCTTAACAATACTGGCTGTGCTCAATGATGCCTGCACCAGTCTGAATCTAGACAACATGAACTCTAAGCCTTCTAATATTTTTTCAAGTTCCAAAATTCAGTTATTCTCTGAACCTTGTAAATTCCCTAAGCCATAAAGAACCAGCACATGTTGCCAAGTCAAAGACTAACTTTCTGGCTTGACATTTCCACATAGAAGTCTTATGGGCACCTCAAAATTAACATAGCCCAAACAATTCCTGATTCCTCCAAACCCTCCAAAATCCACTCCTTCTCCATCTTAATACACCACCAGTATCTATCCATTTGCCCAAGCCAAAAACCTAGGAATTATCCTTGCTTCCTCCTTCTCCTTCACTTTCTATGTCCAGCCCACACCAAATTTAATGAGAGGGAGCATTAACAATCTGATTCATCTGCAAATACAAGCCAGTTTTTCCAACCCAGATGTTTCTGGTAATAAAGTAGATGCTTTGATCTATGTCTACCTGATTCCTGCATCTATCTCCCAATCAGTCCAAACTTGGTCTGAAAGTGGAGGGAAAGCCATTTATTCACCACTGCCACCACCACCCCACTGCCAGCCTGCCTTCCTGCCTGGTGTTTCTTCAGCCTACAGAGCATGTCTAATTCTACCTACAGGCTGGCCCTGGTCCAGATTCTATAACCAAATCAGTCACAACAAAGGGGAAACATAAAGCACCATGCCATGCCATAAGCTATGCTCACTGTTGCTCACCACCTGACCTAGCATCATGGCTCCAAAGTCTAGACTCTTCTTACATGGTCCTCGAAACAAACCCTTGCCCTGAACCTAGTTGAAACTGCAGGAGACACAGGCTTCTTGCAGGACATGAAAAGCTAAAACACTGTACTCCTCATATTTGAGTGACACATATAATTCACCCAGGCCTTTTTTATGTGTTATCTTATTTTTATGAAAATTCAATATTATTCATCTCCAGATGATGACTAAAATATTTCTTTCATGTTCAATAGTATCAAGGATACAAGGATTTGTCTTCTGACATGCTCTGTGCATCCAAACCAGGGGATCCAGATCATAATCCATGTGAAATTATACTTGATGAACCAATCCTTGGAGAAACTTCTGAGACTGCATCTCCATGAAACATAGGAAGCATGGATTTCTATTTTCTACAAATATCCCCAGTGAGCTCACATAATTCTGGGGCAGCTGCTACAAAAAGAAACTGTACAATTCAAATCTGGGACATTGTCGTGGAAATCCCTCCTTGCATAACAAAGTAAGCAATCAGAGAGAACAACAAAAGCCAATGCATTATTCATGATTATAATTCTGGATCATGTGCAACCATCATAAAAGTTGAAGGTGCTTTCAGTTTATATTACAAGTAATTTAGACATCATATGCCTATTTAGAAAATGCCATGTCAGCTCTCAGATGCAGTGTGAGGAGTTCCATGGTTTCATTTTCTGTAAAGATGCTTTAAAATATTGATTGTTCTAAACCTTGAAAAGCACAGATGATAAAAGCACTGCAATAATCCTCACACACAGTAACAACTGGGATGACTTCCCTCAAAGCTGGTTGGTCCTCTTCTCATTAACTCTTGCTTCTAAATGGAACTTCCCCAAACAGACGATGCATCTTGGGTCCACTTCCCGAAGAACAGCTCCTGAAAGCACTGAAAGAACCAGATGTGGAACATCTGTATATGGAGATTTTTTTTAATTCCCACATAAAAGTTTTATTTGTAAGAAAGGAAAGAAAATCAGAGATTCTAAGCTGTGTTCATGCTAACAGAGCACTCCAGAACTTGAGACTCACCATGTAAAAACTTGGTAGAGTGAATAGAAAACAAGAAGCTTGGAACCACAAAAGGAATTATCTTGGGGAAACTCAAAAAGTAAGGAAATTTAAAAGAAAAAGAAGCAGACTCCTTGTATTTTAAAAAAAAATGAATAAGATATACAGTCATTGAGAGCTTGTAAAACCACATCCTCTTGTGTTCTGGCTTAAATTTCTCCATCAATATTGCTCAAGTGTACGTGCACAGGTATGGACTGTAGCTCCCCTGAAGAGTCACTTCTGAAAGAAAGTGCCAATAGAGTGACCTGCAGTCTATGTTATCATAGTGGGAAGAGATGTCATTTCTACATGTATCGGGTTTTGGGGAGGAGTACAGTAGAGGGATGGGGAAAAGAAGGAAATACACATTGTTCTATTTTTACTGTATATATTGTTTCCTGGAAGCTGGAAATTACTCTGATTATTCATCTACAAAGTAGCTACAAAGGAAACCCAAACTGTGACTCAGCCATTGCAGCTGAGGGAGACAGACTTGCCTATGGGGAAGAAAGGACAGAGAACCACAGTATTGCAACAGTTTTTCCTCGTTTTGTTTAAATTATGGGCCTAATTATTTAAAAAAAATAAACAAAACAGAAAAGAATAGAAACGATAGCTGGTCTACTTTCCACATCGCTCATTCCCTGTACTCCACTTCCAACCAAATAGAACCCAGTATTTTAGAGCAGTAATCTTCCCATTGTCTCTGTTTTACAGTTGTTCTGATCTTTCAGTGGAATTGATTTCCATAATAACCAGACTGGAGTTGACAGCCAGTTCCTGGTTAGTGGCATTGCCTGCATTATGTTGCCCGCAGCTCATCCACCCTGATCCTTTAAAGATACTTGAAAAAAAAACAGAAATACGCCCTTTGTCAATACCATAAGCTGCTGCTGCTGCTGCTGCTACAAATGTATAAACAGAAGGAAAAATAAACAGGAGGCATTCTATTTTATCAAAGTCTAATAATACATATATACTAGTCTTTTGCTTAAGCCCCAGAAATAAAGGCAAACACGCTATGGTAGGAAGAAAAGGAATGCATGAAGCCACACTAACTGGACATATGCCCTAACTAGATATGTGCTCTACAGAGTGTTCCTGACAAAATGCATCTGGTCTGTGGCTACCTCCTCATGCTCCAGGCTCCTTTGAGGTTTTCCCCTCCGTTCTTCTTTTGCCTCTCCTCTCCCCAGTGTTAGTTGCAGAGGGACCCCACAAACACGTCATTAGAACTGAATTTGCCTTCCTGAAAAAATGTACTGCTTCCAGTTAGTTCAATATCATTCCCACCCTGATTTCAACCCTCCCCTATAGCTGATTTCTGTCTCTATAACAAAGATGTTTCTGTAGCTTTGATAAAAGTCTTGGAGCAATAAATTCTGCTTTTTTATTTAGAGAGTAATAATGTTCTGTGACTCAGGTCAGATGCACTTAAAGGAAAAAAAAAACAAAACTCAAACTAATAGTGGCATAAATAATCCAGAAGTTTATTTAACACTCTAAGGCTGGAGTAGATGATACTGGGTTGGTGTGGAAGTTCACTGTGGCTGTCGAAGGTCCACATTGCTCCCATATCTCTATGCCACTATCTCCAAGTGTGGCCCTTGCCCTAATGTCCCAATATTGGGGAGGAGGGGACTCCAGCCATCACACATGTGTTTCAAGTCAGCACCAGAAAGGAAATAAAAGGCCGTCTTCTCCCTCCCCTTGTTTAAGGAGACTGTATACTTTTGTGCAAAGGAGATTGGGAGGTGTTTAACATCAATGTGCCAGCTAAAAACCAGAGCTCATTTGCCTAAAAGGGAGACATGGATATTGGAAGACATGTAGCCCTTCCTGCCACATGCTTCTCAAATTATTTTGGATAACTGAGCATTACCTATGCAATCATCTTCACCCATCATCATAGATGACATGTACTTTTCTCTCTGTGCTAAGTCCTTTAAATGCATTGTTTCATTTAATCCTCCAATAAAACCATAAGACAGTCACTATTATTAATCCCATTTTATAAATTTAAAAAAATAGGCTTAGAGAAGTGAAGTGTCCCATGGTCGTGTAACTTGTAAGTGACAATATAGGATATACGCCTGGGGGCCTGTGTAATTCCAGAGCCTAAGCCCTCACTATGCAATGTCACTGTGTCACAAAGAGGGGCCCTGCACAAACCACAGTGATGCTCAAGTCCGTTGAGATTGACCTCAGGAGCCAATCCCCTACAGCATATCCAAAGTAAATAAATATAATCTTTTATATTAACTACTAACTTTGATGCTTTTTAATTATGAGCAGATAACCATCCTCCGTGAATAATACTGAGGACTGAGAATAAATACACAGATTAGTGTCATAATGAAATAAAACTTACAATACAATTAACATTTGAAATCAATAATCATGATTGTGCTGCATAAAAATGATTTTCCGAATCTGTCTTTTCTTAATCACAAAATAGTAGTGAGGCATTTAGATAATTTGGAAAAGTAGTTCTAAGATTTCTCAAGGCCTCAACATTATGTTTTTATGTAGTCACAGCATCCAGATAAATTGATATTATGATATTTTTCTTTTTTGCTCCTTGTACATATTAAGCATGGTAGATATGGTAAAAATCCCTGCATCAAATTCCATTGAGTGGATGCACTAGAGCATATTTAACATTGAGCTATTTCTAATATTTCACTCTTCCGAACTGCTAAATAAAAATTAAGCACAAATGAGAAAACATTATTGAGCCAGTTTTTCACAGCACTTCACTTGCTTGTTAGTTGTCTAGTTTCCATAATTGGTATGGATAACCAGAGTCTTTCCTGGTGCCGTGTACCCATTTAAACAGCTCAGCTCAACCAAAGATCAGGGAAGCCATCACTGGGCCAGGGACTGGTCAGACAGAGATGAAGAGAACACAGCCTCTGCCCCCAGGGAGTGCAGAGTCTCGAGGCGGGTACAGGCCTGTGAAATGTAAACTGCTCATTGAAACATGCACCAGATACACAAAAGAAGCCGTTCGATCCAGCCTGGTCATCAAGCAAAACTGCCTGGAAGAGAATCCCACCACATGCACATACCTGTGTACGTGAAAAGATGAACATCTTAGACCAGGTTTTCCAACTAATGTGCCCCTTTTGTTTTCATAGTCCTAAATCAAAGCTTCCTGTGCACTTCCATGCCCTGGATCCAATTCCCTGCTCCTCCCTCGCCACCTAAGGAGTCCTTGACAAGAACAGGGATTTGGAATCAGAGAACATCTAGCTGCCTGAGACTGAATACCTTAAGACCACAGAAATTCTGGGCCACAAATCTATACATTGTCCATAAGGAAAGAAAATAGCATACTTCTTACCGTGCCAGTGACCTCAAAAATGGTGTCTGAATTTGGTGTCCCCGTCTGGAAAGAGGATGAGGGAAGGTGAGTCAAAGGAAGGCAGTCTGGCCTAGCTCAGTCACGGAAAAATAAATGTTTCTCCACTTGCAGCAACTAGAATCAAGCAATCTAGTAAAATCAGAATGCCCTCCCAGGATAGTTTAACTATGTTGGGAAAGACACCAACAGATACATAGTTATAAAATAATATAATAGTTTGCCATTAGGACTGGCTTTGGTACAAAAAAATCAGGAATTTAGTGAAACATAAATCTTTTCAAAAGAATGCAAGAGGTTTATACTGCATGGTTGGAACTAAGGCAGAAATCCACTCATGTTTATGAAGGGTTACATATTTGTTTGAACAAGTTTTGTTCAGTACTGAATTCAAATGATCCCAGATGCTGCCTGGTAGCTCTCCAAGCATATGCGAACGTATATTAACTTTCTTAGGACATTATCATTTAATAAATATTACTCTTTAATAAATAACTACTTTATAAACAATGATATTAGCTTTCAGGTCACCAGAACACTATTTCTAAGTTGCCACTACATATGTGTTTTATCTATAAGTCCAGATACTTTTACCTTATTATTCTCCTCTAGAGAAGAAAGGTATGAATAAACTTCCTGCTTTAAAATGTTTTAGAACAAACTTCACCCCAGAACAAATCAGTGAAAGAATTATAAGAATTTATTCCACCCTCAACATAATGTAATGTTGTCAGAGGTTGGCCTTAATCAACAACCTTGTCTAGAAACAATAAGCCCCAGCAGACATGACCTCAGAGGGATCAAAGGATTTTAGTTCTCTTCCTTTTCAAATGTCTTTAGTGTGTTTATATCTTCAGATTTTAGGAAGTCAAGGTTGAGCCAGCATGAAGTCTTGGATGGAGCCTCTAAGAAGGCACAGAGGGTCGGGGGTGAGAATCTTCATTTAACGCAGGGCAATCAGAAAGACTTCATGGCAGATTGTTTTCATTCTGAGGCTTGGGCACCACATTTGTTTCCTATTGCTGCTGTCACAAATTTAGGGGCTTAACACACAACATAAATGTGTCATGTCACAGTTCTGAAAGTCAGAAGTCCAAAATGGGTCTCCCTTGGCTAAAATCAAGGTGCTGGCAGGGCTGTGCTCCTTCCCAGAGGTTTAGGGAAGAATCTGTTGCCTTTTCCAGCTTCCAGCAACTGCTAGCATTCCTTGGCACAAAAAAAACAGCAATGGCCAGTTGTGTCTTTCTCGCATCACATGATGGTGATGCTGATCCTTCTGCCTCCCAGTTTTCCCTGTTCCATATTTAAGGACCTTTGTGATCACAATGGCCTCACTTGAATGATCCAGGATAATCTCTTCATATCAAATCCATTAACTTAATCACATCTACAAAATCTCTTTGCCATGTCAGTAGTATTCACAGGTTACAGGGATTCGAATATGGGTGTCTTTGGGAGCCCACTATTCTGCTGCCATAGGTACTCCTGACTGCTTCTGTAGCTAAGGTATTCTTCCATGTACAAACAGAACAAATGAAAACTTTGTCAGAGGCTATGGTCATCCAACAAGCTAATTGTTTCAGTAGTGGCTGCAGGCCTTGGTGTCAACGTGGTGCTCAGCCCAGTCCGTCATCGAGCCCATGCCACACAGTGAGGCTGAACGGTCTCATTTCCACCAATAATTCACTCCGTCTCTGCTGAGTCCTTGTGAGCATGCAGCAGCCATCTTGGCCTGAATCAGTCGTTATACAAAGTAGATTAAACTATACTTCAATGAAGCAGCCTCCAAGAGGGAAATTATAGTGATACTAAAAAGTAAGGATAAAGTTATGTCTCTGTTTTCAGCTTTATTACATTTTCTATTCTTGCTGCTGCATATTGTAAAAGAGGTTTTTAATCAACCTGAGCTTACTGGCTTCCTTGCAAACCAAACAGAACTGTTTTCCCTTGTAAAATCAAATCTAATAAAATGTCTTCATGAATCCATTCTATGGGGAAAAAGCACTCCAGAGCCTTGGAAGAGTAAATGAATGGAACAGCCTATGTAGAAGCTCGCAGTAGAAAATTACAGGCCATCTTATGAACACAAACTTTTGAAATATTTCAGTCAGGATATAGTGCAGTGGCTGACCTAGGGAGACATCCTGGAATGGGGTGATAAATGACCAAAAAAGGGGGAAGAAGATGAGCTAGGGGTCTCAGAGAGGAAATAAGAGATTAGAATTATAAACCTACATGAGCCAAAGCAAATGGCCAAAACTAAGTGTCATATTTCATTTAATTTGTTCAATTAATGTTTTTACCTACTAGGTGCCAACTTTGCTGCTAGCCATTACAGATATAATGGTATTAGACACTTGCTTTATGGAGCTCGCAATCTACTGATGAAGAGAAGCATTCATCAGATAATTCAAGGAATGTATAATAAAAATGGGGATAAGATCTATGAAGGAAAGATATAGGCTGCTGTTATAGAATAAGAAAGAACCAAACCTAGTCTGCAAGTGAAGTATCTAGGAAAGATAACTTTGAGCTTAGATCCAAAGGAATAATTGGTTGAGTGGGAGAGGTGGCTGGAAAAGCATTCTAGCAGAGGGATCAGAATGTGCAAAGGCTTTGCATCTAAAAAACATGACCTGACAGTAGGAAGAAGCAGAATGAAATAGCCTGCAACCTAGAAAGATATACATCCACAGGATTGGGACAAGGAACGGGAAGGTGGGCCCAACAGCAGGAAACAGTAGAAGGTCCTCTCTTGCGACCAGATATCACAATATTCAGGGAGTAGGAGCAACAGTGTTGCTCAAGTGGGTGGAGTTCAGATTCAGGGGGGAGGAGTGTTTAACCCTCAGAGAGGGAGTAACGGGGAAAATATCAGCTGTTAGCAGAAGTCCCCACTCCCAAGCTGCAAGAAGTCCTTGAGGCTAATTCCCCTGTGAATTTGTTGAACTGTATCCAGAAATCCCACTATAGCAGCAGTCCCCAGGCTTTTTGGCACCAGGAACTGGTTTCATGGAAGACAATATTTGCATGGACCAAGAAGCAGGGGTATCATGTGTGGGGAGGAAGGAGTGCAGAGCTCAGGCAGTGATACACAGCCCATTTCCTAACAGGCCACAGACCAGTACAGGGTGGTAGCCTGGGAGTTGGGGACAGTAGCACTACAGGGTATATATCCAAAGGAAAAGAAATCAGTATGTCAAAGAGATATCTACACTTCCATGTTTATTGCATCACTATTCACAATAGCCAAGAGATGGAATCAACCTAAGTGGCCATCAATGGATGAATAGATAAAGAGAATGTGGTACATATACACAATGGAATACTATACCGCCATAAAAAAGAAGACAATCCTGTTATTTGTGACAACACAGATAAACCTGGAGAACATTATGTTAAGCAAAATAAGCCAGGCACAAAAAGACAAATACCACATGATTGCCCTCATATGTGGAATCTAACAAAGTTGATCTCACAGGAGAGAGTAGAATAGTGGTTACCAGAGGATGGGGCGAAGGTGTGGGAGTGGTTGTCAGGGAGATGTTGGTCAAAGAATACATATTTACAGCAATATGGGGAAAATAGGTCTAAGAGATCTATTATACAGCATGGTGACTATAGTTAACAATGATGTATTTCTGAAAAATGCTGAGAGTAGATATGTTCTCACTACAAAAATAACTCTGTGAGGTAATGCATTTGTTAATTAACTAAATGTTATATGTCAATTTCAAAAAGTAAATTTGAAAAAAATACTACTTTTCTGTTACAGAGGCTGTCTGTAATAATCTAGTAAAATTATACACTTTTGAATTTTTATTTGGTTTCTAGCCTTGATTGCTTTTTGCATAAATTCCAAATTAAATGTTTTAAGTATTATTCAGTAATTTTATTTAATACAACCATATGCAAATTGGGTTTAATGTATTTAAGAATGTTGGAGAACTGATTTGCACATAGGAAAATTCAGCCATGGCAAAGAAGTTTCTTCATTTTTTGAAGCAACTTGGTATTTTCCTATTAGAAAAAGTATCAATCCCAGCATTATAGCCCCTGTATTCCTTTCCAAAGTTCAAATACTTATTAATGAACACATTCATTCTATATCCTTAGGTAATATTTTGTTTTTACTACTATGTCTGCATAATGTGATGATTAATCTTGGGAATTGCAAAAGCATTTGAGATGTGAGAGAAAATGTTTCATAACATTTCTGGTCAATTTTTTTTTTTTTTTGGTTCAGGAAGTTTTATAGATTTCTAAAATCTTTCAGAACTTTCAGGATTTATCCTAATCTCACTGTACTATGGGTCTTTTCATGTTTTCTCATCTCTAGCGTATTATTGAGAGTGTAAGTCTGCTCATCTTTTATCTGTCTTTGCCATTTTTATCTATTAGGGTTTTTTCCCAGATAACAACAGTTCAAAATCCTTCTGCTTTTTCCCCTGCCCATCTGAAGACTGACATGAAACAATGACTACACTGGCTTTTGCCAGAGGGTTTAATATAAAACAAATAAAAGTAGACATCGCATTACTGTTATAATATGACAGCAATAGAAGTTTTCCTTATTCTTAACACTCAATAAAAGGAAGAATGATTTTGACACCTCTGTATACAAGAAAAACAAGCTTCCTTCATGCACTGAAGACATTATATTTTCCAATGTTCTTATTATCACACTTTATATTTGGTTAAGATATTAATGAATGTTTGTGGAAGGCCGATCTTTGTTTTATTGCTTATGTTTCATTTGTTTTTTGCTATACTTGAGCATTTATGAACTCTCTAAGGGGAAGAGAGTTGCAGAGATTCTAGAATAAAAGGAGGCCATATTAGGGTTTAGGTCATTTTCATTCACCCTCTAAATATTGGCATTCCCTGTGGATCAGTCCACCCTGCACTTCTCTTCATTTTACACTCTCTGCCTATGTGATCTCATCCAGTCCCACAGGTTAAATGAAATCTGTAAACTTCAGGCCCTGGCAATCTGAAAACCCTACCATTTCAAACTTTTAGAAATACTAGACAGAATGTGCAAAAATAATTTTAGATGTATGAACTGAAGCTCAAAGAAATAAAGAATGACAGAAGTAAGCAAGTGAGTTCATGATGCAGCTGCCTTGGAGTAAAATTATCAAAAAATTTCAATAGGATACCTAAAAATAGAGCTTCAAATATGTGAATGAAAACATGGCAGAATTAACAAGAAGAAATTGACACATCCACAATCATGAAGGGAAATTATTGATACACACCTCTTTGTGCAGCTGATAGATTAAAAACACAAAACTTAGTACAGATATAAAAATTTGGGCACATCATTAACAACCTTTACATGGATATAATCCTATACTTAAAAATTGGAGAATAGATATTTTTAAGTGAATAATTACATGTTTATAAAAATTGACAGCATACTCACCTTAAACCAAGTTTCCATGAATACCAAAAAGACTACTGGATACAAACTAAATTGTGTTTCCACAATGTAATAAAAATAGAATGCAATAAAAAGAGAGAAAAGTTCTCACATGCTACAAATGCAGTCACACTATGAAATATAAAGACGGAGTCATAATGGAAAAATAAAATATTTAGAACTGAAAGGCAGTATATATCAAAAATAGTGGGATAGATTGAAGTGTCTGATTAATGAGAAATATTGAAACCTTGCTGTTATGTAACACTTTTAAATGTTTGGAAAAAAATAATGAAAATAAAATAACTTTTTAAATAAATGGATGAGCTTGCAAGAAAGGAAAGAAAAAAATATGAGTCCAGGTACAAAGCCAGAACATCAGTCCAGATAAGTAAATAAACACTGAAACTGTTGGCTATCTTAGAAGTATACGTGTATTAATATATATGTCCCCTATGACCTAGAGTTTCAGTAGAAGGGGAGTTGTCCTTCTGAACCCCATCTTTATCTGGTGTGGTCAAATCAGGCCCTTTGGACTAAAAAGGTCAAACTCCTGGTTAGAGACCATGCCAGAAAAAGCTGGGATTCAAATGGACCACTCCCTCAAAGACAAGGTGAAATAGGAAAATAATAAGATGAAATAAAGCCCAGAGTCAGACAGCAAGGAAAATTCTCTATGTAGACCTGACTCTCCATGGAGTGTTAAATAAACAAACAAATAAATAAAATGAAAGCTTCCCTAAAATCCATGGCAAACAATATAACCTCTGTGTGCTTTAGGCCTGAATCTTTGATGTTTAGTTGGCCTAAAATCCACAAGCTAACTAATACCTGTAATAAGAGTCTTTAAGGCTATAAATATTCCTCAAAGTGTCGATCTAACCACATCACACAAATGTTGATATGTAGTACTTTCATTTCTGTTCTAAGTATATTCTAATAACCATTTAAATTATTGGTAAGCATTTCTTAATTTTAAACATAAGTAGAATTTTCTTATCCTTTCATTTATTTCTAATTCAAATTGCATTGTCATCATAAAATGTATAACAGTAATGCTTTAAAATTATGACCTATAACAAGATCAATTTTCATAAATAAGTTCTGTGTATATTTACATAAATGTATACCCTCTGATTATTTGTACAGCATGCCATTATATATCATAACCAATAGGATTTATCATGGAATACAATTTTGGTTCAACATGAGAAAATCATTCAAGGGAACACAAAATTTTTCTGAACTAAAGAAAAGAAACAAAATAATTTGTTTAGGAAGTTCATAAGAAACACTTAATAATAAGAATAATAATTCATAAGTAAGCATCTATGGTTTTTAAAATCACTCAGAAAAATAAAATGAAAGAAGTTTTTTTAATTTGTTAAAGGTCATATTATAAAAACCTACTGCAAACATACAAGGGGTCTTCAAAAGTTAATGGAAAATGTATATCATGATAAAACTATGCATGCATTTTAAAAATTTTTTGTACCAAAATAAATTTGTATTAACTTGTTATAACATGTCTCAATAGGATTTAGTGTGAGACACTGAGAGGGATAATACATCAGTTTGATAAGAGCCTCTATCAGAGCAACATTAATTCTGGTAATTTTTTTTAATTTCAAAATATTAAGGGGGTACAAGTGTTTTTGTTATATGGATGAATTGTATAATGCTGAAGTCAGGGCTTTCAGTGTGCCCATCACCAGAACAGTGTACATTGCACCCAATAGGTAAGCCTTTATCCCTCACCCCTCTCCCACCCTCCCCACTTCTTAGTTTCCAATGTCCTTCACATCACTTGTGACCATGTGTACCATTGTTTAGCTCCCACTTATTAGTGAGAACTTGTGGTATTTGTTTTTCCTGAGATACTTCTCTTAGGATAATGTTCTCCAGTTCCATCTAACTTGCTGTAAATGACAACATTTCATTCCTTTCTGTGGCTGATTAGTACTCCATGGGGCGGGCTGTGTGTATAATTTTGCTGTAATAAACATTCAGGTACAAGTGTCTTTTCCTTCGGGTAGCAGGATTGCTGGATCAAATGGTAGGTCTACTTTTAGTTCATTGAGGAATCTCCATACTGCTTTCCACAGAGGCTGTACTAATTTGCAGTCCCACCAACAGTGTATAAGTGTTCCTTTTTTATTGCATTCATGCCAACATCTATTGTTTTTTTATTTTTTAATTAATGGTCATTCTGATAGGGGTAAGGCAGTATCTCATTGTGGTTTAAACTTGCATTTGCTTGTGATTAGTAATGTTGAACATTTTTTCATATGTTTGTTGACCATTTGCTTATCTTCTTTAAAGGGTACCCCTTTTCTTCAGTTAATAATGTAAAAACCCAGGACTCTCTGTTCTTTAATGATGGACTAAATGGCTGGTATCGTTGCTTACAAAAGTATCTTGAACTTGATGGTACTTAAGTTGAGAAATAAAGTTTGCATTTTTGTATTTTTATCTTTTAGTTCCATTTTTCCACAAACTTTTTGAAGTCCTCTCATATTTAATGAGCAAATGTTACATGAATTCCTTTTATTTTCAGGCATAGTGCCTAGTATTATCTAAACTGCATTTTTCCCATCTTCCATATCTCAGTTTAACAACTGTATTTATTCGGTTACTCAAGCTGAAACTCTAGCCAGTCATCCTGATTTCTCTTTTTCTTTCACATCTAATATCTAACTCACCAGTGGTCTCAGCAGCTCTCTCTCCAAAATGCATCCTGAATCTGTTAACTCCTATTCATCTGCGCACCTCCTGCTGAGTTAAGCCTTCCCTATCTCTCTTGTGAACTTCTGAAATAACCTCCTAACTGATGTTTTTCGCCATACAATCCATTCACCACATTGATGCCAGAGTAATTTGCTTTAGATGTAAACCAGACCCTGATGAATCTCCAGCCATAATCTTTCATTGGCTTCCATATCACTTTTAATAAAATCAAAACATCTGACTATTGCCTACACAGTCCTGTATGATCTGCCCTTGGTCTGGCTCTCAGACTCCATGATCCTCTTTGTTTATTAAACACCTGTCACCCCGGCCTTCTCTCTGTTCTTTACTTCCTCCAAACTTGTCCCTCTTTCAACACTTCAACATTTTCTGCTTTCTGCTTAGAATGTTCAGGTTTCTGCTAAAATGTCACCTCAGAGCTTCCCTGACCTCTCTCATAAATAACCTCTCTGTCCGATCACTCTCTATCTCATTACCTTCTTTTCCTTCCCTCATAGCACTAATCATTATTCAAAGTCACATTATTTATTGATTTGTCTGTCGTTTATTTTCTACCTGTCCCACTAGCAAGTGGGCCCTGGGAGAGCAGGGAATTTGTCTGCCTTGTTCGCAGCTGAATCCCCTGCCCCTCGAACCCTGCCCAGAACACAAGGGAACCCAGTAAATGTCTTCGAATGAATAAATACATCAAACATAGCACTATCCAAAACCGACCATAAAGTGTTTATTCCTGCTCTTCAATGAGATACATATAGAAATCAAGAGTAGGCATTCAGAAACTTTGGTAACAATTTGACACATTTGATCTTTTCTCCAGTACATTATTTTTATTGTGTTTTACAAAAGTATTGGTTTCCAACAAATTGGAGATTTTAAACACAGTCCTTCATCACAGATAGTTTGAGAAGCACTAGTCTGAACAAAGACTGGGATATAAACTAGCTTTCTCCATCTGTTTTGGCATTATTGCATTTATTTAACATTCAGTAAAATGCTGAGTACCCAACGCACAAAACAGTAGCACAGAAATGTGACCAGGAGCCGTGGTAGACAGGGAAAAGATTACCTCGCACTTCCTGGAAGGGTTAGAAGAGACCTCCCAGGAGAGGTGACACTTGAAGGAGGAGGTGGTCACCAGATGACAAGGGAGAGGGGACATTCTGGGCAGGGAAAGGCACTGGCACTCAGTGCACTCACAAAGTGCCAGTGACTAGGATTTCTGGTATATGAAAGGGGGATGGGAGCCAAGGCTGCAGAAAGCCTGTGGTAGTTTGTTTCATTGTGCAAATCTTTGCTGGCCCATAGGCCCTTCTCTCTGGGAGAATTATACTTCCCACATTGACAAAGTATCTTTCAGCCTTTGAAATATGAGTGGAAGTGACATGGGCCCCTTCTGAGCAGATTCTTTAAAATCCATCATGAGTTTCCCCAGCCTCTTTCCCTCCACCATGACCCCAGCATGGCCCAGTTAGGGGCTATCAGCTGGCGTCCTAGAATGGGGACTCTTACAGCAAAGCTACAGCTAACCCTCAAGGAACATGAAATGAAAGAAAGAAATAAACCTTGGATGTTGTGAGCCACTAAAATTTATCACCACAGGGAAACATAGGCTCAGCTGACTTGTCCCAGAGCCCAGCACATAGCCCATCCTGGCAGATGGCAGAAGAAACACGGAGCAGGGATGTCATACCCGTGTGTATATGTCAATCCCTAACCCCGACCCCACACCATAGCTTCTAATTAGCAGCCAGACTCCCCAACAGATGATCCCATTTTGAGCAGAGAATCAGGAAAGCATTGACTTCTAAGTTTTTATAGGATGTCCTGCCGTGTCAGGCCAAGTCACACTGGGAGAATGCCATCCATCAGCGCAGGCATTCTGAACGACTCTTAAGGCACACCATTTAGAGATAATGTTATAACAGAAAATGAAAAGCTACATGTTGTAAAAGGAACAAAGGCCCTGTTCTGCAGTTCCAAAGCTTTTACTGGACAAAATTTAAACCAATATGTTGACAAAAATCAATGAAAGGAAACTATGTTTTGAAAGATTGGTAGTGTACTAAGGGGAAGTCTTGAGACACTCAAATCTTAAGAGTTTCTGCATGGCATGCAAAACTTCATGTCATTTCTCCACATCTCTAAAGATATGGTTAGTGTTAGTTTCGTAACTGACCATTAACATTGTCATTTTTCTGTTCTGAATCTAAGGCAGGAAAAACCCATTTTTAAGTTTACAAATGCAAAATCCATGGTTTTGTGGTTCATTAAGACCCCCTCCCTGGACCTGGGAGACAGGATGGCTGACCAGAGACATCAGCTGCCAGATCATCTCAGAAAGAAGGGAAAGTTTTAGATGAAAAGAAAAAGAAAAAAGAAAAAAACATGGATCGGGTGTAATTCTGAGGGGAAAATGCCAGAACCTACCAGAGGTTCCACGGGAAGAAGTCGTAGGGCAGAACAAGAAGGAGCAAGACACCAGCAGAGATCAATTCCCAGGAGACTTGGAGCCAGGTGAAAATGGCAGGTGGAGAGGGTTGTTTCTCCCTCCCTCACGTCTCTGGCGGTCAGCAGGCTCCTGAGCAGCAAGAGAGCCTTTTTATCCTCATGAGCCCAAAAACTGCTGCTGCCAGTGAACCGGGAGCTTCTTCAGGACAAAGCACCAGGTTATTAGTCCCCTTGGGATTGCTTCCCATCACCACAGACCCCAGCCGAGATGGCAGGCACCATATTGCTTCTCCACCCACTGTGCACCTTTGTCCTCCCCAGGGAGTTCCGGCCCCTCAGGTTTCGTCTCACTCGTTCCCACACAAACATTTCCCAACCTTGGCCCAGGAGCCACAGGAGCCAGTGGATCCCGGGGGATCTGCATGACCCCAGAGCCTGGACATTCCGGGTGGCTGCCTTCCAGAGAGAGGGACAGAGAGGACCAGAGTGCCAGCTGTCCTACATTCAGACACTTTTCCTCCCCTGCCCCTCCGCCACCTGCAGCTGCCAAGAGACGCAGTTAAGCTGGGGCTTTTAGGAATGGCTGCTTCCCCTCTCTTGATACTCCCAGTACAACGAAGCTACCATAGTGAGCGGAGCTCAAAACTTTCCTCTTAAAGACCTGCAGCAGACTACGGGGTGCTCACAGGCCCTCCCTGGTACTGCTCACCTGGCTGTTCCATCAGAGCAGGGCACACCCCAAAGTGGAGGGACATCAAACCTGCTTGAGCACCCCATAGGTAACTCAGGACCAGCACGCTTCTCCCTAGCACAGTCATGGATTGATCTCTGGGGACCCAGGGACAGGCCCGCAGGCCATATCCCACACCCCCAGGACTCAATCGTGTTGCTTGGGGGCACGGATGGGAGATTTGTGAACTAATCTTCGGAGGCAAGGGAGTCCGCTCCGGCAGAACTGAAAAGAGAGTGCAGTGGGGGTCCCAGCCGCAGAGCACGTGTGGAGCGCCCCTCCCCCACAGGATGGGCACACTCATAGCCCATTACATTACCTAGCACTGCCAAAGTGATCCATGTAACCAAAAACATTTGTACCCTCTTAATATTTTGAAATCAAAAAAATTTAAAAAATAAAAAAACATAATCTTACCCTACAAATATTTCTCATGTTGTTGTATTTGGTAACTTTATTTTAATGTACATACAATATAAATCATATGAAAATATGTTTTTTTTCCTAATTTAGTATTAAGTTTACTTACAAATAGGTATGAATCTGTTGGACTATTAGACCAGGAGTTAGCAAACATTTTCTCTAAAGGGTAATGTAGTAAATATTTAGGCTTTGTGGGCTGGATGTTTTTGTCGTGACTGTTCAACTCTGCTGTTGTAGTACAATAGCAATTATAGGCAATGTATAAAGAAGTCATCGGCCAGATTCAGCCCATGGGCCACAGTAACCAAGCCCTGTATTTAGGCTGTTAGACAAAGTCAGTAAACAGAAGTTGAGATATGCATATTTATGCAAAATAATTAGGCTTATTTTCTTCATTTAGGTGCCCATAAATATGTATAGTGTCATGTTGTATCATTGTGTCTTGCACAATGTGTAGGTGTGTGTGTCTGCCTCTCTCATAGGCACAAGTACCCAAGAACTAATGAACAGTTGTGCACTCAAAAACAGAATTGGAATTTTAGGATCTAAAAGCTTAGAATATTCTGGCAGCTTCACTTTATTTCATAATTTGTAATTATATATTGTTTTTTCTTACTAATTATAAAAACAATTCATGGTCTTTGTCAGTATTTTAAGTAAAATACTGACAAAGTAAAAAAAGATAAATTACCAATATCTCTATGATATAGAGATAGTCATTATTATCATTTTGTTGTATTTCCTTCCAAAATTTTTTCTATGAATATATATTTGAATGCAGTTTCTTATATTATAAAATTTGCATTCAACTGCATGCACAGCTTGTTTCTAATTGATGTTAAATAAAGAGTGTTTCCCTATTAAAAAAGAAAGGCCCCTTCCTGGTCCCCCAGGGGCAACTGCCCATCAGTGCTGCTCTCACTCCCCAACACCAGTGTCACTGGTCAAATTCACCTGCCTACTGTTTCCCCCTCTATTGGAGGTGCCATCAGAAGAGCAAGAATTCTCCCCAAACCCTCATTCCAGCAATTCGGTGAGGGAATCTTTGAGTTATTTTCATAATATTGATTGCCTTTGCAGTGCCCGAGTCAGAGCTACAAGTATGCCCATCCCCTAGACAGCTTGCACCACATCCTTTAGGTGTAAATTTACCCATCCCCTCCTCCCTTCTCCCACATGCCTGACACACTATGTTATTTCCCATATGTGCACATTAGTGTTGCCCAATTAGTACCAATTTAATGGTGAGTGCATGTGGTGTTTGTTTTCCATTCTTGTGATACTTCACTTAGAAGAATGGGCTCCAGCTCCACCCAGGATAATACAATAGTTAGTTCACCATTTTTTATGACTGAGTAGTACTCCATGGTATACATATACCACATTTTATTGATCCACTCATGGATTGATGGGCACTTGGATTGTTTCCACATCTTTGCAACTGTGAACTGTGCTGCTATAAACATTCTAATGTAGATGTCTTTATTACAGAATGTCTTTTTTTCCTTCAGGTCGATAGCCAGTAGTGGGGCTGCTGGATCAAATGGTAGTTCTACTTTTAGTTCTTTGAGGGGTTCTTATCTCCATATTAATTTCCATAGAAGTTGTACTAGTTTGCAGTCCCACCAGCAGTGTAAGAGTGTTCCCATCTCTCTGCATGCACACCAACATTTGTTGTTTAGGGACTTTTTCATAAAAGCTGTTCTCATTGGAGTTACGTGATATCTAATTGTGGTTTTGATTTGAATTTCCCTGATGGTTAGAGATGTTGAGCATTTTTTCCTATGTTTGTTGGCCATAAGTCTATCTTCTTCTGAAAAGTTTCTGTTCATGTCCTTTGCCCACTGTTTAATGGGGTTGTTTGGGTTTTTCCTTGCTGATTTTCCTGAGTTCTGTATAGATTCTAGTTATCAGCCCTTTATTGGATGTATAGCATGCAAATATTTTCTACCATTCTGTAGGTTGTCTATTAACTCTAGTGATAGTTTCCTTGGATGTGCATAAGCTATTTAATTTGATCAGGTCCCATTTATTTATTTTTTTTGTTGTTGTGATTGCTTTGAGGTCTTCTTCATAAATTATTTGCCTAGGCCAATGTCTATAAGAGTTTTTCCAATATTTTTTTCTAGAATTCTTATGATTTCATGTCTGGGGTTAAGGGTTAAGTCTGTTTTCCCAGTGCAATAACTGAATGTTTGTTCATATGTTCAAACTTTTCATGTGAACATTGTTCATATAAACAAAATTCATATGTTGAAATCCTAACCCCCAGTGTGATAGTATTAAGATGTAGAGCTTTGGGGAGGTGATTAAGTCATGAGGATAGAGTTCTCATTCATAGAATCAGTGCCCTTAGAAGAAGAGATATGAGAGTTCACTTTCTCTCTGTGCTCTCCACCATGCGAGGGTACACTGAGAAGACGCAGTCTGCAACACAGAAGTCCCTCACCAGAACCTACCAAGGCAACACACTAATCTCAGACTTCCCACCTCCAGAACTATGAGAAATAAATTTCTGTTGTTTATAAACCACCCAATAAATGATACCTTGTTACAGCAGCCCCAACTGAGACACCCAGACCTACACAGATGGCACCAGTCTCCATAGCCTACTGAACATTAATCCTTTGGATATTGGTATCCCCACAGATAGGTCTGACAGGAATACTGGCAGCGGTGGAAAAGGAAACCATAGCAAGTGAAACCATGGCTCAGAGACTCTTCAGACCCTCCAGCAGTCCTGGAGGTAGAGACCTCTTCCCCAGCTTTCTTTCCTCATGGTGAGTATATAGTACAAGAGAGTTTTTGTGGTTCCTCTACTCATGGGATTCTCTTTAATGCAAAATTTATTTTTATAAGTTTGTGTGTTGCTATGTTATATTAATTTTATATATTACGTTATTTGTCTAGGTATGTATTATAGATATACTTTTATAGATTATTTCAGAGAATAATTTTTAAAGGGCCCTAAAGCTGTGCTATAAAAGCTGTGATTGGCCCTTGAAGCTCTGACTCGGGAGGCATGGAGGTGGTGCATGGGCAATATATATAACCTGAACTTTTGTACCCCCATAATAAGCTGAAATAAAAAATATTAAAAATATATATATACAAATGTGAAAAAATAAAATAAAATAAAATAAAAACTGTGATTGGAAGGACAGTTGACCCTTGAACAACACAGGTTTGAACTGTGTGGCTCCACTTACACGTGGATTTCCTTCCACCTCTGCCACCCCTAAGACAGCAAGACCAACCCCTCCTCTTCCTCCTCCTCCCATCCTACTCTCCATGAAGACGATGAGGATGAAGACCTTTATGATGACCCACTTCCACCTAATGAATAGTAAAAACATTTTCTCTTCCTTATTGTTTCCTTAAAAACATTTTCTTTCTCTGGTTTACTTTATCGTAAGAACACATTATATAATACATTTAACAAACAAAATGTGTTAATCAACTGTTTATGTAATTGGTAAGGCTTCCCATCAACAGTAGGCTCTGAAGTAGTTAAGTTTTGGGGGAGCCAAAAGTTACATGAGGATTTTCAACTACACAAGGAGTCAGCACCCCTCATCCTCACTTTGTTCAAGGGTCAACTGCGTCTGCAATGTAATAAAAACCATTTGCAGCCATCCATTCTGTTAAGGCTTTGACTTTTCCAGCTATTCAATTCTTATGCAAAGATTCTAGCATCTCAATGTCTAAAGATTATGTTTCTATGTCCTATTCCTTTTATTCCTTACTTGCACTAATTCCTACATTTTTGTTACTATCAGAAAGTAAATCACCTTTTTCTGAGCAAGGAAACAACAAGGACCTTCTCACAAGTTTAAAGTTGAAGACAGAAAGATAACATCAAAGATATATGGAAGGAAAACCAATTAATCTAGGGTGGTGAGGGGGATTCGGCTGCACAGACATTAAGAGTTCATCAATTTCTTTATTGAAAAAGATGTTTTTTATGTGAATTATTATTTGTACCCAGAAGACAAGGCCATAACATCTAACAAGACCAAGAATCCTAATTGTGCCCAGAATCTTAACTAGAATAACTTAGAACCAGAGCACAGACTCTTGCTCTAATACACAATTAATTAAATTCCTAATAATTATTTTGTTAGCATTAGTGTTTTTCAATGCCCAGGGGGAGGGTACGGTTGTCGATAATAATTATCATCCCTGTTCAAGTGAAGCTGTCATTTATATCAAATAAAAATGTATTTTAATTCATTTTAGGATATTAGAATTAATATTGTTTTTTGCTATTGTCTTCAAATCTTTAAAAAATAATCTCCAAGTTAGAATTCATAAATCACAAGCCTTAGGCAATAATTCTTTGCTGTCTCTTTTTGGCTTTTTCTCTTTTAAAAAAAGTGAGAGAAGAAAAGAGAAGAGAAAGAA